>NC_090928.1:562350068-562653099 GCF_040938575.1 Ambystoma mexicanum
ACCCTCATCTGTTCTTCCGACAAGTTGCCGCGGCGCCCCTTGGCATCTGCTGCCTTCAAGAGGCGCCGGGCCTTGTTGGGGGTCCTGGACCTGAAGTCCTCCCAGTGCTTCTTGACATGTTGTAAGTCGCGGACTGCCACCCCCTCCGCGTTGATGGCAGTCACGATGTCAGTACAGATCCGAGTCCGTCCTTCCTTGTCGGCGCGGGAACTTCCGAAGAGGGCATCATACTGCCCCAGGACTTGCTCCACCAGGACACCAACTTCGGTGGCACTGAAGCTGGTGCCCCTCTGCCTCTCTGGCCGGGGGTTGTCAGTGGTCTCAGATGGTGTTTGCCCCAACATGACATACTCAGAGGCAGGAGTGGGTGGGCAACTGGGTCCTGGGGCTGGGCTGTGGAGCGATGGAATCCCAGTCGGGAGTCTTCAGTTCCAGCATGGGTGGTCACAGCAACAGCACCCCTGGCTGATGTGCAGGCAGCAAATGGCAGGGCACGTGGGCAACAGGCAGTCAGGCAGCAGCAGATGGCAGGTGGGAGCGTGCTCGGGGCTCTGGAGGGCAGTAGTTCGGCCTTCTGGGCAGGAGCGTGGTCTTCCGTGTGCTTACGCGTGGCCAGCTTGATACGGAGTGATTTGGCACCTGAAAAATCTGCACGTCAGCGTGTAATTCGAGGAAAGGCCCTTAGCGCGTAAGCGCGTCTGCACGCATACGCATTTTCATTGTACAGAAGGCCCCTCAAGCGCAAGCGCCCCTGTGACGTGACACGTACAGACGTGCATGGGCATTTCAGCGCGCGTGAAAAACTGCACGTCCGCGTGTAATACGAGGAAAGGGCCCATGCGCTTAAGCGCACGTGAAAAACTGCACGTCCTCGTGCGATACGAGGAAAGGGCCCATGCGCGTAAGCGCGCGTGGGAAACTGCACGTCCGCGTGTAATACGAGGAAAGGGCCCATGCGCGTAAGCGCGCGTGGAAAAATGCACATCCGTGTGTAATACGAGGAAAGGGACCATGCGCGTAAGTGACGTGACGCACGCGTGCGTTTCCCTCAGCATGGGTTAAAGGTGAGCGGGCCCAGCAGTTCGCTGTATGTGCCTTTCGTGGAGACCGACGTGTGTTGCTGCTTCCTGTTGTTTCGCGCGCCATCACAACTTCACAGCTATCAAGGACGTATCTCTTCTTTTGGCGGGGGTATTGGCTACGCGTGTTTTTCTGCATCGCGCTAGTCAGACGGTGAGTCGCACACGCTCTTTTTCCCACTGCGGGTGCCCCTGAGTATCGCACCCATTTTCGATGTCATAGTAGCCTGCGTGTCCCACGCGTACGCGTTATTCGTGTTACTGGGTGCCACCGCGTACTGCAGGAGGTTGAATCCACGCACGTAGGCTGCAGGGTTGCATGCACGGTTTTACTGCAGTTTTGGGGTGCCTGAGCGTTGCGTGACCCGTCACCACATCACCGGGGTCACATACAGCCTTGCAGGTGCAGGGGGGCTGTTAACATCTTGCTTCCCACCCCCTTCACCCCAATTGCCTAGGTCAATTGTGGTGTACACCTCCCATTGGCACCACTCCATCTGTGCCAGCACTACTACATCTGTGCCATGGTTGGGAGGGAACCAAAGGTGAGGGGCGCCTCAGCTGGGCGTCCTCCTCGTGGCGGGTGTGGTCGGGGACGTGGCATTGGTGACCAGAGAGTAGGGGGACTCCAGGGTGTCCAGGGCAGCCACAGAGGGGGAAGATGCAGGGGTGCACCACTTGAGCACAATGTTGTGCCATGTGTCGGTGCAGCCATGCCACCACCCCCTGTGGTTCCGGGGGATGCAGCTCCTGCATCTGGCACTGGCACCCGTACGACCGGCAGTCCGTTCCATCGACTGCCATGGACCCCAGGGTAGTGGTAGCTGCAGGTGCAGCTGTGGACACCGCCACCCATGCTCAGGGTCTGCCAGCGCAGGCTGCGTTGGCACTTGAAGAACCCTTGGCAGATCTCCAACAGGCCAGGGGGGAAACCATAGGGGCAGGCCGGGCTGCTCAGACCAAGACACGTGTCCCTGGGGCAGTCATGTCATCTGCTGCCCCGAACAGCCGGGTGTTGGCAAGTGCAGGGGCAGATGCACCCAACAGCACCCCGGTTGTGAGTCTGCCAACCAGGACCGTTGCGGTCAATGACCCTGCCACAGCTGATGTTGCTGCGCAGGGTCCATTAGTGGGCACCCAGCTGCCACTGACACAAGTCAGGCCTTTGGTCATCCCTCCACCTGCCACTCCCTTGGCTCAATCCACCAAACCCACTGGCCATACTGGTCAGGGCGGCATTAGCCAGCCAGGGTCTGCGCCACAGTCCAAGAGGAGGAAGGTTGCACCTGCAGCACAGGCTGGGACCCCACACACAGCCACGACCTCCTGCATGTCGAGGAAGAAGCCTTTCTGTAAGCAGGAACTGGACTTCCTCGTGGACTACATGCGGGCCACAGCCGTGACATGCTAGTGGGTGCCAATAGTAAGACTACGGCTGCCCAACGTGACACCCACTGGAAGCATGTTGCGGAACATGTCAGTTCATTCGGCCATGAGGTGCGCATGGCGCAGGAGTGCAAAAAGCATTGGAATGAAATCAAGCGCAGCACTAAGGCTAAGCGTGCCTCAAATTACAACTTGACTCTGGTGACTGGCGGTGGGCTTGCACCAGAGGAGGAAGAACTCACTCTGCACGAGGCTCTCGTTGCAGTGTTCATACCACCTGAATTGGTCGAAGGAGTGGGAGAGATGCTGGACTTTGATGCCCAGTCCAGTGAGTGTTGATGCATGTTTTTTGAGGACGTGTGTGTTTCACTTGTAGGATATGTTGTGCATGATTGCTGCTACATGTGACGTGTACATGGCTCTGATGTGTAAGTAATGCAATGCTTCCGTCATGCATGTCTCCTCTGTCTGCATGCGGGACTCCATGTGGGCATGCTCCCTTGCCCCTCCTCTGCCACTCTGCACCCCAGTTCCACCTTTGCACTGGTCTGCTTCAATCTTGCCAATGTGTAGTTTCTTGTTCATGCGTCCTGTGTAGATGCTAACTTCCAGCGTAGAAACTGCCAGACATATCCCGTCTGGTACATCCTTAGTACTCGATGCAGGGTATCTCACTTGTACTGTGCATGGGTCAGATGTCCCGCAGGGACATGAGTGCCCATTCATGCTCCATGTGCATTGCACGCATGCCCCTATGTGTCCTTGACTGGATGATCACTGTAATATGAGTCCTTGGTTACATACATTGCCTGCCATCTCATCGGCCTCCCCATGTCAACTGTGGCTCAGTCCTGCGTTGCACACATGTTTAGGCTCTGACAATCTGTGTGGCTCACAGGCCTCAGCCTGTTCAATGGCCAATGACTCTGTAAAACTCTTGTTGTGTCTTCTTCACACGTGGGCGGCCTCCGGAGTTTTCATCATGTGTCCTGCCCACTGTCCCAGCATCATTTGCAGTGTTGTAATTTGAATCACATTAAGCTGTTGATGCCAGTCAACACTGCCTGTCAATACACAGGTGTATGGTCAGCCTTTTAATACCATGCTAAACATCCCTGCTTTGGTACTGGGGTGGAGGGGTGCTTGGCTTCTAGACATGGTACAAATTGAATGCACAATGCACGTGATGTGTGAATTTGACATTGCACTGCCTTCACATTTCCTGCCACACACCATGGAGTGCTTGTACATGTAGGTAGTGAGTGGCGTACACATTTTCTGCACTGCATAGACCCACTTCCATGGAAACTGCCACCTTTCAACAGGTCTGATCACAGAAGCTATTCAAAGTAGACCCAGCATGCATGCCAGGTCATATGTGGTGTGTCACATGTCTGCCGGATGCCTTTGCTGTCGGTGTGTGTGTGTTTCGTGTGCTTCTGACATGTGTAGTGACCTTTTTTCTCTCTATTTTTCAGGTGATGACGCAATGGAGGCGGAGGATGGTGTTGTCATGCCAGACACAGGGTTGGTAACACCACATCAACCCGGCACTAGTGGGGGTCGTGGGGTGGTAGGCCACGAAAACCCCCAAGTGCTGCAGTCCATCTTGTCTCTGGCTGCCTATGAGTCCAGCCTTGATGACGACTCTGACGTCCATGTTGAGTTGGATGAGCATCAAGTCCATGTGTTAGGGGTAAGTGATTCTGATGTGGACACTCCTCTGTCTGCGACACCTGCATTGAGGGATCAGACAGTCTTGGTTCCTCCGCCCATGGTGGATCGGGACGCAGGGTCACCCTCCACACCAGTCACTGATGTGCCTGGGACATCACGTCGACGGGGGCATGTAGTCGTGCAGCCGCAGGCGGTGCCAACACAGGGAGGACCCCCGGTCCTTGGGTCCCGCAGGGGTCAAGCCCGGCAACGCGGTCGCCGCGCGCAACCGCTGTATACTGAGTGGGAGCAAGACATGACTGCCAATTCAGAACGGCAGGGGGCAGCAATGGAGAACATCGCTGAGAGCATGAAGCGTGTGGCCCGATCTGTGCTCCCCCATGCTAGGCAGGTGCTTCTCCAGCAGCAGGCGGCACGGTCCACGGCCCGCTCGCTCAGGCTGGGCACGGCGGCCTCAGACAGGGCACGCCAGTCTGAAATGTTGTCTCTGCGTCAAGCAATTGCTGCTCACGCAGAGGCGCACATGGATGCCCTGAGGGAGGAGTATGCTTCCCTCAGATCCACTCTGGGTGTCCTTATGATGTCCCAGAGGCAGCAGGCAGAGGAGAGGTTTGCACAGCTTGAGCGTACCATCTCGGCTGAGCCACAGGCTTGCCGGGAGGTGCAGCGGTTGTCCAGCCAGGCCTTGCAGGAGGAACTCCGTGTTACACGTGCTACCTTGCAAGAGGAAGCACGTGTATCACGTGAGGTTCTGCATGCAGACCTATGTCACATCACCACACAGAACCAGGCTCACCCGTCCAGCAGACTTGCTGCCGACGAGGGGCAAGCTGCGGCTAGGCGTGGCCAGGCTACTGTGCCACGTCCTCCTTTCCAGGATGAGCCAGACTCGGACGACCATCTATCTCCCACATAGGTCGGGCCGTGCAGGCGTTGAGCCCATGGAGGTTTTTTTTTTGGCTCAGCATCATCGCATGTGGATGTTGAGCAGCACCCTGTACCTCCCCCCTCCTGGGTGCCTCCCATCCCCCCGGGTCGTATGTGGCCATTTTTGATTTTTCTTTTAGTTTAGTTAGTTAAGTTTCTGTTTGATAGTTAGTTTAAATAGGTAATGTAGGTTTTCCATTGTTAGTGCAATTAGTTAATAGTTGATTTAGTTTAAAATTGCTAGTCTATTGTGCTTTCATGTGACGGTGCGGTGCTTTGTGGCTTTTGAAGGCATCCACTGTCTGTTCCAGCTGGGCCCTTCATGGTTGTCTTGTGTATGTGTTTGCTGCTTGGGGTCCTTGACTCACATATGCCACTCCTGCCTCCCTTATCCATGGGCTCGCAAGGATGGTTTGGTGTTACAGAATATTACACAAGGGCTTTGGACTGTCATATCTGTGGCATGTCTGGTGCTGTGTGACTTGTGTTGACACCCCTAGTGGGGATGATTTTGGTGTCATTGTCCACTGTTTGGCTTTTGCTAGATGGGGTGTGTCATGAATAATGTATACATTGATTGCTATGCATTGTGTAGTATGTTTCATATCTTTCCTGTACACGTGCTTGTTGCAATTCATGCTGTAGATAGTGTACCACACTTTGGATGTGAAAGAAGGACTGATGGTGTGATTTGTGATGTGACTCTCTGACATGGTCAAGTAATGAGATGCCTGATGAGACACACACAGATGACTTTGAAGCATTAATAATGTGTTTCATGCCCTTTCTGCAGGGGGATGAGCCTCCACAGCACCTTTGCCAGCAGACATGGCCCATTGGACGACGGAAATCTGGACCCGTTTGTTGGTGCCCACATGCACATGTGTGCACAAGCAGAGGCACAGGGATTGCAGACCCACATCCTAGAACTGCTGACATGTTCCAAGGAACTCCAGGCAAGGTGAGCATCACAGGGGGGCCACGACACAGCAAAGCTTGCACCAGGCGAGTTGCACATGCAGGCTTGGTCACAGCACTGAGGGTGAGCTTAGACGAATATTGGTGTTGGAGCACACAATGCAGCTCAGATGTGTTTGTGGACTGATGGCTGTTGATAGTAGGGATGTCTGGGACACATGCAGGGGCAGTGGCACATACCCTCCGGTACACCAAGGTCCATTGAGGCACTTGTATCAACCATGTAGCCTTCCGAGACATGGAAAGGGGCAGCTCACAGGGACATACAGCAAGGGACATACTCAGGTGCCACCATGACCGAAACAAAGTTGGCAGTGCATTTATCATAAAGTACATGGAAATGAAATGCACTGCCAACTTTGTTTCAGTCATGGTGGTACGCAACTTGCACTGAAGTCATGGCTTGCTATATGGGTCTGTCTGCTTACCCAGGGAACATTGCATGTTGTGTGAATTGTGACACATTGGTGTTCCATTTGCCACGCACCCACCGGCGGCTGACTTACTGCATTGACTGTGTATGACCCGTCACAGGGGTACTGATATATATGGGTACAAAGCATCTACACCAGATTGTCTGTTTGTAGAGTACTTTGTTGCTATGGGGCATGTTTGGTGGTGTGTTTTTGTGTAATTAGCACGTACTGGTTGTTGACTGTGGCTCTCTTTGCAGCATTGCAGTGCTCCTGTAACCGGACCTGAGAGTGCGCAGGCAGGAGGCCAGCACTCAAAACCAGAGCTAAGTGTCGTGTTGTTTTTCTTTCAAACTGCTCTGCATAGGCTTGCTGGGGGGGGTGCACTAATCCATGGATGTATGTGTGATTCAATTTGGTATGTTTTTTTCCCCCTAATCACCCGGAATCCTATGCAATTTTGAAACCTGTACCCTCTACCCGGTGTTCCTGCTTCCCGTACCTATCCAAGCAACGTTCCCTAACCCTCTTTCCCCGCTGGGGTTGCGGATGCCTGTGTAAGCCCCGAACTTGCAGGCGCCAAAACCCTAGAGGGGGTGGTTGGTTCGTACCACTCCTAAGCCTGGACTACAGAAGGCCATAACAATGATGTCCAAGTTCGTTTGGATTGTGTATGTGTTCATGCAGGTAGTACATTTTCGTGCATTCCCTAATTTCATGTGTCATTGGTCCTCCCCTATCCTGTCACTCATTCCAGTTATCCAGTGTGCCAACACCTGTCCCAACTGCATATCCCTGAACCTCCTTCCCCACCAGGGTCTCAGGGGTCTGTGTGAGTTTGACCTTGCAGGCACTCGGGACACGGTGGGGGTGGTTGTTTCATGACACTCCCGCGCCTGTACATGGGACCTGTGACAATACAAATCCGTTCATGATGCATCATCCTATGTTATGTACCACACATGGTTCACATCCTGTTGTGACATTGTTTTACTGTGCTACCTTGGTTGTTGCATCATTGTGGTAGTACTTGGCCTTTGTGAGGTACTGCTACGTCAAGTCTTCTACTGGAGGGTGTTCGGGTTCGTTTTTATGCCTTGGATTTTGTGATTTCGGAAATGAGTGTGGATTCTGAGGGTTCAGGCATCTTTTTACACACAAGGTGGGAGATGGTGACGAAGGGTAAAGGTGATCCTGTGGCCAGGTGGAATTGAGGGTTGGAGGCTACATGATCCAGGTGCAGTTGTTCAGTGGGTCATGGTCATTTGTGAGGGAGGGGGGGGGTTGTTGTTGATAGTTGCCTTGCCCTGCAGTGTGATGGGAACCATGACATTGTAATGGTGGTATCCTATGTACATGTTGTGTTCTGCTGATCAATACCTGTTCATGTGTTGTGTTTTCTTTTCAGGTGCGAGGGGATAGTTGTGGTTTGACATGCTGGGGTGTACACATGGTGAATGTTCACATGTGATGTGTAGGGAACACTGATGGTCACTTGAGTGCACATGCATATGTGGAGTGCATGTCCTTGCAGAACCACACACTTGCACTCTGATGCACTACATGTACTGCCACCCTTGCATATCCACGTGTACACTGTTTGCCTTCTGGTGCCCACTGTGTCCCTGCAGCACATGTTCTGTGACCGATTATGGATCCAGTACATGCCTAATTTGATGTTTGATGTGGTCTGTCACTTAGATGTGATGCTCAGGGTGTGCATCACACACAATGGCTGTTCACTTTGCTGTGCGCTGAGCAGTGTGTTGCAGGAGTAGGACACTGCACACATGAGCTGCAGTGTTGATTTTGCAATGCATAATGTGCATGTAGACAGGCATTCATTGTTATGTTACGTCTACGACTGTTGTAATGCATTTGGAAATGACTTATTTTGGGTGGAAGATTTTGTTGGTCTGTCATTTCATCTGATTCCGGGTCAGGCATCATTGTCTGATGCCACTGTACATTTAGGACATGGCAATGTGTACCTTATCGTTACTGTGTTGGTGTATGGGTATTGCTTGCCATGTCATGTTGTGGTTTGGGAGGGTCTGAGTGACATGACAGTGATGGCCATGGCCTGTTTTGCAGGTGTGTGTGATGCACACCTTGCATGTCAGGGTCATCCGCTTCTCAGAGCATCTAGCTGGGGTAGATTTCTCTCCGCAGCAGGGCCCTCCCCCTGAAACAGACTTCCTGCCTGACTTGAACCTGAGGGGAACCATCTCCAGTTCTGGAAGCACCTCAAGACCTTCCTCTTTGCTTCTGCTTACTCTCTGCCTCTTCCTTGCAGAATTCTTCACTGGAACTGCACAGGAGCTGCAACTGGGCCACTCTCACCGACCTCGGTCCCTGGCCCAGCCACTCTCCACTTGCACTGCCCCCCTGGCAACCCCTGCACTGCAGTACTGTCTCTCTATCCCTACAGCCCTCCCTTCCCAGCACTTGTCTGCACTTACCTTTGCAGTTGCCACCAGCCAACCTATGTATTATTTTTTTGGGCTACTTCCCCTGTACTGGACTCCCCCCCACCCTTCCCCTTGCACTTTTCCCTTCCCCCTACCCCTGCACTTGCACGATCTCAGTGACACCTGGCCTAGTAGTACCGTTGTCTGTCTTCCCTTGTTCCCCCCTCCCTGCCTCATTGCGCCTTGAAATACTTGTGTATGGGCCATATCATGTCATATGTCATGTGTGCCTTTTGGTCACACAGGATAGCTTGTGTTTAAGTAGCTAGGGATGCAGATGATGTGGCACTTCCATGGCAACTATCTCAGGGTGGTAGGGTTGTGACAGTTGACTGTCTCTTTGTCATCATCGATTGTCACCTGGTATGTGCCAGGCCTGTGTGCACTCCGCAGGGGTGGGAGTTTAGGTGAAAAATGTGGCCACAAGCTGGTTCCGGGCTTCCTCGCCACGTGCCCTGTCCCCTCCCATGGGCAGCGCCTGTGCCTGTGGTTGGGGATGTGGGGGCACCACCATGTCCACCGGGACGCTCTGCCGTGTTGCAACATTGTGCAGGACACATGCTGCCACAATGATGCTGAACACTACTGGTGGTGCATAGAGTAGTTGCCCACCAGAGCGGTCAAGGGAGCGGAAACGTGACTTGAGCACTCCGAATGTGCGCTCCACTATGCCCCTGGTTGCAATATGGGCGGCGTTGTATCTTACCTGGGGTGGTGTGGTGGGGTTCCGGATTGGCATCATCATGTGGTTGCTCAGAGGGTAGGCACTGTCCCCTGGGGAGGTGATAATAGTTGAGATTATTAGGGTTTGGATATTTTTCTGTGTGTGACTTGCATGCATGTGCAAGGGCATTTGTACTGACCTAGGAGCCATGTGTCGCCATGCTGCCCAGCTTCCAGGGCCCGGCTCAGGGCGGACATTCTGTATATGAAACTGTCATGGGTGGAGCCAGGGTAGTTTGCATAGACAGAGGTGATGATTCCCTTTGCATCACATACCACCTGTACATTGATGGAATGCCAGTGCTTGCGGTTTCGGTAGATGTGCTCAGTGGCCCTAGGTGGACGTAGGGCCACATGGGTGCAATCTATGGCACCGAGCACTTTGGGGAAGTGTGCCACGCTGAAAAAATCCAGGACAACGGCCTGCCTTTCTGCGGGTGTTCTGGGCATGTATATATGCCTGCGGACTGAGGGGCGCGCTGTCATGATTGCCAGTACCTGGTGTAGGCAGCGTGACTGCGTGGCCTGTGAGACCTCCCCCACTATGGCAGTGGTCCGCTGAAATGACCCAGTGGCCAAACAATGCAGGACATTGAGCAGCTTCTCCAAGGGGCTCAATGATAGGGAGCAAAGGGTGGGGGATGTAAGGTCATCTTCCCACTCCCTGACCAGGTCTAGGATGATATGGGGTGGAAAACTATACCTGCCGTAGACCTGGTCGTCAGGCATCCCAAAAAGGCTTGTCCGTGGTGCGAAAATGCGTGCCCTGGCTATTCTCCTCCTCCTGCGGTGTCCCACGATCAGTGCAGCTACAAATGGGGTATTCATCGTAGCTGTATATACGCGTTTGTTGTTTGCGCGCACTTTTATGCTGTGCGCGGGGACGGTTCCGCCTGCCTTCGTGTGGGCGGACGCGTTGATGCCTGTGCACGTATTTTGCCGTGCGCGGGGTTCCCGTATTCAGATATGTGGTAAGACTGTACATCCGAGTGTCATCGCGTGTGATCGGAGGGGAGTAAGCGTACACGCGATTGACCTGGGTACGTGTGTTTCGGGGTGTGCTGGAAGTTCCACACGCGATTAGCCTGGGTATGTGTGTTCCGGGGTGCACGGGAACTTTCACAAGCGATTGGTGGAAATCCACATGTGTTCTGTCATCACGTGCAATGAGGGAAACACCCGCACGTGTCACGTCACAGACGCGCTCACGCGCTAAGGGCCTTTGGTCCAATGAAATTGCATATGCGTTCTGCCGTGCATACGCGCTAAGGGCCTTTCCTCGAATTACATGCGGACGTGCAGTTTTTCACACACGCTGACATGCCCATGCACTCTGTACGCGTCACGTCACAGGGGCGCTTGCGCTTCAGGGGCCTTCTGTCCAATGAAAATGCGTATGCGTGCAGACGCGCTTACGCGCTAAGGGCCTTTCCTCGAATTACACGCTGACGTGCAGATTTTTCACGTGCCAAATCACTCCGTATCAAGCTGGCCATGCGTAAGCACACAGAAGACCACACTCCTGCCCAGAAGGCCGATCTACTGCCCCCCAGATCCCCGAGCACGCTCCCACCTGCCATCTGCTGCTGCCTGACTGCCTGCTGCCCACGTGCCCTGCCATTTGCCGCCTGCACATCAGCCAGGGGTGCTGTTGCTGTGACCACCCCTGCTGGAACCGAAGACTCCCGACTGGGATTCCATCGCTCCACAGCCCAGCCTCAGGACCCAGTTGCCCACCCACTCCTGCCTCTGGGGTTGTCATGTCGGGGCAAACACCATCTAAGACCACTGACAACCCCCTGCCAGAGAGGCAGAGGGGCACCAGCTTCAGTGCCACCGAAGTTGGTGTCCTGGTGGAGCAAGTCCTGGGGCAGTATGATGCCCTCTTCGGAAGTTCCCACGCCGACAAGGAAGGACGGACTCGGATCTGGACTGACATCGTGACTGCCATCAACGCAGAGGGGGTGGCAGTCCGCGACTTACAACATGTCAAGAAGCGCTGGGAGGACTTCAGGTCCAGGACCCTGAACAAGGCCCGGCGCCTCTTGAAGGCAGTGAATGCCAAGGGGCGCCGGGGCCCCTTGTCGGAAGAACAGATGAGGGTCCTGGAACGCATATCCCCAGCGCTCCACGTCCAGGTCCTTGAGAGGCAAACCCGTCTGGAGTCGAGCGGTAAGTGTACATGCATCCTGATTGTGAGCAGTGCGTGTGGTGATTTTTCAGTAGTGTGCAGGTTGCACATCTGTTTGTATGGGGTCGAGTATGGGTGGGGGTGTACAGGGCCGTGGGGCTAACACATGCGAGGGCTGGAATGTGTGAGACATGGATGGTGCTTGTGTGTGTAGGCTTGCATGCCAAATGCAGTTGTGTGGGCACACATGTTTTGATGAATGTGCACTTTTATGCTGTGCGCGGGGACGCTTCCGCCTGCCTTCGTGTGGGCGGACGCGTTGATGCCTGTGCACATATTTTGCCGTGCGCGGGGTCCCCGTATTCAGATATGTGGTAAGACTGTACGTCCGAGTGTCATCGCGTGTGATCGGAGGGGAGTGAGCGTACACGCGATTGACCTGGGTACGTGTGTTTCGGGGTGTGCGGGAAGTTCCACACGCGATTAGCCTGGGTACGTGTGTTCCGGGGCGCACGGGAACTTTCACACGCGATTGGTGGAAATCCACATGTGTTCTGTCATCACGTGCAATGAGGGAAACACCCGCACGTGTCACGTCACAGACGCGCTCACGCGCTAAGGGCCTTTGGTCCAATGAAATCGCATATGCGTGCTGCCGTGCATACGCGCTAAGGGCCTTTCCTCGAATTACACGCGGACGTGCAGTTTTTCACACACGCTGACATGCCCATGCACTCTGTACGCGTCACGTCACAGGGGCGCTTGCGCTTCAGGGGCCTTCTGTCCAATGAAAATGCGTATGCGTGCAGATGCGCTTACGCGCTAAGGGCCTTTCCTCGAATTACACGCTGACGTGCAGATTTTTCACGTGCCAAATCACTCCGTATCAAGCTGGCCACGCGTAAGCACACAGAAGACCACACTCCTGCCCAGAAGGCCGAACTACTGCCCCCCAGATCCCCGAGCACGCTCCCACCTGCCATCTGCTGCTGCCTGACTGCCTGCTGCCCACGTGCCCTGCCATTTGCTGCCTGCAGATCAGCCAGGGGTGCTGTTGCTGTGACCACCCCTGCTGGAACCAAAGACTCCCGACTGGGATTCCATCGCTCCACAGCCCAGCCCCAGGACCCAGTTGCCCACCCACTCCTGCCTCTGGGGTTGTCATGTCGTGGCAAACACCATCTAAGACCACTGACAACCCCCGGCCAGAGAGGCAGAGGGGCACCAGCTTCAGTGCCACCGAAGTTGGTGTCCTGGTGGAGCAAGTCCTGGGGCAGTATGATGCCCTCTTCGGAAGTTCCTACGCCGACAAGGAAGGACGGACTCGGATCTGGACTGACATCGTGACTGCCATCAACGCAGAGGGGGTGGCAGTCCGCGACTTACAACATGTCAAGAAGCGCTGGGAGGACTTCAGGTCCAGGACCCTGAACAAGGCCCGGCGCCTCTTGAAGGCAGTGAATGCCAAGGGGCGCCGGGGCCCCTTGTCGGAAGAACAGATGAGGGTCCTGGAACGCATATCCCCAGCGCTCCACGTCCAGGTCCTTGAGAGGCAAACCCGTCTGGAGTCGAGTGTACATGCATCCTGATTGTGAGCAGTGCGTGTGGTGATTTTTCAGTAGTGTGCAGGTTGCACATCTGTTTGTATGGGGTCGAGTATGGGTGGGGGTGCACAGGGCCGTGGGGCTAACACATGCGAGGGCTGGAATGTGTGAGACATGGATGGTGCTTGTGTGTGTAGGCTTGCATGCCAAATGCAGTTGTGTGGGCACACATGTTTTGATGAATGTGTATGTAAGTAGACATGTCCGTGATGTCACGCATGTATGTTGTTTTCGGCTGCATGCATCAGCACTGTGTACATGTGCATGTGTGTGTATTTGACAAGGGTGCAACAGTGATGCAACATGGATGCATGTGACAGCGGTATGTGGAAGCTTGATTGGCAGATGTGACATGGATGCCCGTCTGAATACTGCGACACTTGGCAGGGGTGTACACATGCATGCAAGTGTGGTAGTGTGTGTACATGTGTGGTGCACTTCCTGTGTTGCATGTGATGTCTGGCTCACCTTTGCCTGCTCATGCTGTTGTATGTGTATGGATGGTGCTGGCAGTTGCGATATGGCTGTGGTATGGCTCATGTGTGCGAGTTGAAATGACATGTGTGTTGGGGATTCTGATGACATGTCTGAGGTTTGCCAATGCCACTCATGGACAACTGTCATGTGTGTATGTGTCCATTGTACAGTGCCCTGATGCCTGTGTTTTGTTTCTCCCTGTCTGCAGCGTCAACTGATGAAGAGGGCGGAGAAGGTGCTGTGGAGCACAGCGGCGGGGATCCCACCGCCAGCCGGAGACGCAAGGCCCGGCTCCCCTCCCATGTTGTCATCTCGTCGGGGAGTGAGGAGTCCGGAGCCGCGTCCCAGGCCGCAGCTGCCGGGGGGAGGTCCAAGAGGCGGAGGTTGGAGTTGGACTCCTCGGCAGCAGAAGGGGCAGCTGGGACCCCACAGGGCACAACAGGGGAAGATGGCACGGAGTCATCCAGGTTGGTGGGAGGTTTGGTGGAGGAGGAGGCCGTGCAAGCACCAGAGACGGGGTCTGGAGCTGGGGATCCCACTGGTGCTAGTGGTGCAGTGCAGGACCAGGGACAGGAGGAGCACAGGCCGCCACGGAGGTGCCTGTGTGCAATCCTGTCCCTGATCCTGTCCCTGCATCATCTTGCACCAGCAGGGATTCCTACGTCCAGACCCGTTTTCAGGCAGGGGATGAGCTCACGTCAACTGGCCTTCCTCTGCCTGCGGACGTGGCTATCCGGGTCCGGGTTGAGCCTGTCCTGACTGGTGTGGCGTTGCGTCAACAGGCCATGCGAGGTGACCTGCAGTCTTTTCATGAGGAGACTGCACGTCATCTCGAATAGCTCGTTGACCTCGTCAGCCTGCTGGGACAGGTCACCCAGGCCGGATTCCTAAGTCTGATGGGGCTTGCTACGACCCCCTCCTCAACTGGACCCCCTATGCGCCAGTCGTCCTCCGTGCCATCTTCCCACCCATCAGTCACCTGGGTGCCCTGTGGAGCTGCCTCTGACGGTGCAGCCAGGCTGGTGGAGGAGGCATCCCTGCCACAGTCGGGAGTCGGACGTCCAGCAGGGGTGGCCACATCTACGACTGCACCCCAGCCGGCGGAGGATGTGCAGGCAGCAGGAGGCAGTGCATGGGCAGAGGCACAGCAGCAGCAGCGTGGTGGGAGCCATGAAGGCTCGGGGCCTTCAACATCAGAGGGGCAGGCATCGGCCGGAGGGCAGGAGGACCCAGGACAGAGAGTGTCTTCCATGTGGCAGCGGTTGGGCCACGCCATAGATGCGGAGCTGCAGCGGGCGGAAGAGGCACGGCTCACAATGGTCAGGGCGAAGAACTCCATGCGGAGGGCCCTGAGGCGGGCCGAGTGCCTCGAGGCAATCCGCAGGGGTTTGGAGGTGGACACGTCGACGGCCCTGTGGACCCTCGGGGCCATGGAGGAGGACCGCCTCTGGGACATTGAGCAGGAGTTCGATGATGACCTGGCCTGGGACAACCACAAGTGAGCCGTGAAACTAGCCCGCTGCCCTTGTACATAGTTATGTAGGTAGTGTTAGGTTTCATTTTTGTTTTGATTTTATTTGGACTTTTCGGACATTGGCCACATTTTTGTATATAGTTTATTTTATTAGTTAGTGTAGTTAGATAGGTTTCCTTTCTTTTGTTGGGATAATGGACCCTGGCTTGTTCCCATGTACATAGTTCACTGTTGGATTGTATTTTTTTTCACATTTTAACCATGGAGCAATGGCTTTCTTTTTTATTACCCATTGGATTTTGTTTTGTGGACATTGACTTTGGGCACCATTACTTTGGAATTTTATTTTTGGTTTTGCTTTTTTTCACGGACATGCTTCTTTTAATTTGTGTACATTCACATTTCTGTTTCTTCATTTTTGATTCTATTTATGTTTCCTTTAATACATATTTTTTTTGGTGAACTTCAATGTGTGGTATCTCATTGGTTTCATGCATTTCATGATATGGGTTTTGAGATTCACTGACACCCATTGGGTGTATGTGAGGGAAATGTGTTTGTTTCGGAACTTGCAATTGGTGTTCTGTGATGTAATTGCAAATTACGAGTGGGTGGATGCAATACTCGGGTGGGTGTTTTGCATTTGGAGGCTGACCATAGGGACCAGGGATCTAGATTGTGATGACATGTTGGCTGGGGAACATGAGTTGCACATCGGTGGGGGCCTGCTGGCAGGTGCCCCACAGTGCTTGGGGGTGGGGGTGGTGGGGAACATGAGTTGGACATGGGTAGGGGCCTGCTGGCAGGTGCCCCACAGTGCTAGGGGGTGGGGGTGGTGGGGAACATGAGTTGGACATGGGTGGGGGCCTGCTGGCAGGTGCCCCACAGTGCTGGGGGTAGGGGTGGTGGGGAACATGAGTTGCACATGGGTGGGGGCCTGCTGGCAGGTGCCCCACAGTGCTGGGGGGTGGGGTTGGTGGGAGACATGAGTTGGACATGGGTGGGGGCCTGCTGGCAGGTGCCCCACAGTGCTGGGGGGTGGGGGTGGTGGGGAACATGAGTTGGAAATGGGTGGGGGCCTGCTGGCAGGTGCCACACAGTGCTGGGGGGTGGGGGTGGTGGGGAACATGAGATGGGCATGGGTGGGGGCCTGCTGGCAGGTGCCCCACAGTGCTGGGGTGTGGGGGTGGCGGGAGACATGGGTGGGGGCCTGGCGGAGGCTGCCCCTGCACTGCTGGGGGGGTGGGGGTGGTGGGAGACATGGGTGGGGGCCTGGTGGAGGCTGCCCCTGGTGGCTGGGGGTGGGGGTGCTGGGAGACATGGGTGGGGGCCTGGTGGAGGCTGCCCCTGCACTGCTGGGGGGTGGGGGTGGTGGGAGACATGGGTGGGGGCCTGGTGGAGGCTGCCCCTGCACTGCTGGGGGGTGGGGGTGGTGGGAGACATGGGTGGGGGCCTGGTGGAGGCTGCCCCTGCTGGCAGGTGCCCCACAGTGCTGGGGGGTGGGGTTGGTGGGGAACATGAGTTGGACCTGGGAGGGGGCCTGCTGGCAGGTGCCCCTCAGTGCTGGGGGGTGGGGGTGGTGGGAGACATGAGTTGGACATGGGTGGGGGCCTGGTGGAGGCTGCAGTGGGGGTGGTGGGAGACATGGGTGGGGGCCTGGTGGAAGCTGCCCCTGGTGGCTGGGGGTTGGGGGTGCTGGGAGACATGGGTGGGGGCCTGGTGGAGGGTGCCCCTGCACTGCTGGGGGGTGGGGGTGGTGGGAGACATGGGTGGGGGCCTGCTAGAGACTGCCCCTGGTGGCTGGGGGATGGGGGTGCTGGGAGACATGGGTGGGGGCCTGGTGGAGGGTGCCCCTGCACTGCTGGGGAGTGGGGGTGGTGGGAGTCATGGGTGGGGGCCTGCTGGCAGGTGCCCCACAGTGCTGGGTGGTGGGGGTGGTTGGAGACATGAGTTCGACATGGGTGGGGGCCTGCTGGCAGGTGCCCCACAGTGCTGGGGGGTGGGGGTGGTGGGAGACATGGGTGGGTGCCTGCTGGCAAGTGCCCCACAGTGCTGGGGGGTGGGGGTGGTGGGAGACATGGGTGGGGGCCTGGTGGAGGGTGCCCCACAGTGCTGGGGGTTGGGGGTGGTTATTAGACATGAGTTGGACATGGGTGGGGGCCTGCTGGCAGGTGCCCCACAGTGCTGGGGGGTGGGGGTGGTGGAAGACATGCATTGGTGGGCAGTAGTGCAAGTTGACATGTGGGTTGGCTGGGGGTCATGGCCATGGTGGATGGTGTGCCTGCAGGACATGTGCAGGGTAGGCTCCTGTGGTGTGAGCCACCTGCAGGGGCCGTGGAGGGTGTAGAGGGAACACCTGGGAGGACCCACACGTGCAATTCACGTGTGGTGTTCCCCGCGCACCCCTGTAATACACGTACCCTGATGGATTCGCGTTTGGAACTTCCCGCGCACCCCTGAAATGCGCGTACCCTGCTCGCACGGGCCCAATCGCGTGTGGAACTTCCCGCGCACCCCTGGATACGCGTACCCTGCGGAAATCGCGTGTGGAACTTCCCGCGCACCCCTGAAATACGCGTACTCTGCTCGCACGTGGCCAATCGCGTGAGGTACTTCCCGCGCACCCCAGTGATACACGTAGCCCGCTTTCCATGCTGGTACCGCGTTAGCGTAGCCCTTTGCGCTGGATTGGGTATATTGATGGCTTTTCCATGCGCGAGAGGCGTTCTTCGGGGCGTAACTGGCGCTGCTGCAGGGTCGCTGCGCCACTGTGCGCCACGGCTGGTTTTGGTGGCTGGAATCCATGAATACGCTGTGCGCGGAAATGGTTTTAGCGCACGCGGCTGGTGCAGGGATTTGCACGCGCACACTGTGCGCCAGCTGCGTGCACCACTTGTGCGCTGAATTCTATGAATTACCCCCTTAATGTGTTGTCCGGATTGTTTGTTGCATTTCTGTGAAGTACTAACATTTGCAAACACAAAGGGTCTGTACTGTGTAAGTAAATGTTGTCAACAATTGGTGGTAATTGAAATAGAATATTCATTGCTACATTTGTATAGCAACTTACACCAACTATATTTGAGAATTTAAATGGTCCAGGTAGTTCTGTATCTAACTGCTTTTTTTGGAGTTTGTCTTCCTTCTTTAAAGAAGTACCTGGTTTACTTTCTCTAATTGATTCTTTTTTGTTTGTGGTACTTGATGAAGTATTAGTTTCTTTTACTCTCTTTGGAGGATTTGCAGTGACGTCCTGTTGCATTTCTGTTTGATTTAGTTTTCTTTTACAACGTTTTAGTTTTTGTGGAACAGAATATGTGTTTAGATGGGGAGTGTATAGTGAGCGAAGTCTATTATATTCTAAAATGCAAGGAATATCAGCGTTTACTTTACTTGCATCAAAGTTGATTAGAAATAGACCGTCAAGTGTACATAAGCGTGATAGTGCTACGTAGCTCATGCCTTCTTTAAAGACTGTGTTACCAATATCTATCATTGCTTTGTCTAGGGTTAGACCTTGTGATTTATGAATCGTGACTGCGTATGCAAGAGTTAGAGAAAATTGTTCTCTGCGTACATACATATCTTTGAAGAGAAGGAATCTAGCTGTTGTGCGTCCTATCCGTTTTACTTATGAAAGTTTGTCAAAGAGTATATTGACAAACTGAATTTTGTTGTCACGTGGGTATGTTTGAAAGCCAACAACTCTACCCAGTGCTCCATTAACTAGTCCTTGGTCCACGTCAAGGTTACGTTTAAGCATTACTCTGCAATTTAAGGATAATTTTAACATCTTTTCTAAGCCTGCTGTGTTTGAGATTGATTTTTCTAAATTATTTAGTCTTGTTGTGGCTTGGTCACACATGGGTAGTGTCATACCATGTACATCTAGTTTGTCTCTGGCGCTAATTTCCATTATTGGTTGCATTTCTTTACTTAACATTATTTCATTGAATTTGAAACAGCTTGCAAGAGTTGGCATTAAGGCCATACAATTGACATTTTTGTGGGCTAATTGTTCCATAACATCTGTAGCACATGCATTATCGCCATAAAGTGCATTAATGTGCCGGGTTTTCAATGTTGCTTCTGCTTCTTTAGAAAGTATACCAAGTCTCAAACTTTTTAAAATGTTGGCATAAGTGAGATCTGCAGATTGGCGCATGTTTTCTGTTAATTCTCTGTATTGGAAATGTTGCCAAAGGTTGACATTTCCAATGCTGCCAACAGTTTTACGGCAGAGTTTGTGCCCTAATGTTTTAAAAATAGGTTCACCTTTTACTGGTGTTAATTGAAGCAGATCTCCAAAAACAATAATGTGTTTTCCTGCAAAGAGCTCTTCATAGTCTGTTTTGAGTACTTCTTGTAATCTGAGATGAATCAAAGCTAACATCAGGTTGGAGACCATGCTCACTTCATCTATTAGTAGAATTTTCATTTGATTCAATACTCTGCGTAATTCCATTGCAGCTTCTGCAGAAAGTTTGTAATAGTCTAATTTGTTCTGGTGTTCTACTGGTAATAGTAGTAATCGGTGTAATGTAACACCACCTATGTTGTAGGCAGCTAAACCTGTGGGGGCAGTGACAACAGCTGACAGTTTGTTGTTTGTCAATTGTTGAAGGAACTTACTAATGATTTTGATTAGGAATGTTTTGCCAGAACCAGCTTCACCACTGACGTACAGTAGTATAGGTTTATAATTATGGCAGGAACATTGTTTATTTTCATGTTTTACACCATGTGCAATTTGTTTTGTTACTTCTTGAAAAATGCTACTTTGCTCATTGTTTAGTTTTGATTGTAGTATAGTTAAGTCTTCCTTATCTTCATACTGACACATGGTGTTTTCTACTTCTATCATAGCTAATTCTGCCTCATTTGTTATTAGTGGTTCTCCCAGTGGTTCTTGGCTTCCTGTTACAGAAGGTTGACTACTGTCAGGAGTATCCTTATCTAGTTGGGCTTGGAGTTCTTCTTCATGTTGCTGTTCATTGTGCAACATTGTTTTGTACTGTGTAAAGTTTACATCAGTTATAGTGCTTTCATTTGCTTTGAAAGCATCCTCATATGAGTCATAGTTATCTAGTAATTGTTCTTCTTTTCTCCATGGTTTGAAGAGTTGTAGCAGGGACATGTAATATACTTCTTTATGTTGAGGAGTCTTTAATGACAATTTGATATGATTAATTAAATTTGGTTTAGTGAGTTTAACTAAGCTGTCTTCACAGTCTGTCACTCTATATTTACCTTTTTTTTTCATCAGGTTTCATATTATTTTTGTATGTGTAGTTTTGGGCTATTTGGTATAGACACATGTTTTCCAAAGTATTACTTCAGTTTGGGTAGTATGTGTCCAATACATTGTTTTTTAAAATGTCTTGGCTGTTGGGATCATGTTTAGCTATTGTTTCTATATCTTCATATGATTTTAGAACTCTTTTTCTAGATTTAGCTGGACCAAGACTTAGCCATACTATATTTTCAGATTTACCATACAATGAAGTACCAGTTAAACGATCAGCTGCTTCATAAGATCCACATTCTCTATGGGTGAGCATTTTTATGCCCAAGCTGTATAATTTCTGAGATACTGTTTAATCCGATGACAGGTCATTCCAGAGGTCTTGGAGCTCTGTCTTTTCTGCTTTAGTTAAGTATGCTGTGACATATCGTGCAACTGCAGTAGAATTGTCTGCAATGTACTGCACATCTATGTTTGCATTCCATAAGAGGGCAATGATTGCATTATAATCATTGATATATTTTTCTTCTTCTTTTCTTTTTATGTAATATGTATTTTTAGGTGACGTACCTTTAACACTATGTCTAACTGAAGACATGAGGTTGTTTACTTGACCTGTATTTGTAACTGGTCTAGGGAAACCAAATCAGCATTTGGTGTAGTATTTGCCTTTGTTTTTGTATTTGCGACGACAATATTTTCCACATTTGTGTCTTTGAAATTGTAAAATTTGTGCATGAAGATCACTATTTGTGGCTTCTGATGGAATTTCACAAGTGACATATTTTTCAATAAACTGTAAAACAGTGGCATCACTGCCTTGACCAAATTTAGGAGCATCTTTAATCCATAAAAGCATGTGGATATGTGGTGCTCCTCTGGCTTGGTATTCTTTTCTCCAAAAGAAGTGTTGCACTTCTCCAAGGGGAGGAACAGTTTTATTACAAATAAAATGTAGCATAGCAATGAAGCGATGGTGAAAATATCTTGAAACATTAACAGGATCCAAAGAACAAAGTTCTCCAGGGGTTAGAATATCTATGTTTGTTTTGTTTTTATTTGATATGCGTAGGAAATCATGTAAATATTCCCATGCATATTCTGCACAACTTAATGTAACAAACCAAGTGGGTGGGCCAAGGTTTCTGATCATACAATGTACATCTCCATGACGTTGAAACCAGTACTCTTTAGTACCACGCATATTTGCTAATAGATTTGTAATATTTGATTGTAAAACCTCATCCTTTTGTTGCACTTTCTCTAATAATTGGGTAGCTGTCATATTTTGAAAGTATGATCCTGATTTTAATATGTGTGCAACTCCGTAACATAAAGCTGCTAGTTCACTTTCAAAGATTAGGTGGAATATGTATTCCACATTTTGTCTAAATCTGGGATCTTCAGAATAAATCCGTAATGAGCGGTATTCTGAAGCTGATATTTGAATAGGTCTATCATCATACCTTCCTCCTTTGCCAGTAGGAAAGAGTAGAGGAAAAGCATGTGCTTCTATACTTTTTTCCCATATACTGATTGCCGATCCTTTTGTTTGACGCATTTTGTAAGTTTCCAGTACATCTTGTACGGTGTCATTACAGTGCAAAGGATGAATTGTATAATGGTCCAAAGTATTTGATATTGTAGCAGGATCTGGTAGCTCAAATTGACCAGCTTTTTGTGTTTCTTGAATTATTTCAGTTGTATCTTTCAAGTTTTCTTCAATATTAATTTCTTTGTAATATTCATTATTCTCTTTAAGATATTGGAAGGCTTGTCTAACTTTATATAAATCTACCAGCTGTTGCCATATTTGTAATACTTTGGAAAACATGTGTCTTTTGTAGGTACTCCATTTACTAATATAATTATAGATTGCTGAATTGGACGTTGCACTCCTAGAGCTTGCATATTTTCTTTTAGATTTAATGGTAAATAAACTACATTTCCACGAATGCCTTTTACCAATTCAGAGGGAGGTAATTTTGCTGTTGTTGGTTGAAGGCGTATTATTGCTTGAAATGGGTGTACTGTTTGAATTATGATGCTCTCATATAAATTAAGTTGTTGTAGAGGTTTTGGTACTGGGTATAATTCCAAATTATTTGTGATAGAACTTGAAGGAGTTTGGTTGTTGTCAAGTTTTGTAGTGCAATAACTGCAAAGTATTAAGGGCTCAGTTATTTCATATTTGTTTTCTGCTACAAGGTAGAGAGCTAATTCAAACCATTTAGAATCTTCATTGTCTTCTATTTTGTATGATAGGTCCACAGTTTTTGTGTTACTTTTATAAAAAATTCTACGGCAACATACACATACATGGTTTGGTACTTCAGCTGATGTACTTTTAAATTTTAGTATTTCTTTTTTGTATGTGTTTAGCAAAAGGTTGCCATGTGTAGAATTGTTGCTTAATTGGTTTAAAGCTATTTCATTCTGTAAATGGCTTTCACTAATATTTTTTCTGGATATAGTGAATTTCTTCAAGTAGGTCTTTTGCTGTACCATGTAGAAGGATGTTATTTAACTTTGCTAGTGCTAAAGTAGGACTTTTAGCATAGTACAGTTTATAGACTAGGTTTCTTATAGTTGAATGATGTGTTGATATCCTTTTGATATCATGGAAAGTGGTTTTACAAGTAGGTCCTGTAATGCAGGCCAATGAATGTCCTTGTAATCCTGTGTACTTGCGCACTGGACAGGTATCTATATTTTGCCGTAATTTAATTTTGATTTTGTCTTTGCTTTTTACATATTTATTGAGGAATTGGTGTAAATATTTGAAACATTGTTTGGGAATGTTACACATTGACGTGCATGGCCATTTGTACACTAGACGTTCTGATTCAGTTGAATGGAGGGGTAATTCTAAGTTTTCAGGGCATATTTTTGTAAGAAGTACTTCTTTTTCCATTATGGTATTATTCACTTTTTCATAACCTCGACCACTGATATGTATGGCAATTGTATTTGTTTGCTTTTGTTTGTACGCTTCTTCATTAAAATATGGTTCTGTGCTTGTAGTGTGATTCCATTCACCTCTGCTGATACTTAAGAAGTTCTTTCTGTTGATATTTCGCTTATTGAGAAGTCTTTTTTGTAATTTAGTTATTAGTTTTGTTAGTGGTTTCATTTTGTTTAACAGTAAAATAAATAAATTTCTTTTGAAAAGAATTGCACTGTCCATCAATGCTTCTAAGATTAATTTCCTACGATAGTTTTTAAGCTTTGAACCTGATTTCGCTCCTGTTTTCATAAGATTTTGAAGGACTTTGTGACGGTATATTTTGGCTAAAATACTTTTCTTGGTATGCTTACTTTGCACTATATTAAAATTTGAAGAAGTAGTTTTATCTGTACTGATAGCTGATTTTCTGTTAATTGTTTTTTGGTTTATTTTACATTTTGATAGAGGAAGCAAAGTTGTTGTACTTGAAACTTCTTGTGTTTCACTAAATGATTGTATTAGCTGTTTTGTTTCAACTTTTTTTTACAAATTCTGCTAGAGATGGATGATTATGTTGGACACCTTTATTTTCATTTGCGCTACTTTTGCGTTGCTTTCTACGGACTTGACTTTTGGTAGACATTCTTTAGGGTCTGTTGAAAAAAATAAAGAAAATATGGGTTGGGGTGTTCTGGAATGTATGCGTGCTGTGTGCATGAGTGTTTGAGTAAGATGATAAAGATGTATGTAATGGTGTGTGATTGTGCATTGGGAACTAAAACTAGTAGGGATAGGTATTCTTGAATTCATGTGTTACTAAACTGGGATTCAGATGACAAAAAAAAAAGTAAGCTAGTGGTGTGGAAAAGTACCAATAGTAAATCTAATGTATACAATTAAAACAGTTGTTTGTTCTATAATATGAAAATTGTAGTGGTTCAGTTGGGTAATTTGTGTGTCCAAAAATAGAAATTTGTGGGCCATTCTGGCTGTAAATCGCTGTTTAAGACATGGAAATTTTTGGACAAAATGGTACAAAATCTCTATTTTTAGAAACTGAAATAGCTCGTATTAACGTTATAGTATATTTGATTAATAATACAAATATTATGGTGATATTTTACTTACTTTTTTTTTAAATTAACAGGTAACTTCTTAGTTTTTCTTTCTTCTTCGAATTCGGCTGCTTCTTTTCAGGAAACTGGTCTTCACTGTAATTTTAAAAGCTTCAAATTAGTAACTTTGTTTGTATATAGCACTGTTTTTAATTTAGATATTGATTTTTTTAATTGAAATCCTCAGTGCCTTCTGTAAAACCATTAAACTAATTTATCTACATAAGATACATTGCATCAGTTCAGTACATATGATAGGTTCTTAATGAACTAATTGTATTGAATGACTAACTGTAGCAAAAAAAAAAATATCTTTACTATGTCTTGTGAAATTTATAATATATTAGTGAATACCACTATTTCTGTAAGTAAACTGTTCTAGGTAATAACGCCTCAATGTCATGTCTAATTTAAAGTAATTAAGTAAATAAATAAATAAAAACAAAAAATATGAAATTGTATAAGTATTTTTATAAAGGTTTAAACATAGATTGTGTTTGCATGCAATTTTGTTTGAATATACGTAGTCTATATATTTCATTTAAAAAATGTTAGTTTAACATGATTTGAGTGTGTGTGTATAAAGAAAGTAAATAGTATAAAGGTTTATAAGTGATAGTTGATTTTAGGAAATTGAAAAAAGTACAGTAAATTCATTTTACAGATTTTACAAGGTAAAAGTCTGTTTGAAAATGTGTTCATCTACTATACAGAAAATATGCATACCTGAAGTTTGTGTTCATGCATATGGATATGCATGGAGCTGCAAGTAGAAATCTTGAAGACTTGTACAGTATTTCTGGTAGATGCTGCTTGCCAATGATATGACACTTGTACTCAGAGAGATTCAGAGTACATTTGCAGTGCTGATCTATGATGATGCAGTTAGATGTAGAGGTCTTGAATGTGATTGGTGCATGGTCATGTTATTTTTGAGGTACATCCAATGAGGGAATGGCAGAGAGAGTGTAGTGGAAATGGTACAAGGGCTGTTCATGTTACGATATGTCCGTGGACATGGCGGTAGTTCGCGGACATCGGGAGTTACATCCGGGGATTTTTGGGTTCAGAAGTCATGCAAATGAGAATAAGCACTGAAAGGGATTGGTCAGGAAGGTTTGGTGGGTGTGTTGTGCCAGGAGAGATTTTCTCAGATGCTCTTTTTGCTGAGAGAACAAAAGATAGCTATGGCTGTGTGTTTCAGAAAACAGATTGTTTGGATTTTAGGAGATTCGTGGATACATTGGTTGAAGGTGCATGCAGAAAGCTGTGGAGTAGCTGTAGATCTTGGATTCCCCCATGTGGAAGTACACTGGCATGGAGTACGTGGAATGAAGTGGTTGGACTTGCTACCTCTCTGTGCTACTTTGGAGACAGAGCAACATCCAGACATAATTGTAATTCATTGTGGAGGGAACAGTTTAGGACATGTGACTGGAATTTTTTTGCAATTTGCTATGAAAAAAGGACTTAGGAAGGTTATGGACATGTTTCCCAATTCTCAAGTGATATTTTCACGGATTGCGCAGAGACAAATGTGGCTTCGTTCTTCTTCATTTGGTCCACAAATGGAAAAAGCAAGGCACAATGTTAATAAGGCTGTTTGTGCCTTTCTAAGAGATTTTGGCATGTCTTCTTTTCACAATGAAAATATTATGTTTTGTAGTACATACATTTTTCGCAGAGATGGAGTCCATCTTACTTATGCTGGCAATCAGATTTTTCTGAGAAATGTACAAAATGCATTGCAACCTTTTTTGGAATTACAACAACGATTTTGAAGTAGATGTTAAGCATTTACAATTTTTGACTTACAAACACCACCCAAATGCTCTTTTCAGAGCCACCACTTCTTTCCAGAGAAAATTACAATGTTTGTGATGGAGTAGCAACCCAATTTTTTTAATGTTCGCGAACTGTCCGCGGACTTCTAAAAAATACAAAGAGCCCTGCTTCATTTATTTTCACTTCTATTTTTTAACTGGGAAAGGCGGCTCTGAAAAGAGCCTTATTTTTTTTTGATTTTTGTAATTTTGTATTTTTTTTGGTTTTTCAGACACGACACACTAGGAGAGGAGGGTAAAGGAGGGTAAAGGGGGGGACCAACCACAGGGATAAGAAAGAGCGAGCTGAGAGAGGAAGATGTAGAGTGGGTTTTATTTGGATAGTGAGCAGGTCTTCTCGTGCTCTGAGACGATAGTCTCAAAAGCACTCCGAAGTCGCTCCCCCCAGCAGAGTACTGTGTCACAGTACATACATACAACTGTGACCCTCGAAAGGTAAGGGTCATCAGCATTCTGTATGGCCTGTGAGGCAGCTTGAGGAAGACGCTGTCCCACAGAGGTGGTCCTTGTGGTGACAGGATCAGAAACAGAGGATGAAGTAGAGGAAATCAACCTGCTACGTTCTTCGCAAGGTACAACCCTGCGAATAGCCCCAGAGTGAAATTACCTCAGGTGTTGCTTCATAGTAGCGGTCCCAAAGCTGTACTTACCGTGCTTCCCGCGACTGAGTATCATTTTGCACTCATTGCAGGTAACACGGTTCGCACGAGCCTTAGGAACATTACCATGAATGGCAAATAACCGCCACACCCAAGACTCACGCCTAGTGCGGGTAGTAGGGTTTTCCTCTACCTCATTCTCATCATCCTCTTCTTCCTCCTCCGCATCCTCACTCCTGTTCCCCTCTTCAGTCCCTTGGGGAGGTGGTGGTGGTGGAGGGGGTGGGGGAGGTGCAAAAGCAGGTGCAGCACCAAGTGGCAGTTCAGCAGCCAAGGATGCCATCTCGATGATGGTGTAGTCTGCAGGTGGCAGCAAAAATCACTGTGTTCTGAAGAATAGCCAGAAACACAATGGGAATAAGCTCTTGGGCGTGGTCTTTTATAGGGGTGCTTGTGCGCGGTTCGCGGACATGCGCACTGTCCGCGGACAGATCGAGCACAAAAAAGGATCGGAAAGTTTCAAAAGGTATATAGAAACTCAAGATTGCTATGTGGGACTTGTGCCATGGTGAGATTTTATTGAAAAATATTATGGATTAACTGAAAATGTACTTTTAAATTGTTCGGGGACACGAACAGTGTCCGCATTTCAGGACACACGATGAGCGTGGGCGCGGTCATATGATCCGTTCGCGAACTAGTCTGCGAAGGAAGCGCTTGTCCACAGGACACCAAGTGCACGGAGATTGGTTAGCGCATGGCATTGATGTCCTACGGACACTGTTCGGTTTCTGAAGTAATTAAAAGTGCATCACACGTGAAACGAACATTTCAGGACACCGCGTGTGTTCTTAGAACAGTTTAAACTCGGTAGCGAACAGTAAGGACAGATATAGTGTTCTTCAGGACACGTGTAATTTTGTTTATGTACGAACATTTCAGGACACAAATTGTGTTCTTAGAACAGTTTGAACTTGCTAGCGAACACTACGAACAGTTATAGTGTTCTTCAGGGCACCTCCATTTTCGTTTACGTATGAACATTTCAGGACACCAATAGCGTTCTTAGAACAGTTTGAACTTGCTAGCGAACAGTACCGGACAGGTATAGTGTTCTTTAGGACACTTTAATTTTTGTTTGTTTACGAACAATTCAGGACACCGCGTGTGTTCTTAGTACAGTTTCATGTTGCTAGCGAACACTACGAACAGTTGTACTGTTGTTCAGGACACATCATTTTAGTTTATTTACGAACATTTCAGGACACCAATTGTGTTCTTAGGACAGTTTTAAGTTGATAGCGAACATTACGGACAGATACAGTGTTCTTTAGAACACTTTAATTTTTGTTTCTTTACGAACATTTCAGGACACCAATTGTGTTCTTAGAACAGTTTCAACTTGCTAGCGAACAGTACGAACAGGTGTGGTGTTCTTCAGGACACCTCCATTTTTGTTTATGTACGAACATTTCAGAACACTCGCACTGTCCGCGGACACTTTTATTGTTTTTTTAAAAAAAAAACGGAAACTATTCACAATACAATATAAAAATTAAACTTTATTTAACATATATTAATAATTTATGACAGAGAAGGTGAGGCAGAAACAGAAACAAAAACAGGAGAATTTGGGGTTTCAACATGATTGGTATTAGGTGAAGAAGGGATGGAAGTCTCATCAAAACGTTTTGGATTATGGAGAGGGTTTGGGGATAATTGACTGGGATATGGTGAGGAGGGGCAAGTACATGTGTGGCAATGGTACGAGGTTTTTGGTTTGAAATGATTTTCTACAAAAAGATTTTTAAATTATTAAAATTAGCCAACAATACATCCATTTTTTCTTCTATATTGTGAAGACTGTTATCCATAACAGGGTTTTCTGAAGTTTTTTTCTATTTTGGTATGCTCTGTACAAAAAAATAATATATATGTTAAATGTATATAAAAAAATAATAAATAAATGGTTTATATTATAAACTGTTTACCATTAGTTTCACTACCTTGTGACATTTCTTCATGTGGGAAATTGTCCTCTAGCCATTCCAGAGTACTAGACATTTCTGTGAGAAAAAATAAAAAAAGATAATATATTTTTTAATATAATACAGAAAGTTTATAAATATATGAGTAAAATGAAGTACACTTACTATTTCTGGTAAGATAAGTCCTATGTATTCAGTGGGTCTGGTCTTGTTCTCAGTTTTGTTGTGTCTGTGAGGTAATTATGTTGGAAGCCAATTTAGCTTCTTGTGGTATATTCCTTTTCGGAACATATTGTATTTAAATGAATGGTTAGTGTGTTACATATATTGGTTACATTTCTTATGTATTACTATATATAATGTGTTTGTGTGCTGCTTTTTGAAATTGTTAAATGTTCCTATATTATGATATAACAATCAAACATACCCCACCGCCCCCCCCCCACAGTTTTTAGGTAGTGGTACTGTTCTCCAAACATGTCCGCGAACATTAAATAAGTTCGCGGACATCAAGTTCATAAGAAGAGATCTAGTCAGTTCCATATGACATGTATATAAAGTCAAAGTCATTATTATTAAGTTGTGCTACTAAAAAACTATGAAATTCAGTGAAAAAACTTTGTTAAAGGGACGTTATGGTTAAGTTGCGATACTAAAAACCTATGAAATTCAGTGAAAAAACTTTGTTAAAGGGACGTTATGGTTCCAAGTAAAACCGAAAAACCCTTGAAATTCCCCAGTTATGGTAAGCTAAGCAACCATAACTCGTGCCACCACCGTGCACTGCTAAGACTAACACCCAGGACATCAAAGATGACATCACAAATGTCATTGATGACATCACTGATGACATCACATGTGTATGTACTTCTCATGAAATATGTGTAGAAGGGATTCTTATTATGTTGCGAAAAAAGTGTCAAGAATCATTGCAAGATATATACCCTAATAAGTGCATTGAACGATGCATTGATATAAATAGCATCCTATTATGGGGTTCTATCTAGTATACTAAGCTACTCATACAGAAACATAACATTGTGTGCAGCATACAAGATGAAGGTATGATATTCGTAATGTTAATATGTTGAATAATGAAATGATAATTGTTTTCTTAACAGATTTTTGTGTACTGTGAAATATGTAATAAGTAGCTAATAAAACCCATGTAGTACATAATTGCATTACTATAGACAAAACACAAAGACACAAGAACACATACCAATATGGTATATACAGGGAAAGTGAAGTTAGCAAAAAAGCACAAGTAGTAGCAGAAACAATTCATAACTTAACTGATTAGTTTCATGCAAATAAATGATGGCTCTGTTTCAAAGCTGCTATTTACCCTATGTATATGTATCACTTGATGTGATTGGACCCTAAGGAAAGTAGTGTGAGTACAATGTATACAAATATGACCATATACAGGGAAAGTACAGCCATAAAAAAAAACAACAGAACTATCAGAAAGTGCTCATAAGTCTAGTGATTATCTTTATGCACAAAAAGGATTGCTGTCTTTCAAGCTTGTGTTTTCCCATATGTATATGTTTCATATGATGTGACTGTACTCTAAGGGAATTACTGTAAGAACCTACTAGAAGGATATGTTTACAAATAAAATAAAATTCTTAGTTTCTGACTGTTACTGAAGAAAACCATGTGGCCTAGATATGTCAGCAAAAGAAAAAATAGTGAGCCAGACATGTGATGTCATCAGTGATGTCATCAATGACATTTGTGATGTCATCTTTGATGTCCTGGGTGTTAGCCTTAGCAGTGCACGGTGGTGGCGCGAGTTATGGTTGCTTAGCTTACCATAACTGGCGAATTTCAAGGGTTTTTCGGTTTTACTTGGAACCATAACGTCCCTTTAACAACGTTTTTTCACTGAATTTCATAGGTTTTTAGTAGCGCAACTTAACCATAACGTCCCTTTAACAAAGTTTTTTTCACTGATATATATATATATATCACTGACAAAAACATTGTTATAGGGACGTTATGGTTAAGTTGCACCAGTAAAAACCCATGCTAGGGATGTTATGGTTACAGGTAAAACCGAAAAACCCCAGACGTTCGCAAGTTATGGTCAGGTGGGCAACCATAACTCGTGCTACCCCTATGAACCGCAAAGACTAGCACCCATGACATCACAAATGTCATTCATGACATGACTGATGACACCACATGTGTATATAGTTTTCATAAACACCCTCCAAAAGGGATAGTCATTGTAATCTTGGCAATTTACCTGCAGAAATCATTGGAAGAACTATCATGAGATACATAGTACTTTAAGGAATGCATTGCTATAAACACCCTTGCATTACAGAGTTCTTTCCAGTACATGCACCCAGTCATGTAAAAGGTTGCAATTGTCTACAGCATGCATCATACAGGTGTAATAATCAAAAGTTTCAGATGTAGGATTTTACAATGATGAATGTAACTGTACGGCTGTGACTCGTGTTTGTGAGGGTTCTATTTTGGTTTGATCGTGCGACGTCACTAGTAACTTAAATCAAAGCACGGGCGACAATATCACTTGACATTAAGTACTTGAAGAGTGTGATTGCTGGATGCAAACCGGTGGATATTTTTTGCGATCCAAAATGTCCACAAACTTGAAAATATCAAGTACGTCCCTGACTTTAAAATCTACACCCAAAAACATCTCGAAAGTCAATATTTTGAAGAGGAAGGTGCGTAATCAATCCCTGGATACTGTCAATAAGAAATCGTGTGAAGGAGATATTCGCGACTTCTGCAAACCAAAAAAATTTAATAAGGAGAACACCTTGGACACTTATGATACTTCCATAACGGACACGCAACTCAGAACGGTTGTGGAACAAATAATAACAGACACAGAACACATGTCGGTCAACTCATCAAGTGTCCCCACTTCTCAACATAAAAACGAGATGCATAAAGCGGGTAAAACTGGGTCATTTGATGTATCTCAAGATCCAAGTCAGTCAGAAGGTTCAGTTATTCTAATTAAGGATCAGGTTCAGTTTGACGAAAAATTATCCAACTCATTTAACAACTTAAAATTGAATAAAGCTACCGCTGGTCTAAAAGATGAGAGACAAAAGATCACTCAAACAGTCACAAAGAACAAGGAATTACTATATGGTGAACAAGGGACAAGCGTGAATTCAATTAATCAATGTAACAAAGAAAAAGCCACATCAATTGAGTCGGTTCCTATCGACCTTGAAGAAAGAGAAGAAGGATCAAGTCTACTTTTAGATGAACTGTCAGCCATAGCTTCGACATCTATGTATTCAGACAAGGATAACAGTCTGTATAAATCGCCGAGCTTATATGATAAATCGGGAAATACGACACATATGTCCCTAGCTGGACTAGCAAATGAAGGGAAGGCGTCCCCCAACCATAACAAAAATAATTCACCATGTGCAAGATCAACACAGGAACCATTATTCCAATATAATCTGTTGGAAATTACTCTCAATTCAATGCATATGACAATAGTCACATTAACAAAGCTCTTCGAATCTATGGACTCCAAACTAGTAAAACAAGCCAAGCAACTGGATCAATTAGTTAAATGGATGCACAATGTGATGAGTAACCCGGCCAGTGTGCCTTGGGGTACAGATAAATTGATATCGACTGATGTGTCTAAAGAGAAGGCTTACCACAAAATACCACAAATCAAGCATGTGATTAAAGAAGCTCTCCCTCAAGAGTCTTTACACAATTCTGTCATAATTATTGAAAATGCGGCTGATCTATCACAAGACCAGATTCAAAATGTCGTTGATATACCTGCCCAGACAAAGAATGTCGCACCCCTTGCTGCGCATATGCAATCTAACTATAGTAAGTCAACTTCAGCCATAAAAGACAAGAAACTGTCACAGTCTCCTAATAGAGCAATGTACAATCTATTTCAAAACACCAATTCAACGAAAGACAAAATAGATTGTGGTTCAATCTGTAAAAAAACCAAAAACCAGGAACGACTGGCAATACGCTCAAGGGCCAACATTAAACACCTCATTAAACGGCTGATTCCAAAAATGAAAGGTAATTCAAGGATACCAATCAACAAGCCCGCTAAAAAATTCAAAAGCAAAAGTACTGAGTTACTATCTGAAATCCCTGACAATAGTGGCAAAGACTATCTACCGCTGAATCAGCTCATCGCTACCATTGAAGGAAATGATCCGCCTAATGAAACACCGAAAAAAGATACGCGAACTGATCCAGCAATGGTTCCAATCTTAATTCAAGATGCTAAAGCACAATCTTTAATAACAAAACAAGTAAATGTCACCCATGTGTCGACCCTTTGCAACCCAATAACGACAATATCGATGGTTGGTGGCCCCTCCTTGGATAGCTGTTCTAAACGAGATGTACTGAACAGTGCAAATCAAGATGGAGAGAATTCTTCAATACTGGCCGACATCAAATCCCAGATTGAAAATTCAATAAAGACCTACCGTGAGATGCAACAATCAATGAAAAGCACATCTCAGCCAAAAAACAATCAGCTGACTGTGCCAATGGCTACTATAAGTTCTCGTGATGTGAATCCCCAAACCTTACAAAAAGAACAAGTCACTCAAGTAATTAATGTGAATTCCCAATTATTACAACAAGACCAAGCCATTCAAGAAAGACGACAAGTCCAAACAACTCAGCAGTCTCAACTTGCCTTATATCACCAAGCAGTGCAGCAGTTGTTACCAAGCTCTAACCAAAATGCCAATTTAAAGCGTGACATATCAAATGAGAGTGGAAACTATCCTCATCTGCAAGAATGTTCGACTCAACAGGAGATGACTATAAAGTATAATAGTCAGCATCCCCAAGACAACCGGGAAAGACAACATCTACAATCATGTGAGAAACAGCAGCCAAAAGCAGCTTGCATAGACACACTAATAGCGAAAGCAATTGAAAATTATTTCATTTTGAACATGAAGCAGCCACTTCGAGCTAGCAAAACAACCACAGAACTAGATTGTAATCTCACAGCTCCTAAACAGCAAGATTCTGAAAAAAGACAGGTACTGGCGAATCAGAAAGAGAATAGTGCCAGGGGTGGCATTGGATCTCAGGCAATAAAAAAACAAAAATGGCTCAATCAACATAGATTGATCCTCAAATGTCGACCTGCTCCATACCCAGAATACGTACTCAATCGAGCTAGTATTCTGGCAATCTGTGAAGACATCGATGCTCTTCGTGACATCACCTCAATTGATATCGATCAAGTTGAATTTCTTAATGATCACGATAAATCCATGGTGAGACTCTGGCTGCCTTCAAACTTGACAAGAAACGCTCTATGGCAAGCTCGAATGGAACTATTTGCCTTGGGGTTTGTGTTAGCCAGAGATCCCATGTGCTTAGATGAAAGAGGGAATATAACCCTAGAATCCAAAAACAACTACATGGAACAACATGATCAGGAACATTGTACCCAATTTAATGAAATTACCAACTCAAATTCAGCCAAAATCTATCAAGCTTCAATCTATGATGAAGAGGAAAAATCATAACAAAGAAAGGAATTAAGTACACTTTCTCTAATTAGCTGGAACACGTGTGGTCATAGCCACTTATTTCAACATACTGCAGAAGTCCTAAAATCGCACGATATCATACTGCTGCAGGAAACATGGCTAACAAAAAAACCCTTATGGGAGGACCATACTGTTATATTAAATCCAGCTATTTCAAGGCAATGCGGAAGACCTTCCTCAGGTCTGATGATAATCACCAAGAATCATAAGAACTGGAGTCTAAGTGACTGGGCCTCTCCGAATCCCTATTTGCAATTGGTCAAATTGAACACGAGTGGGAATGTCTTTGCACTACTTAACATCTATCGAAATCCGAAAGGCATTGGGGATGACAATTTTTTTTTGGAGTTAGAACTCCTTTTGAATTTAATCTCAGACGCTTCCGACATCACCTCAATTATTGTAGCTGGAGATTTAAATTTGCAGCTTCTACCTAATCATAATTTGAAATATAATCTCACTTGTCTAAGATTAAAGACCCTAATGAAAACTCGGAAATTGATCATGTGCAATGGCTCAATATCTGGCGATTTAGCACCAAAAAATACCTGGTGTAGAGGAAATGCATCCTCCATAATTGATTATGTTTTTGTGGACTCACTTACTTTTTACAGGGCAATTACCTTTCAAATTCTGCCGCAAACAAGTAGTGATCACAATGTCTTGAACCTAAAATGGAGTGTCAAAATGAATGTGCCGCAAGCCAACCAAAGATTTGAACACATAGTGCTAACCAACAATGCTCGTTCACGATTGGTTTGGAATAGGAAGAACTTAGAAGCATACTGCGCAACAATTGAAGCAAACATGCACAGTGACTATACAGTCCATCTTCATTTATTTGAAGTAGCCTACAAGAATAGAAAGCTTGATTTCGCAAAACCCAAGCATCAAAGCGATTTGATAGTACAACAGAAAAAAACCACACTAAGGAAAAACCGAAAGGCAATTCTACGTTCTAATTGTGTTGACAAATACCAGAAGGTAAAATCACTCAACTGTCAATACACCAATTGGCTAAAAGGTTATCGTTGTACCTTGTATCAAAAGGATGGGGAATCCATGTTGCACAATAGTAGGAACAAAAATACTGGTCAAATGTGGGCACTCCTCAACGACGCCCTGAATTCAACACAAAAGGCAGCTCAAATAAATGGAGTAAGCGAAAATCAATGGATAAATCACTTCACCAACATGTATCAGAAAGAGCTGTGTCATCCAACTAATGTTGTTAGACAGAATTCCAACTATAGTGGGCAACAAATTGAAGAAGAGGATGTATTACTCTACATAAAAAGGCTCTCAAATTCACGTGCACCAGGGCCAGATGGTATGAGCAATTTCATGTTCAAACAAGCTCCGACACAATGGGCTAAGGTCTTGACGTTGATTTTCAATCAAATCATTAATAATGTCTCAATCCCGGACTCATGGAAAAAGGCCATCATTATACCAATTTTCAAAAAAGGAGACCGCTCACTACCAAAGAACTATAGGCCCATTTCACTATTAGATGCATCTGGTAAGTTATTCTCTAAATTCATTCTAAGAGACTTTAACAAATGGACACTTGAATCAGATGTCAGAGATCCTTTCCAAACCGGATTCGTAGCGGGTATGGGAACGTCTATTAACTTGCTCATGTTAACAGCTATTATTGAGCATCACAAAGTAATTAAACAACCTTTATACTTCATTTTCATAGATCTACGAGCCGCGTTTGACTCTGTGTCACGTGAACTATTAATCCAAAAACTAATTCGATCAAGATGTCCAAGTTATATCATACAATTAATAGAAGACCTGCATACTAATAACTCTATACAAATTCGACTTACAAATGAAGGCAAACTATCTCAACCTATCAAAACATTCCGTGGAGTGAGACAAGGCTGCACTCTAGCATCAGCACTCTTTAATTTTTTTATCTCTGACATTGGTCAGTCGTTTGAAAACATCTTCATTGATTCTCCAAAATTAAAGAATAAGGCTATTCCTTTTCTGATGTACGCAGATGATTTGGTGATTATGTCTAAAACACCGAAGGGACTACAAAAGTCTTTGGATGCAATCATTAATTACACTTACAATAACTATTTAAGCATTAATCATGAGAAAACCAAGGTGATGACCTTTAATGTCAATCATAAATCATCTAGAACAATGAGTAACTGGAACATCGAGGGAGAAACTCTCAAAATAGTAAACCACTATAATTATCTGGGCGCACAAATATTTTCAAAAGATCAAGTTATGACATACAAACAACAACAAAAAGACAAAGTGATCACTTTTATTCAGCAATCCAAAATAATTACAAGAAAATATGGAAAGTTTACTCTGGTCCCGGTCCTATCATTCTACAAACAAAAAGTTACACCAATTTTGCTTTATTCATCAGAATCAAGACCGGTTATGACCGACAAATTTTGGAACTCCTTGGAATCAAAGTATTGGCGCAGTGTTCTCCAGCTGCCATCATCAACGCCACTAGCCATCATCAGACATGAATTGGGACTCATCTCCCTACATTTCAGATACATATGGCTAATAATAGCATTATTCCGGAAATGCTTACTGGCAGTGAAAGATACATCGGTCCTGGGCATACTGTCTGATTACATCTTTGGCTCCAATGATAGCTTCATACAAAAATGGCGAAACGTAGTCATTGACACATTGGCTCTGATTGATGTTGCTCTATCCAGTTTACTTCAAAATCCGGATCATATCAAAACGAGACTATTCGAAAGAGATTGGAATAACACCAGAGACAAATGCACCAAGTATTGTGATTATGATTCGACAACCTTCACAAACAAAAAGCATTCGTACCCAGAACGCTATCTAATTAAATTTCCATCAATCAAATATCGGAATGAGTTATTACGGCTAAGATTCAACATATGGCCAACGAGACAAGTGTTGGCCCGTCGCAATCTCATCAATAAAGAACAAGCGTTCTGCAGATTTTGTCGACAACAAGATACCATTGAAACATTGAGACATCTGCTCACCGAATGTGAATTTCTTCTACAATTTCGTGTTAAATATTTCAGACATCTAACTGAGCCATTTGGGGTCACTACATCTGATGTACTATGGAGAACTATATACTCTGGGATATCAGTAGCTGTGTCAATTGGGGCAATGGCCTTTCTAGAGGAACTGAAGCTTGAACAAAATCAAGTAGAGCAATAACATGATCATCACAGTACTAAACAAAAGACAGTCCTATTAGAAGTTTGACCCCTTGCCAAAAAAAGATATGCTAAAAAAGATATGTATGTATATATTGTTAAAATGATTTTCTAAAATTTTTTATTTTAAACTTAAGATATTGAAAAGTTGTATATTTCAACTATATCAATAAAAAAAAATAAAAAAAAAAAAAAAAAAAAATGTTTTCTTTTGAGACCTTTCTGCTGTGTGACACATGCAATAAGTAGCTACAAATGCCTCTCTTACTACATTAATGTACTACTATACACAACACATAAAGAGACCACAAAGTATACAAATATGAGCATACATAGAGAATGTAATTCAACAAAATAGTAGGAGTACCACTAGAAAGTGTTCATACCCTCACCGCTTATGTTAATGCACAAAACTGATTGCTGTGTTTCAGGCTTGCTTCTTTCCCTATGTATATGTATCTTATGATGTGACTCAAACCTAAGGAACATAGTGTCAGAACATATGAGAAGGGTAAGGTCAACAAATATAGCACCTTTCCCACTTTTAGATCCTTACTCCCAGTGAAGACAAGCACCTGGTGCACATACGTAACTGAACAAAAAAGAGGAGGCCACACATGTGATGTCATCAGTAGTGTCATGCATGACATTTGTGATGTCATCTTTGATGTCATGTGTGTTAGTCCTTGCAGCGCACAGGGGTAGTGCGAGATATGGTTGCTTAGCTGACCATAACCTGCGAATTTCTGGGGTTTTTCAGTTTTACCTGTATCCATAATGTCCCTGTAACAACATTTGTCCATTGAATTGCATAGGTTTTACTAGTGCAACTTAACCACAAGGTGCCTTTAACAATGTTTTTTGTCAGTGAATATCAATGGCTTTCAGCAGGATACCCTTAGTTTGTAAACAAGAACTGTGCAACATAGTGCAACTGCTGGCACCATGTTAATGCGGACAGCAGTTGCGGACTATACGTCTGTTTGCAGAGATCGTGTGGCTTCCAACCTTCTGAAGAAGGCAGGGGCTCTCTTACATAGGGGTACCAATCACCAAAAGCAAAGAACATAGACAAACAGCACTATATACAAGAATTGCCAGGGAAAATAGAGTAGGTTTGCAAATTGTGTACTTATGAAGCAAACAGGACAAAGGCATAGGGAGTACATCATAATGGTATGCATCAACAATAGAAATGTGACGTCTGCCTTCACCAATCTTACCACTCTGCTACTGTAAAGGGGAGTAAAGACCGAACAGCCAAAGTAACGACCTGAAAGTGCTAAGACCTGAACGTCACCACAATGTAGTAAGGACCCTACACGTTGTCTAATAATTGCACAGGTGCTGCAGTATGCAATAGTACAGAAGCATAACGTGTCTTTTTGTAACGCAGCAATGGCAAGCACCTTAGAGTTCCAGGATGAAAATGTCCCTCATGACGCAATGACTTTCTATAGTAACCCCATGGTACTCACAGTGCTGGGAACCATAAATAATGTAATATATATTGCTTCATGTACACCAAACACATTCTCTTTTTGGTAAGAGAAAATATTGGAAAGGAAAGCAAGACAGTACAAGCGGCAACCCTTCCACAGCAGCATACGGGCATAGGCAAGGAAATAAACTGTGCATAGGGAAATGGATGGCATGGAAGTCAAAGTGGAGAAATTGGTGAACAATTGTGCCGCTTTAAAGGTTGCGTACAAGGATATTTTTTGGAAAATATGAAACAGCACTGGCACACCTGCATGTGTACTCCTTCCCCATGTCGGAGCACACCATTCCCTCAAAAAACATTTCACGGGAGATGTTACGTTAATACATCAATCTCTTCCTCCCCTCACAACCAATTTGTGCAAATCCCCTTTTCCCCGCAATAAGTCTCCACTTCTTCTACCTATCCCCTTTCCAAATGGGGTGTATGCATATGTACAAGTAAACAGTAATAATGAGAATTTTGCTGAGTGTTTGTGTGGTATTCTTTTTTACCTGAAATGGGGATCTGACTCAGCAGAACACAGTTCCCATTGCAATGACCGAAAGTAAGAAAAAGATAGGTGTCCTACAGACACTGCAGCTGTCCGGCCTATCCACAATGACAATGGAGGCATCGTACGCCACCAGCAGGCTCCGCATGTCAGCATGTTGTCCACCACCTATCAACGCATGTGGGAGCGGGTGATTGTGTGTAGTGCAAATACACGCATGTGTATCTGTTCCTCTCTGTCCTGGTAACATTGCCACTGTGCTTCATATGCGAAGGAACGTTAATATGTCAGGGCGTCCAGCCAGGCCCCGCGGGTAGCTATACACATAAACATCCCACCTGCTGTACCCTATAAATAGCCAGCGTCTCCCAAAATGGTCGGTGCACGTGTGGTGCACTTTTAGTCAGTAGGGAAGACCAACGGTGTGCATAGGACATCCATGCATGTGCGCACAACACATTTTGCCCAATACGTGGACAGCCATCCCAAAGGAGAACATTGGCAACATCACCATGCGACCACACCACATTGCGCGTGGGCCCTTATTTCGCAGACAGGAGCCGGACCCTCCCAATCTCATGGGTAGCTAGCGGCAAAGGAGAATTTTCGCACGTGCGTTTCCCCAAGGACGGCGAGGGCTGTATCCCCATGAAGCAGAAACATTCCTTCTTCCCTTTCCAGGGTCTTCTTTGCAGCACGTCATCATTGTGTACTGTTAAAAAGTTCCACACACTTCCACCAATGACATTGAAGAGCTCTCCATGTTACAGTATCTGTTCTGTACAACAGTCCTCTGCATACACACCACGCCCATAAACGTTGCTGCATGCTGCACAATCCCTGTGGCTCTACAGTCCCATTTGCATGGGCGCCTCCTGAAAATCCCCAGATGTGGCTTTCGTGCTGCGTGCGAGTGTGGGTGAATAACTTGCAACCAGGGTAGCGGGAGTTCATTGTAAGAGGCAGCTTTGAAAATAGCTTTTTTTAAAAAAAATGTTCTAGAGAAACACCTTTTTCTCTTTTTATTTGATTTTGTGTTTTCTTGTGCGGACATTGTTACAGTAAACTCTTCACCGCATCTTGTAGACGGGCAAACAAAACAGCATTAACCATTGGCAACAAATAAATGCCAATTGCTTGGAAAAAGTCTGCATTTCCACAACTAATGAGGTCATTGTTGCAGAAGAGCATCCAAGCAGCGGACAAAAAAGTATACATGCTTCTGTTAATGAGTCACCTTCCTGCCTCTGGCTCGGAACAACTTCCAGGAGCAATGTCCCAAACTCTTCGTGATGTTATGGATGAGAAAAGCACCTTGGCAGTGGGAACAAGCCTTTTCACTAGATTTAGCAACCTCTTCAGTCGACGAAACAAGCCTAAACAAGACAAATAACCCATATGCTTTCCGGTTGTATATAAATTGTTCGTTTTACAACTGTTCGAATGACAATTGACCTTTTCACAATTGACCGAATTGTGAAGGTCAATTGTACCATATATTTGGGGGGAAACCCCCCACAACCCCGCACCCAACGCCAAACCCCCAAAACCCCTATATATATATTCGGTCAATTGTGAAAAGGTCAATTGTGACCCTTTAAATTCAGTCAATTGTTCATTTGAACAATTGTAAACGAACAGTTTGGGTAATACCATGCTTTCCGCCGTAGTGGATGATGATTACATCGGCTCTAGCAAAAGTGGCGAGGTCTTTGAAAAGTGCATCCATGTCAGCAAAACTGCGCTCATAGACAAAGTTCCACAATGCGACCAATCCTTCCAACCCAAAATTGTCATCAAAGTTTCTTTCCAGGGCATACTTGTGCAGATCTAGTAGAAAGGCATCACCTATAGACAACACAACGCATTTTGCCATGTCAGCCAGCCTCACTACACAGAGTGTAATGTACAGCAGTTTGACCACCCCTTCCTGTGAACAACAACCACAGTACCTGATTGGATAATCCCGAAAGTCCCATGTTGATTGGCCAGCAAGGTAAGAAGTGCAGATTGTGGCACGTGCGGTGCCCAAAGTACCACGAGGGCTGCACCACAGTAAAGCAGGAGCAGTCCTTTTTCCTTTTCCACTGCCTTTTGTCCAGCACAACCTCATTGGGTACAGGTAAATGGGCACACACGATTCCACCAATGCCATTCAAGACGTTACCCTTTAAAACTGTCAGTTCTGCACAACACTTCATAGGTAATGTTACAAATTCAGTCTGCTGGTGTGCTCTCACTGGACAGCACGTCCAGTAGAAAGTTCAGTAAAAGATTGCAAGATTTGTGCATCCACATTCATCCACTTGCGCACCCATCACCACAAAAAGGAGGTAGGGAAACTTTTTCTGCACTATGTGTATGACTGTTCTATAAGTGCCTCTGTGCACGGTATCTGCCACTAAGCGGCCATTACATTCTTTAAAAGCACACTGTTTTTTTTTTCCCCTCCCCTACCATGAAGTGGGACTTCAGTGATATGTGCTTGCAATGTCCGCATTTAGCCATATCATACACTGTAATATCGAAACAGGAACTCTCTACTTTCCGTCCGACAATGCTACAAAATGTTTTCACCACTAACCCACCTCCTACGTAAATCGAAAAAAAATGCCACCAATACCAGCATTGAATGTATGGTACCAAGCAAAAGCAACTTTCCAAAAGTTCATTGTCTGCACAGCTGTAATTCTGCCTACGATGTACTATTGCAACAGGCTCTTTTTAAATCTGCCCCCTTCTGCTCTGCGCCCTCTGAAGCACATCCAGAAGAGGAGTGCGCGACTTGGGATGGTATCTCCTGCACTGTCACTGAAATGTCACTAGTAGCTCTGAGTGGCTGCAAGGACTAAAGTGAGAAGACTCTGCATTATGCAGAAGGCCTTCTGACCCCTGGGACCTCAATACAGTCAACTGTAACTCCCTATATATTTGCATGCTCAAGCTCTTCCCTAATCTGCCTCCAATTCCCTCAGGGTCAGGCACTTCTGCAAAAAAACAGTTGGTGGTAGTTATGCTTTTTCGCCTGTGGCCTCCCTCTGCAACAGCCTCCCTGGCTCCCTGACATTTGAGGAGAACCATCACTGGTTCAGGCAGCACCTCAAGCCTTTCTCTTAATGTCTGCTGTTTCTGCTCCTCTCGCCAGCTAACTGCCTGACGTAATCTGATTTTGCACGACTTAACAGGTGACTCTGTGATGCTGGGCCCATGTCCCCTTCCCCCACTAGGCAAACCCCTGCACTGGCTTTCTAGCAAACCCCACACTTGTGGACTGTTTTCTGTATGCCTAACAGTGCATCCACCACCAGTTGTGTGCACTTATCCGTGCACTTGGCACAATAGGACCTTATTTTTACTTATTGTCATTTGTTCTTCTTCCCATGTACTGTACCTTCCCCTTTCTTCACCATGCACTTGGGACATCTAAGTCACACCTGGTCCAGTAGGGTTGTTGTCTCTGCCTCCCCTCTGTTTCCCCTCCCTTGCCTCGTTGCGCTTTGGTAGACGTGTGTGTAGGCGCATTACAAATGACATAGCATACAATTGCACATCATATGATATAATACACACAAATACATGCACCACAGTAGGATGCCTACCACTTACCGTATACACTGCCTAGTTGATTTTTTGTTTTCCGCAGTACCCCACTTACTGCACACTTTTCAAAAAATATCGCGCACACGCAGCACAGCTTGCATGTTACCAAATGCAAATAAATACATACAGTTCATGCATAACCCCAGGATGCCTAGCCCTTAAATTGCGCAGTTCCACCATACCCTTCTGCACTTCATTGTGCAAAGAGACCTTCCAGTGTTTGCATACACAGCAGACCCATTAACCTCATAGAGCAGTGGCTTTCACTCCACAATTTCCTTTCCATGGCCCCATCAAGAAAATGGCTGGATGTGGCACGTGGAAGCATGAAAGTACAGCGTAATCCGCTGAGTTTTTGTTTTAGGGAGGGAGGGGGTTTCAGGGGTATCGGTGGGTTAAATGTTAAACAGGGTAGGGGTTTTGGTCTGTAGTACTGTCTCAGTAAACAAACGGTATTTTTTTCCTTTTATTTTTTTGTCCTGTTTTTGTTATGTACGTGCTTGCATACCATTTATCTCTTTCAATGACTTTCTGTTTGCTTCTCCTCCTCACATTTGTACGGATTGAACGTCAATGCTTCTCTATCAGTTCTACAGGATTGTCTGCAACGCTGCATGCAGAGTGGCAAACAAAACAGCATTGCCAATAGAGGTAAAACAAATGCTATTTCCTTGGAAGCACTGCAAATCTTGCTCGTTAATGCTGTCATACTCTGTGCAGAACATCCCAGCACTGCACATAAAGTCACACATGCTTCTGTTTATGAAACACCTCCCGACCTATGGCTGTTGGCAAATTACACCGGAATGGTCCCATGCACCTCTTGGTGGTATGTAGGAGAAAATCACCTTGGCAGTGGGAAAAAATCTGCATCACTGCTATCATCAACTTCTTGAGGTGACGGAGCAAACATGAGCACGACATGTACCCCAAATGTAGTGCTCCATAATGCACAATCACAATATTTACACTGCCGACAGAGGCTACGCATGTACAAAGGAGATCCATGGCACTGAAACCCCCTCATACACTGTGCCCCAAAAAGCCTCCACTCCTTCCAACTGAAAGTTAGTATCAAAGCCTCTTTCCACGGCATACCTGTGCAGATCTTGCATAAAGGTATCACCAACGATGAGCACTCTGCATCTGTCCATCTCTGTCATCGAGGATTGGGGAAATATATCACTGCCCCCCTTCCTGTGACCCACACCCTGGACAACTGATTGCATAATCCCCACAGTTCCATTTGCAAAGGCACCATACTCAAAAGGGTAGATTGTAGCATGTGCGCCTTCCCAGCTACAGCGAAGACCACACCCCAGTAAAGCACAGGCACTCCTTATTCCGTTTCCACTATTATATATGCAACACTCCCGCTTTAGGTAGTATGCAATAGTCACACATGCATGTAGCATTTGCGTCCAAGAACTCTGCAGCGAGCACTATTATTTCTGCACTGCACTGCAGACGTACCTTTACTCACTCACAGTACAGCTCTTGTGTCATGTGAAAGCACCTCCAGGTAACAAGTCTCCAAACCAATGCACGCTTTCAGCGTCCACATTCACCCAGAACAGCACCCAGCACCACAAACTGCAGGTAGCCATAGTTTTTTTCCTATCAGTACTCCACCAACTCCAATGATAAAATACTGCAAAGTGCAGCACAGTAGTTAGAAACATGTGCAATGCACACTCCTCAAGCACATACAATATACAGTTGGACCCTATGCACTGGTACACACACACTTTCTCACCACAGCACTCAGCGGACACGCTGCAGAACTGTTCACTCCATAAGCTCCTGCCATGCACTTGAAAATGTACCATGTGCGAATAATGAGCACACCCATTCAATCAACAATGCATGCACAACTCACAAACCCCACACAAAACGCAACAATCTGAGGAGTAGTTTCAAGCAACCCACATAGCTGTTCGTGTAAGCCTTCCAGCCATGCATCCAAGAGGCTAGGCCCTCACCACACACAGCACTCCCTAGCGCACCCCACATTGTACTCCTCATATCATGTGTAATGCATTCCCCATCTGCAATTGTGCCTGCCACCTTTCACCCTGGCCACTTCTTTGCATGCATGGCTCCATGACGTTGGGTTGCCTGTGCTGAATGGTATGTGTGTGGCTCTGTACATTATCCATTTTGCAACTTTCTGATGCTGATGACTTCGTTTCATGGGGCAATGTGGTCAAACACTTTCTCAAGCATGGATCTTATAAAGGCCTAACCATTGCAAACGCAAATGGTGACATGTGGCTCCCTATTGTGCAACAGGGTAAATGGTGACATCATATGCTAATGTACACATAGCATCTCACTTCTGCTGTTCTAGAAAGTGTACATGTCCTCTGCAACCACTGTGTGCTACTCACCAACTTCAAATGCATGCCTAGTGACAACTGCATCGCTCCATTATGTTGTGGTGGCTGTGATAAAGGCCTAGACTGTTTGGTGCATAGACTACGGCCTATGGCCTACGTCCTCCGGCCATGCACCCAACAGTCTAGTCCTTGGGCGCACTCACCACAACATAACAGAGCCATGCAGGCGACCATGTAGGCATGTGCCAGAAATCACAAAAACAACATATGCAACAGCACTTCCACCCAACCGCCGCACCATAAAACAGGGAGGCAAGGACAAGTGTTCCACTTACCGTAATGCAGAAACATATTCTGTGTTTGGCACCGCTACCCACTTCCATTCACAAAGCTTTATAAGCATACCAACCAATCTTCACAACATTGAGCCTGCTCCCAACACTCTAGTACATGCATAGAACCAATGGTGCGTAGTGTACTGCAACACTTACTAATCTGTGCAATGCACACTACGCAAGCACATAAAAGAACCAGTTGCACCGTGACCTCTTCCATATGTACACTATTCTGTTAGTGCACCCAGTGGACACACTGCACGACTGGTCACTGCAGCATCTCCACCCATACACCAACAACTTTAGGTTGTTCTACCAATCACCACACCCATGCAACTAACATTGGGTGCACTGCAGCGGAACCACACAAAAAAAGCAACAATGTGGCACTTACTTTCAACCAGTGAACATACCTTTTCAACCAGTGGACATACTTTTCTGTGCTAGGGCTGCAGCTATGCATTGATGAGGCTACGGACTTACCTCACACATCTCACCATAGTACATGCTATGTTTAAATTCTCATGTCTCCTGGAATGCACTCCCCTTCTGAACATGTGCCTGCCACCACTCATAACAGAAAGACATCGCTGCTGCAGCGGGTATGCCATAACGAAGGCTGCCTGCAATGACCATACAAGGTTGTTGCTAGTTGAGGTATCCGTGCATTGGCGGAGCATGCACGGATAGCGCTAGCACACCACCATCTTCTTCTAATGAGATATATCACATGAAGCACTTCTCACTCTCGCACCCTTTCCATCCCTTCTTCCCACCTCCAGATGCCGTACACTATGTTTTCGAGGCCCTTTCGCTGCCGCATTGTCCTCCGATACAACATGCCACCGCCATGGAACACTTTTGACACACATCCCGTCACCCCACACTGCGTTGCAATTAACATTTTGACAGCGCAGCGAACAGGGAAATGGGATGCCAGAGCAGAGCCATATATGTCTAATTTTACTGCGCACACTGCTACATACAAGAGGCCCAGCTGTGCACACAATGGCTTAGAGCCTTGCCACATACACCACAACACTATCCTCTGACACACCATAGTGGCATTTCCCAAAACCTTTGATGCACAGAATGCTTCCCTCCAGCCAACTACCAGCCGTGTCCAATGTTTGCTGGGGGCACAGCGTACCACAGGCCACTGAGACTTCAGTCCATGGAGTGAACGCGGAAATGGGACCCAGATATCGCTCATTTTTTGGGACATATGTTTCAGTTCTTTTCAACAAAGGTTTTTCCCCATTCAGTCTTTGAGACCCCCCCCTATAACTTTGCCCGCCATTGCACGAAACCTCACCCAACTTGGCAAAAACAATTCAGAGCAGGCCATATACCTTTTTTGTAACGTTTGATGAGGATTCTTCCAGAGGGAGCGAAGTTATAAGCTGCTGAAAAAGTGGTCTTCCTATGGGTTTAGCAACTTAACCATAACAAAACGGCCGCAACCTACCCATATTATGGTTACAAGTAAAACTGAAAAAAAACAGAAATTCCCCATTTATGGGAATCTAAGCAACCATAACTTGCACCACCACCGAGCACTGCTAAAACTAACCCACATGACATCAAAGATGACATCACAAATGTCATTGATGACATCACATGTGCATTTACTGTTCATGAAAAGTCTCTACAAGGGATTCTTATTGTAATGTTGGCAAAAAACTGACAGGGGTCATTGGGAGAAATATCATGAGCCACGTAGTTCATTAAGCAATGCTTAATTTACAATTCCTCTATTCACTTGGCACCTTCCAACATTTTGCTGGGGATTGAAGACATTGGAGTTGTTCCATTGTGGTCTTGGTAGCATTTAAAAAAGAAAAAAAACTTTGCACTTGGAAAAGTAGCATTAGTTCGTCCACCAACAACTTCAATACAGGAATCATACTTGGGGCACTAATCTACCTCAAATGCTCTCCTACACAGTGCACCACCAAAACATCAGGGCTACCAAAAGTAGCCATGTTTCTACAAAGAGCAAGCAGTGCCTGCAAATTTCAGCCAGGCACACTCCACCATAAAGCCTCCAGCCCTGGAAAACCAACATCTGTATAAAAGCCTCTTGCCTTTTTTATACCTCTCCAGATCAGAAACAAAGCAATCTCTCACTGGCCATACAATAACTCCAGCCATCTTTGCCACAGAACCAACACTTCAATGAAATAAAGAATTAACCTCCCTTCCTGTAAAGCACACCCTCAAAACCTGATTGGCTAATCCCACAGCACCCTCCTCTTTCCATGCAAGGCATGCTAAAAAGCCCTGGAAGTAGCACATGTGATCCTTGAACTACCGTGGTGTCCGCGGACCCCGTAACATAGGGGCAGCCCTTCTTCCCTTTCTACCTCAAACTTTGCTACACTCTCTCATTGTCTACTGGTTAACAGTCCCACAACCATCCATTAATAACATCCAAGATCTGTACATTTAACTACAGCAACTCAGTACTACACTGTAGATGTACTGTTGAACCCTCAGAGAACACGTCTCCTATGATTCCCAAGCACCGGAATTCAAAAGTACTGTAAAACTCTCCAAGATTTCCAATTCCAGATTCATCCACATCTACATCCAGAAACACAAACTACATGTATGCATATGTTTTGTAATGCACATAGAAAATGAAAACTGCATGTATGCTACCAAAGCATAGCAAGTACATATATTGAATTTATGTGAACAGGGTGCCTGCCACTTGCTCTGCATAACCTAACAAATAATCATGCTGTCATTTGTACCATCTCTTCAAATCAACTGACCGTTACTTACAATGCTGTTTGCTTTCACAGTGCCCTTGTACTGCCCACAGCATAACAGCTGCAAAGCACATATTTCAAATTCAGCACCACTGCCTGTGATTTGTTTGTACAAAACCACATTAGGAACATTTCCACAGCACATGAAAGTGCCAGATCCTATGTGAAATGCCCACAATACACACTGAAAAAAGGGAAACTGCATCTATATTATGAAAACATGCCAAGCACATGCATTGGACAATTGATAAAATACACCATTGGAGGAAAGAAAAGAAATGCAAGTGTAAATTTGAAACAGTGCTAACTGAAAATTTGAATATATAACTTGAACAACTGAAAAAAGAATGTCTGCATTCATGTAGTGAGCATTTATGTGTGAGAAACTTAACAACTTTCCACACAGGGTAGCATTTTCCTTTCCAATCTCTACATCTTTCTGCCCTTTTTCTCACTCTGCTATTTCTTCCACTAATCCATTTCTGAAACAAATAGTGCAAAAACACCTCACACACTTCAAAACTGCCGCCAGATAGGGCACAGTTACCACTGCAGCACTGGCCCCCATACCAACAATGCTAATACTCCCTAGTCCCCACTCATATGCCATGCTATACAACTGCACACACGCACTAATGCTTCCTGCCAACAAATCCTCCTACAATCTAAAACAATGTACTGCTATTACAGCATAATTAACCCACATATCCACTAACTTCCTTCTTTTACAATTGCAGTGAAAAATCACCTGCTAAACACCACTGATGTCTCTGCTGGAAGATAAAGTCCAGGAGAAACATACTCTTCACATCCAAAAAACTAAGTGCTGTACTGTTGTAGTGTTCTGCCTGTTACTCAGACAGTGCACTGTTGTTGTATTGTAGCCTACATAATGTTGTCCAAGCCCAAAGCACTTGCTTCACCCTTACTCATTGCACCTTGCCAGGTCCACTGTTTCCATTGTCATCAGAACACCAGTATGTAGACACCCACTAGTTTTATGAAAACATTGCAATGCCCTTACTCCTTCAAGTACATTACACTCTAATGCACACTGAAGCAAACATTTCTCACAGGAACATACACACATAGCAGTAGAGCCTTCTCAACCAAAACTAACAGCTCTTTGCACAATCAGACTCCTCTATGTATACCTACCATACCAGGAACATCCTCAGATCAGAACATTGATGCAGACCCACTGGCTGAACATTGCAGTTTTGAAGTTCAGATGTATTGGAACCTCACAGAAATACAACTACATAGTTGGTGCCTGTGAGAGATATATATATATATATATATATATATATATATATATATATATATATATATATATATATATATATATATATATATATATATATATATACACCCACACATATATATTACATGGCCACGGTAGTGGCCATGTAGTTATGGTTAAGTTGCTGTTTCCATAGGAGGAGCACTTTTTGGGTGGCTTATAACTTCGCTCTCCCTGGACAGATCCTCACCAAACTCTGCAAAAAAAGTAGTTGGGTCACTCTGATTTTTTTTGCAAAGTTTGGTGAGGATTCGTCCAGGGGGGGAAAAGTTATAGGAGGGGTCCCAAAACTTTTTTTTTCCCATAGACTGAATGGGAAAAAACTTTGCGCACGGCTACAGCCCGAACCGCTGGACGGATTTACACCGAATTTGCGGCAGGAGCGGCGGCCTGGTCCCAAAAGTGTGCTTTTGTAAATTTGGTGTAAATCTGTCCAGTAGTTCTTTTTAAAAATGACCAAAATGTAAGGCAAAAAAATAAGTGATATCTGTGTTCGCTTCGCGGACGGACTTCCCTGTTCGCTCCGCGGACAGCACCCCGATTTGCCCATGACCTTGCGTCATGTCCGCGGACATGCAACGTGTTCGCTGAGTGGACGGCGAGGGTCGTGGAGCGTGTCAGATTTTCTGTGGCGCCCGCCATCTTGTATTCGCAGTCGACCGCGTACAGCGCAGTGAAACGTGGATAAAAAATTGTATTTAGTGCCGTGTGTTGGTGTGTAAGAGTGTTTGGGGAGGGTGGGGGAGTATGAGATAGGTTCAATGTTTTGTTTTTTTATGTGCTAGACGTTTTTTTTGCGTTCGATTTGTCCACGGAGAACACGGCTGTTCTGACATTTTGTAAATAAACTAAATGTTGGGGTGTTTAGAGGACGGAGTATGTGTCATTTTTGTTCGCAAGGGAGGTAAAAATGAGCTATGAACACTCGCGGTGTACTTAATTGTTTGTAAATACACAAACTGGGGGTGTCCTCAGGACGCTGTCCGTATCGTAATCTGTCTAGTTGAATGTGTTCTAAGAACACTCGCAGTGTTCCGAAATGGTTGCAATTACACAAAATTAGGGTTTCTGAGAACAATGTTTTTATTGTTCATTGTCAGGGTGAAAGTGTTTTAAGAGCACTCCTTTTGTCCGCTAATAGTACAATTTCCTAGGGGCGTCAACCGACTTTTTGTCCACTAAAGAAATGATAAATCCGGCTGTTGTGGGCCGACATTATGTGATAATCCGATGACTGGCGCTATTGACCTGACTGACTTGCTTTTGCGACACTAAATCATATCTCCCGCCCCTAAACCTGATATTATCAAAGCATTCATATTCCCCGCCTCTCTCCGTGACGTTACAGGGTGCGTAATCAAACGTGCTCAGTCGTTTCCAATACTACGCGACTTTACACAGAACCCGGAAGACAACACACATTATGTCACAACACAGCGCGTCACAATTCGGAATATGAAACTGTGATTTAAAAGCAAACAGCAAGATTGTAAATGTTGTAAAGTACATTTATTTGACATCAAATGTTTAGAGAATATTCAGCAATTTGCATTTGTCTTTGTTGTCGATCCGCAAAAGTTCATGTTGAGACACGTGATGTTCCTTTGCGGTACAGAGAGTGTTAGATCAGCTTACAACTCAGTGCGCCACAATTCGGAATATGAAACTGTGGTTTAAAGGTAAACAGCAGGATTGTACATTTGGTAAAGTACATTTATTTCACATGAAATGTTTAGTGAATATTCAGCGATTTGCTATTGTCTCTGCTGTCGATCAGCAAAAGTTTATTTGGAGCGGTGTTCCTTTCCGGTAGATAGGCTCTTGGTTTATGGTAAAAGCAGTAAATGGTCGCTCTGATAATCGGAAGGTTGTTCCAACAACGAGCCATTAGACCATCCTATTGGTTGGTATGTTGTTTGTAGCCGCAAGTAATGCGTAAGGGCATATTGGTCCTTGGCGATTGTCCCATAAAATGTTGAGGGTCATGAAGTTGCATATTTGGACCTGCACCTGGCAGTTGAAGACCCCATCCGCTGGAGTCTGTAAATCGTGACATAGGCAAAATGGAGCCACATACCTGTTTTAAAAAACATAAATTAGTATCACCAGCCGATCTTCATTAAAAATCATCATTTTATTTATTAGGGCGTGAAAATATTTGCTATCGAAGATAGTGCAACAGAGTATGTTAATAATAAAATAATAATATTTTCCCATTCATATAGTGCTAAGAACCGTGAGGTATCTAAGCGGTGCTTATTATTAACCACGGTGTGTGCTGCTCATTTATCGACCACGGAAGGATGAAAGGCTGAGTTTGGCCTTGCCGGGATTCAAACTTGCGTTAGCAAGCTGTGCACGGATGTCAAAGCGAGCGCTGTACTCGCTGTGCCACTTGACAGGCTTGACTGCCTATAGACCGGTTAAATTATTTCTATTAACCCACCCTGTGTAGTCTGCCTTTTTCAGAGCCCTCTTAACGACAGGGGATCAATTCGGCGGTGATAGTGCGCGGTAGAAAACATTATGCCACTTTCAACGAGCAAGTTCAACTTGAGCGGTCTTTAATGCTACGCTATTGTAATTATATTTGCTATAAAATAATCTAAAGGGTTACTTACAGTACAATTGCAATTTCCATTGTCTACGAGTGGCGCAGTCCCAAAATACGACTCTGCGTGTGCCAACGATCTTTCGCATAGTGATATAATATATAAAAGTGGTTTCGTTTCAGAAATGTCATCTTTATCTTCTCTTACGTTTTAGCAACACTCCTTCAAGAGAAGTCTTTCATCACAATCTCTGTCTGTGAAGGTCAAAACACAATACAACCTTATAGTCCGCTTCGTAAGCCTCTCCGGGGCCCGAGAAAATCATGGAAGCAGCTGACCTTCACTGTGAACGAGCATAAATTCTTACTTTGCAACATTTTGTGTAAAGCCATCTGTAGAAGTTGTGGAAGCAGCTGACCTTCACTGTGAACGAGCATAAATTCTTACTTTGGAACATTCTGTGTAAAGCCATCTGTAGAGGTTGTTTTTTGCACGCCATGTTTGTATATTGTTTGCGTGATATTAAAAAAAGTTTGTTTAAAGGACGTTATGGTTCTAAGTACAGCCGAAAGACCCCTGGAAATCGCAAGTTATGGTAAGCTTTGAAAAATAACTGGCGTCACCACCGTGCACTGCTAAGACTAACACCCAGGACATTAAAGATGACATCGCAAATGTCATTGATGAAATCACTGATGACATCATGTGTGTATGTACTTTTCATGGAATTTATGTACTAGGGATTTTTATTATAATGTTGCGAAAAAAGTGTCAAGGATATTGCAATAAATATCATACCGTTATTAGTGCTTTGAACGATGCATTGATATAAATAGCATTGTATTATGGGATTCTGTCTAGTATACTGAGCTACTAATGGATAAACATAGCATTGTGTGCAGAGTACAAGATGAAAGTATAATATGTGTAATGTTAATATGTTGAATAATGAAATAATAATTGTCCTGAAATGTTCGAAAATTCACAAAATGGGGTTGTTCTGAGGACGTTATTCGTATTGTGTGATTGCTTAGCTGTATGCAATGAGGGAATGGCACAGAGAGTAAAGTGGACGCCGTCCGCGGACACCGCGGCTGTTTGTGGACAGGGCGTGCTACATCCGGGTTTTTCCAGGAAATCCAACATGGAAAGAAGACTGTACGGATCAGCCAATCAGATGTCGAGGTTGTGGATTTGTGTTGATCGAGACTGTGTGTGGTGAAGATGGCAGAAGTGGAGAAAGTCAGGGTGTTGGTGCTCGGAGATATGTTTGTGCATGGTTTACAGCAGTACGCTGAATGCAGGCATGTTGCAAAGAACTTTGATGTGAAAGGAGTGGAAGTGGTGTGGAGCAGTGTGCCTGATTGCAATGTACAGGGAATTGTACAGGTTTGTGAGGATATGGCCACGATGAACAGTCCGCATATGGTAGTTTTGCACTATGGTGCTTTCCAATTAGGCAACGTCAGTGCCCCTACATTGTTGGCTGATTTGGAACGCTTGGTTCAAGCAGTAATGAAGATCCTTCCAAATGCAAAAGTATTTTTTTCTGGATTACTACCTAGGGCAATATGGGACAATAGTTCAGTTTTTTGTACTCAGCAAAATATTGCTAGGTGTGTCATCAACCGAGGCATGTGTGCCTTCATGCTTAGAGCTGGTATGTTCTTCTGTAACAATGAGAATATTGATGCCAGTAATGCTGTCAATTTTAAAGAAGATGGCATTTCTTTATCCTTTACGGGAAATGCCTTTCTATTTTGGAATGTAAGGGTTGCTTTGGAGAAGGTTATGTGAAGATTTTAGGAGTAAAGTAAGAAAAAAAACAAGAAAAAAAATACAAAATAACAGGTGTCTGTCAATCATCTATAAAAAAAAAACGGCTCTTTTCAGAGCCAACTTCAAAGGGGAAATGGGGCACACTATTTAAATTTACATTCACCACGCTCAGCTTTTGGATGTGTCCGCGGACATGGCGCTAGTCCACGGACATGAAAATCACTACGAGGGGTTAGTATATTCTATGTTACATGTATATGAAGTCAGGGATATTATGGTTAAGTTACGCTACTAAAAACCTATGAAATTCAGTGAAAAAACTTTGTTAAAGGGACGTTATGGCTCAAAGTAAAACCGAAAAACCCCTGAAATTCGGCAGTTATGGTAACATAAACAACCATAACTCGCGACACCATGCACTGCTAACACTAACACCCAGGACATCAAAGATGACATCACAAATGTCATTGATGACATCACTGATGACATCACATGGCTGGCTCTCCCTTTTTATCCTTTACTGACATATCAAAGCCACATAGTTTTATTCAGTAACAGTCAGGAAGTAAAAATTGAAAAGGTACTATATTTGCAGATTTAGGGTCCAGTCACATCATATGAAACATATACATAGCGGAAAATACAGGCTTGAAAGAGAGCAATCCTTTCTGTGCATGAAGATAATCATTATGGTTATCAGCACTTTCTCATAGTTTTATTTTTATTACTCTACTTTCCCTCTATATGCTCATATTTGTATACATTATACTCACTCTCCATAGAGTGAATGGGAAAAAAATGTTGCTCGCGCCTACAGCCCAAACCGCTGGACGGATTTACACCAAATTTGGACCAGGAGCAGTGGCTTGGTCCCGAAAGCGTGCTTTTGCAAATTTGGTGAAAATCCGTCCAGTAGTTTTTTTTAAAATGACCAAAAAGTAGGTAAAAAAAAATTAGTGATATCTGTGTTGGGTTTGCGGACACACTTCCCTGTTCGCTCCGCGGAAAGTGTCCTGATTGGCCAATCGTCTTGCGTGATGTTCGCGTACATGCAAAGTGTTCGCTGATTGGACGGCGTGGAGCGTGAAGCGCGTCAGATTTTTCGGTAGCTTGGATTCGCAGACGTCCCCGGACAGCGCAGTGAAACTTTGTTCAAAATGTGTATTTTGTAGAGTGTGTTGGTTGTAGGAGTGTTTGGGGAGGGTGGGAATGTATGAGATAGGATGAAAGTTGTGTTTTTTATGTGTTAGACGTTCTTTTTGTGTTCGATTTGTTTGCGGCCATCACGGGTGTTCTGAAATTTTCTGAATAAACTGACTAGGGGGTGTTCTAAGGAGTCAATATGTGTCCGTTTTGTTCGCAAGCAAAGTGAAACTGTTCTAAGAACACTCGCGGTGTCTGGGGAGTGTTCATAGGGGGTGTCCTGAGGATGATGTCCGTATTGTTCTCTGTCAAGTTGAATGTGTTCTAAGAACACGTGCGGTGTCCTGAAATGTTCGCAAATAAACAAAATGGGGGTGTTCTGAAGACGCTTCTAAGAACACTCGCGGTGTCCGGTGAGTGTTCGTAGGGGGTGTCCTGAGGACGCTGTCCGTATTGTTCTCTGTCAAGTTGAATGTGTCCTAAGAACACTTGCGGTGTCCTGAAATGTTCGAAAATAAACAAAATGGGGGTGTTCTGAAGACGCTTCTAAGAACACTCGCGGTGTCCGGGGAGTGTTCGTAGGGGGTGTCCTGAGGACGCTGTCCGTATTGTTCTCTGTCAAGTTGAATGTGTCCTAAGAACACTTGCGGTGTCCTGAAATGTTCGCAAATAAACAAAATGGGGGTGTTCTGAAGACGCTTCTAAGAACACTCTCGGTGTCTGGGGAGTGTTCGTAGGGGGTGTCCTGAGGACGCTGTCCGTATTGATCTCTGTCAAGATGAATGTGTCCTAAGAACACTCGTGGTGTCCTGAAATGTTCGCAAATAAACAAAATGGGGGTGTTCTGAAGACGCTTCTAAGAACACTCGCGGTGTCCGGGGAGTGTTCGTAGGGGGTGTCCTGAGGACGCTGTCCGTATTGTTCTTTGTCAAGTTGAATGTGTCCTAAGAACACTCGTGGTGTCCTGAAATGTTCGCAAATAAACAAGATGGTGGGGTTCTGAAGACGCTTCTAAGAACACTCCCGGTGTCCGGGGAGTGTTCGTAGGGGGTGTCCTGAGGACGCTGTCCGTATTGTTCTTTGTCAAGTTGAATGTGTCCTAAGAACACTTGCGGTGTCCTGAAATGTTCGCAAATAAACAAGATGGTGGTGTTCTGAAGACGCTTCTAAGAACACTCCCGGTGTCCTGGAATGTTCGTAGGGGGTGTCCTTAGGACGCTGTCCGTATTGTTCGTTGTTAAGTTGAAAGTGTTCTAAGAACTATCGCGTTGTTCTGAAATGTTCGTAGGGGGTGTCCTGAAAAGGGTGTCCGTATTGTTCGCTGGCAAGTTCAAAGTGTTCTAAGAACACTCACATTGTTCGCGGACATTAAAAGTTTCCCATAGATCATAGTTCAAATGTTTGACTCTATCGATGTGATATGCTGCAGTGGTTGTCCTTATTATTGTATACTTACTGTTTGGTCTAGTAATGGGAGTCCATGTTTTTCTTCTTCATTTCTGTGATAAAAGAAAATAGCATGTTAGTATTAGTATTTTGTAATGACTTATTACATTGTATAAGCAATATACTTTTATTTTATTTTCGACCCTCATATTTAGTAGAGTACAAATCAGAGTACTGTGCAATTTGCTCAGTTTCTGTATTTGTTGCTAAAATCATTGGTTCTGTGGGAGAAAAAAAAAATCCATGTTGGATTAAAAAAAAAACCTTTTTCTGTTATGCTACAGTTTATTTGTTTGTTTGTTTTCAGTGTTCACTTTTTGTTTCTGACTAATGCTTAATACTTTGCTTTGTTGTATTTTTTTTGGAGCAGTAACAGATTCTTCATTTGTTTTGATATTATACAATTTTGGAGCAGTTAGATACCAATTGGCGTATTCTAACTGTCTATTTTTTTAATATATTTTAGTGGTTTTGATTTATATATTTGGATATTGTTAAATTTTGGGACAGTTAGATACCAATTGGCGTATTCTAACTGTGTATTTTTTGGCCTAATTTAGTGGTATTCATTTATCTGATTAGTTGTTGTAGAATCTTTGAGCTGTTAGATAGCTTTTGGAGTATTCTAACAGTTTATATCATTTTAACACAAATTTATAATTTTGGGACAGTTAGATACCAATTGGCGTATTCTAACTGTGTATTTTTTGGTCTAATTTAGTGGTATTCATTTATCTGATTAGTTGTTGTAGAACCTTTGAGGAGTTAGATAGCTTTTGGAGTATTCTAACAGTTAATATTTTTTTAACACAAATTTACTTAAAGGTTTAAATACAGTTTATTTATCAAATTTTGGTTTTAAGAACATCAAATAAGCGTTTGTAAGATTTGCTGGTAATCTATGCTTTAGAGTAATGGTACTATCATTACATTCAAACCATCCACATTTCTTTTTTATATATGCAGTGTAGTGCCCTGAATTGGTTGTGGCTCCTGCGTGGTAGATTATTCCTATTGTTGTGAAGGTTTTCTTACCAAGTGATATTTGACCATGTGTGAATCCAGTCAGCTTGCAGTAGTTTTTGGTACCATCTGCATTGTAACGTAGAAGCATTAGTATTACGTATTTACTATGTGTTTGTATTACTAACGTGGAGCGATTATCTGAATTGCAGGTAGAGCATAATCTACCATGGTTTGCATTTTGTACAAGTTGCTGAAATGGAATGGATTCACAATTTGGTATTGATATATATATATGAAGCGTTCATTGGGGATTTCTTCTTGTGTCACATTGTTGCAGAGAGTGCATGTATGTTTCCACATGTATGAAATCTGAAAGATTTCATTTATAGGTATGTTTTTGTTTTCCAGTACTTGTAGTAAGTACATTAGAAATTTTTGTGGATCTTCCTGTGAGTTTATATTGAATTTCACCATTCAGCACAGTAGTCCAATTGTCGTCTTATTCCAAAAACACTATGGGGCCGATTCATGGAACAAACGTGCGCCGAAAAGCTTCGCGCAAGCAGGCGCAAGCGCAAAAAAACAGGTGCACGCGCACGCGTGCGATTCATGGAAGTCCCTGCGCGTGTTTACCTCGGGATGTGCGCCAAACCCGTGCATGGCGCACAAGTCACTGCAACATCCCGAAAGGCGTGCGCGACGCGCACAGTGAAAGCGCACAACCTCGGCGCATACACCATAAAGTGGGCGGGACATGGGGCGTAATGCGCGGAATGGGGAACAACGCGCGAAAATAAGGGCGTAACTGGGGATGTACTGCAGGGAAGCAGATGGAACGCCCACACGCACTCGAACCACACGTATTCATGGAATCGAATAGGGCAAAGCCACGCACATCCAAAGACATGCACAAGCTGAAAAACGTCCGCCACACGAAGGCAGGCGGTAGAGTCCCAGCGCATCACAAAAGTGGCAACATACAGCAATTGGGCCTGTGCGAGCGGGGCACGTGTATTGCGGGGGTGCGCGGGAAGTAACACACACGATCGAGCGGGGTACGTGTATTTCGGGGGTGCGCGGGAAGTTACACACGTGATCGAGCGGGGTACGTGTACATCGGGGGTGCGCAGGAAGTTACACACGCGATCGAGCGGGGTACGTGTATTTCAGGGGTGCATGGGAAGTTACACACGCGATCGAGCGGGGTACGTGTATTTCGGGGGCGCACGGGAAGTTACACACTCGATTGAGCGGGGTACGTGTATTTCGGGGGTGCGCGGGAAGTTACACACGCGATTGAGCGGGGTACGTGTATTTCGGCGGTGCGCGGGAAGTTACACACGCGATTGAGCGGGGTACGTGTATTTCGGGGGTGCGCGGGAAGTTACACACATGATTGAGCGGGGTACGTGTATTTCGGGGGTGCGCGGGAAGTTACACACGCGATTGAGTGGGGTACGTGTATTTCGGGGGTGCGCGGGAAGTTACACACGCAATCACATCAGGGTACGTGTATTTCGGGGGTGCGCGGGTAGTTACACACGCAATCTCATCAGGGTACGTGTATTTCAGGGTGCGGGGGAAGTATCACACGCAACATCAGCAGGGTACGTGTATTCCAGCGGTGCGCGGGAAGTTCCACACGCAATTCTATCAGGGTACGTGTATTACAGGGGTGCGCGGGAAGTTCCACACGCAATCTCATCAGGGTACGTGTATTACAGGGGTGCGCGGGGAGCACCACACGTGAATTGCACGTGTGGGTCCTCGCAGGTTTTCCCTCTACACCCTCCACGGCCCCTGCAGGTGGCTCACACCACAGGGGCCTACCCTGCACATGTCCTGCAGGCACCCCATCCACCATGGCCATGCCCCCCAGCCAACCCACATGTCAAATTGCACTACTGCCCACCAACGCATGTCCCCCTGCACCCCCAGCCACCAGGTCACCCTCCACCAGGCCCCCACCCATGTCTCCCACCACCCCCAGCAGAGCAGGGGCACCCTCCACCAGCCCCCCACCCATGTCTCCCACCACCCCCGCCCCACAGAAGTGCAGGGGCAGCCTCCACCAGGCCCCCACCCATGTCTCCCACCACCCCCACCCCCCAGCCACCAGGGGCAGCCTCCACCAGGCCCCCACCCATGTCTCCCACCGCCCCAGCACTGTGGGGCACCTGCCAGCAGGCCCCCATCCATGTCCAACTCATGTTCCCCACCACCCCCACCCCCCAGCACTGTGGGGAAGCTGCCAGCAGGCCCCCACCCATGTCCAACTCATGTTCCCCACCACCCCCACCCCCCAGCACTGTGGGGCACCTGCCAGCAGGCCCCCACCCATGTCCAACTCATGTTCCCCTCCACCCCCACCCCCCAGCACTGTGGGGCACCTGCCAGCAGGCCCCCACCCATGTCTCCCAGCACCCCCACCCCCCAGCAGTGCAGGGGCACCCACCACCAGGCCCCCACCCATGTCTCCCAGCACCCCCACCCCCCAGCCACCAGGGGCAGCCTCCACCAGGCCCCCACCCATGTCTCCCAGCACCCCCACCCCCCAGCCACCAGGGGCACCCACCACCAGGCCCCCACCCATGTCTCCCAGCACCCCCACCCCACAGCCATCAGGGGCAGCCTCCACCAGGCCCCCACCCATGTCTCCCACCACCCCCACCCCCCAGCAGTGCAGGGGCAGCCTCCACCAGGCCCCCACCCATGTCTCCCAGCACCCCCACCCCCCAGCCACAAGGGGCAGCCTCCACCAGGCCCCCACACATGTCTCCCACCACCACCACCCCCCAGCACTGTGGGGCACCTGCCAGCAGGCCCCCACCCATGTCCAACTCATGTTCCCCACCACCCCCACCCCCCAGCACTGTGGGGCACCTGCCAGCAGGCCCCCACCCAGGTCCAACTCATGTTCCCAACCACCCCCACCCCCCAGCACTGTGGGGCACCTGCCAGCAGGCCCAAACCCATGTCCAACTCATGTTCCCCACCACCCCCACCCCCCAGCACTGTGGGGCACCTGCCAGCAGGCCCACACCCATGCCCAACTCATGTTACCCACCACCCCCACCCCCCAGCACTGTGGGGCACCTGCCAGCAGGCCCCCACCCATGTCCAACTCATGTTCCCCACCACCCCCACCCCCCAGCACTGTGGGGCACCTGCCAGCAGGCCCCCACCCATGTGCAACTCATGTTCCCCAGCCAACATGTCATCACAATCTAGATCCCTGGTCCCTATGGTCAGCCTCCAAATGCAAAACACCCACCCGAGTATTGCATCCACCCACTCATAATTTGCAATTACATCACAGAACACCAATTGCAAGTTCCGAAACAAACACATTTCCCTCACATACACCCAATGGGTGTCAGTGAATCTCAAAACCCATATCATGAAATGCATGAAACCAATGAGATACCACACATTGAAGTTCACCAAAAAAATATGTATCAAAGGAAACACAAATAGAATCAAAAATGAAGAACCAGAAATGTGAATGTACAAAAATGAAAACAAGCATGTCCGTGAAAAAAAGCAAAACCAAAAATAAAATTCCAAAGTAATGATGTCCAAAGTCAATGTCCACAAAACAAAATGCAATGGGAAATAAAAAAGAAAGCCATTGCGCCATGGTTAAAATGTGAAAAAAAACACAATCCAACAGTGAACTATGTACATGGGAACAAGCCAGGGTCCATTATCCCAACAAAAGAAAGGAAACCTATCTAACTACACTAACTAATAAAATAAACTATATACAAAAATGTGGCCAATGTCCGAAAGGTCCAAATAAAATCAAAACAAAAATGAAACCTAACACTACCTACATAACTATGTACAAGGGCAGCGGGCTAGTCTCACGGCTCACTTGTGGATGTCCCGGGCCAGGGCATCATCGAACTCCTCCTCAATGTCCCGGAGGCGGTCCTCCTCCATGGCCCCGAGGGTCCACAGGGCCGTCGACGTGTCCACCTCCAAACCCCTGCGGATTGCCTCGAGGCACTCGGCCCGCCTCAGGGCCCTCCGCATGGAGTTCTCCGCCCTGACCATTGTGAGCCGTGCCTCTTCCGCCCGCTGCCGCTCTGCATCTATTTCGTGGCCCAACCGCTGCCACACGGAAGACACTCTCTGTCATGGGTCCTCCTGCCCTCCGGCCGATACCTGCCCCTCCGATGTTGAAGGCGCCGAGCCTTCATGGCTCCCACCACGTTGCTGCTGCTGCTGTGCCTCTGCCCGTGCACTGCCTCCTGCTGCCTGCACATCCTCTGCCGGCTGGGGTGCAGTCGTAGATGTGGCCACCCCTGCTGGACGTCCGACTCCCGACTGTGGCAGGGATGCCTCCTCCACCAGCCTGGCCGCACCGTCAGAGGCAGCTCCACAGGGCACCCAGGTGACTGATTGGTGGGAAGATGGCACGGAGGACGACTGGCGCATATGGGGTCCAGTTGAGGAGGGGGGTCATAGCAAGCCCCATCAGACGGACGAATCTGGCCTGGGTGACCTGTCCCAGCAGGCTGACGTGGTCAACGAGCCATTCGAGATGACGTGCAGTCTCCTCATGAAAAGACTGCAGGTCACCTCGAATGGGCCGTTGACGCAATGCCACACCAGTCAGAACAGGCTCAACCCGGACCCGGATAGCCACGTCCGCAGGCAGAGGAAGGCCAGTTGACGTGAGCTCATCCCCTGCCTGAAAACGGGCCTGGACGTAGGCATCCCTGCTGGTGCAAGATGATGCAGGGACAGGATCAGGGACAGGATTGCACACAGGCACCTCCGCGGCGGCCTGTGCTGCCTCCTGTCCCTGGTCCTGCACTGCACCACTAGCACCAGTGGGATCCCCACCTCCAGACCCCGTCTCTGGTGCTTGCACGGCCTCCTCCTCCACCAAACCCCCCACCAACCTGGATGACTCTGTGCCATCTTCCCCTGTTGGGCCCTGTGGGGTCCCAGCTGCCCCTTCTGCTGCCGAGGAGTCCAACTCCAACCTCCGCCTCTTGGACCTCCCCCCGGCAGCTGCGGCCTGGGACGCGGCACCGGACTCCTCACTCCCCGACGAGATGACAACATGGGCGGGGAGCCGGGCCTTGCGTCTCCGGCTGGCGGTGGGATCCCCGCCGCTGCGCTCCACAGCACCTTCTCCGCCCTCTTCATCAGTTGACGCTGCAGACAGGGAGAAACAAAACACAGGCATCAGGGCACTGTACAATGGACACATACACACATGACAGTTGTACATGAGTGGCATTGGCAAACCTCAGACATGTCATCACAATCCCCAACACACATGTCATTTCAACTCGCACACATGAGCCATACCACAGCCATATCGCAACTGCCAGCACCATCCATACACATACAACAGCATGAGCAGGCAAAGGTGAGCCAGACATCACATGCAACACAGGAAGTGCACCACACATGTACACACACCACCACACTTGCATGCATGTGTACACCTCTGCCAAGTGTCGCAGTGTTCAGACGGGCATCCATGTCACATCTGCCAATCAGGCTTCCACATACCGCTGTCACATGCATCCATGTTGCATCACTGTTGCACCCTTGTCAAATACACACACATGCACATGTACACAGTGCTGATACATGCAGCCGAAAACAACATACATGCATGACATCACGGACATGTCTACTTACATACACATTCATCCAAACATGTGTGCCCACACAACTGCATTTGGCATGCAAGCCTACACACACAAGCACCATCCATGACTCACACATTCCAGCCCTCGCATGTGTTAGCCCCACGGCCCTGTACACCCCCACCCATACTCGACCCCATACAAACAGATGTGCAACCTGCACACTACTGAAAAATCACCACGCGCACTGCTCACAATCAGGATGCATGTACACTTACCGCTCGACTCCAGACGGGTCTGCCTCTCAAGGACCTGGACGTGGAGCGCTGGGGATATGTGTTCCAGGACCCTCATCTGTTCTTCCGACAAGTGGCCACGGCGCCCCTTGGCATCCGCTGCCTTCAAGAGGCGCTGGCCTTGTTCAGGGTCCTGGACCTGAAGTCCTCCCAGGGCTTCTTGACATGTTGTAAGTCGCGGACTGCCACCCCCTCCGTGTTGATGGCAGTCACGATGTCAGTCCAGATCCGAGTCCGTCCTTCCTTGTCGGCGCGGGAACTTCCGAAGAGGGCATCATACTGCCCCGGGACTTGCTCCACCAGGACACCAACTTCGGTGGCATTGAAGCTGGTGCCCCTCTGCCTCTCTGGCCGGGGGTTGTCAGTGGTCTCAGATGGTGTTTGCCCCGACATGACAACCCCAGAGGCAGGAGTGGGTGGGCAACTGGGTCCTGGGTCTGGGCTGTGGAGCGATGGAATCCCAGTCGGGAGTCTTCGGTTCCAGCAGGGGTGGTCACAGCAACAGCACCCCTGGCTGATGTGCAGGCAGCAAATGGCAGGGCACGTGGGCAGCAGGCAGTCAGGCAGCAGCAGATGGCAGGTGGGAGCGTGCTTGAATCTCTGGGGGCAGTAGTTCGGCCTTCTGGGCAGGAGCGTGGTCTTCCATGTGCTTATGCGTGGCCAGCTTGATACGGAGTGATTTGGCACGTGAAAAATCTGCACGTCAGCGTGTAATTCGAGGAAAGGCCCTTAGTGCGTATGAATGGCAGCACGCATATGCGATTTCATTGGACCAAAGGCCCTTAGCGCGTGAGCGCGTCTGTGACGTGACGAGCGCGGGTGTTTCCCTCATTGCACGTGATGACAGAACACATGTGGATTTCCACCAATCACGTGTGAAAGTTCCCTGCACCCCGGAACACACGTACCCAGGCTAATCGCGTGTGGAACTTCCCACGCACCCCGAAACACACGTACCCAGGCCAATCGAGTGTACGCTCACTCCCCTCCGATCCCACGCGATGACACTCGGATGTACAGTCTTACCACGTATCCGAATACGGGAAACCCGCGGACGGCAAAAGACGTGCACAGGTGTCAACGCATCCGCCCACACGAAGGCAGGCGGAGGCATCCCCGCGCACAGCATAAAAGTGCGCGCAAACAACAAACGCGTATATACAGCTACGATGAATGCCCCATTTGTCGCTGCACTGATCGTGGGACACCGCAGGAGGAGGAGAATAGCCAGGGCACGCATTTTCACACCACGGACAAGCCTTTTTGGGATGCCTGACGACCAGGTCTACGGCAGGTATAGGTTTCCACCCCATATCATCCTAGACCTGGTCAGGGAGTGGGAAGATGACCTCACATCCCCCACCCTTTGCTCCCAAGCATTGAGCCCCTTGGAGAAGCTGTTCAATGTCCTGCATTTTCTGGCCACTGGGTCATTTCAGTGGACCACCACCATAGTGGGGGGGTCTCACAGGCCACGCAGTCACGCTGCCTACACCAGGTACTGGCAATCATGACAGCGCGCCCCTCAGTCCGCAGGCACATATACATGCCCAGAACACCCGCAGAAAGGCAGGCCCTTGTCCTGGATTTTTTCAGGGTGGCACACTTCCCCAAAGTGCTCGGTGCCATAGATTTCACCCATGTGGCCCTACGTCCACCTAGGGCCACTGAGCACATCTACCGAAACCGCAAGCACTGGCATTCCATCAATTTACAGGTGGTATGTGATGCAAAGGGAATCATCACCTCTGTCTATGCAAACTACCCTGGCTCCACCCATGACATTTCATATACAGAATGTCCGCCCTGAGCCGGGCCCTGGAAGCTGGGCAGCATGGTGACACATCATCGGGCTCCTAGGTCAGTACAAATGCCCTTGCACATGCATGCAAGTCACACACAGACAAATATCCAAACCCTAATAATCTCAACTATTATCACCTCCCCAGGGGACAGTGCCTACCCTCTGAGCAACCACATGATGACGCTAATCCGGAACCCCACCACACCACCCCAGGTAAGATACAACGCCGCCCATATTGCAACCAGGGGCATAGTGGAGCGCACATTCGGAGTGCTCAAGTCACGTTTCCGCTCCCTTGACCGCTCTGGTGGGCAACTACACTATGCACCACCAGTAGTGTGCAGGATCATTGTGGCAGCATGTGTCCTGCACAATGTTGCAACACGGCAGGGCGTCCCGGTGGACATGGTGGTGCCCCCACATCCCCAACCACAGGCACAGGTGCTGCCCATGGGAGGGGACAGGGCACGTGGCGAGGAAGCCCGGACCCAGCTTGTGGCCACATTTTTCACCTAAACTCCCACCCCTGCGGAGTGCACACAGGCCTGGCACATACCAGGTGACAATCGATGATGACAAAGAGACAGTCAACTGTCACAACCCTACCACCCTGAGATAGTTGCCATGGAAGTGCCACATCGTCTGCATCCCTAGCTACTAAAACACAAGCTATCCTGTGTGACCAAAAGGCACACATATGACATATGGCATGATATGGCCCATACACAAGTATTTCAAGGCGCAATGAGGCAGGGAGGGGGGAACAAGGGAAGACAGACAACGGTACTACTAGGCCAGGTGTCATTGAGATCGTGTAAGTATAGGGGTAGGGGGAAGGGAAAAGTGCAAGGGGAAGGGTGGGGGGGAGTCCAGTACAGGGGAAGTAGCCCAAAAAAATAATACATAGGTCGGCTGGTGGCAAATGCAAAGATAAGTGCAGACAAGTGCTGGGAAGGGAGGGCTGTAGGGATAGAGAGACAGTACTGCAGTGCAGGGGTTGCCAGGGAGGCAGTGCAAGTGGAGAGTGGCTGGGCCAGGGACCGAGGTCGGTGAGAGTGGCCCAGTTGCAGCTCCTGTGCAGTTCCAGTGAAGAATTCTGCAAGGGAGAGGCAGAGAGTAAGCAGAAGCAAAGAGGAAGGTCTTGAGGTGCTTCCAGAACTGGAGATGGTTCCCCTCAAGTTCAAGTCAGGCAGGAAGTCTGTTCCAGGGGGAGGGCCCTGTCGCGGAGAGAAATCTACCCCCAGCTAGTTGCTCTGAGAAGCGGATGACCCTGACATGCAAGGTGTGCATCACACACACCTGCAAAACAGGCCATGGCCATCACTGTCATGTCACTCAAACCCTCCCAAACATCAACATGACATGGCAAGCAATACCCATACACCAACACAGTAACGATAAGGTACACATTGCCATGTCCTAAATGTACAGTGGCATCAGACAATGATGCCTGACCCGGAATCAGATGAAATGACAGACCAACAAAATCTCCCACCCAAAATAAGTCATTTCCAAATGCATTACAACAGTCGTAGACATACCATAACAATGAATGCCTGTCTACATGCACATTATGCATTGCAAAATCAACACTGCAGCTCATGTGTGCTGTGTCCTACTCCTGCATCACACTGCTCAGGGCACAGCACAGTGAACAGCCATTGTGTGTGATGCACACCCTGAGCATCACATCTAAGTGACAGACCACATCAAACATCAAATTAGGCATGTACTGGATCCATAATCGGTCACAGAACATGTGCTGCAGGGACACAGTGGGCACCAGAAGGCAAACAGTGTACACGTGGATATGCAAAGGTGGGAGTACGTGTAGTGCATCAGAGTGCAAGTGTGTGGTTCTGCAAGGACATGCACTCCACATATGCATGTTCACTCAAGTGACCATCAGTGTTCCCTACACATCACATGTGAACATTCACCATGTGTACACCCCAGCATGTCAAACCACAACTATACCCTCGCACCTGAAAGGAAAACACAACACATGAACAGGCATTGATCAGCAGAACACAACATGTACATAGGATACCACCATTACTATGTCAGAGTTCCCATCACACTGCAGGGCAAAGCAACTATCAACAACAACCCCCCCCCCTCCCTCACAAATGACCATGACCCACTGAAAAACTGCACCTGGGTCATGGAGCCTCCAACCCTCAATTCCACCTGGCCACAGGATCACCTTTACCCTTCGTCACCATCTCCCACCTTGTGTGTAAAAAGATGCCTGAACCCTCAGAATCCACACTCATTTCCAAAATCACAAAATCCAAGGCATAAAAACGAACCCGAACACCCTCCAGTAGATGACTTGACGTAGTAGTACCTCACAAAGGCCAAGTACTACCACAATAATGCAACAACCAAGGTAGCACAGCAAAACAATGTCACGACAGGATGTGAGACATGTGTGGTACATGACATAGGATGATGCACCATGAATGGATGTGTACTGTCACAGGTACCCTGTACAGGTGCGGGAGTGTCACGAAACAACCACACCCACCATGTCCCGGGTGCCTGCAAGGTCAAACTCACACAGGCCCCTGAGACCCTGGTGGGGAAGGAGGTTCAGGGATACGCAGTCGGGACAGGTGCTGACACACTGGATGACTGGAATGAGTGGCAGGAGAGGGGAGGAGGAATGACACATGAAAATAGGGAATGCACGAAAATGTACAACCTGCATGAACACATACACAATCCAAACAAACTTGGACATCATTGTCATGGCCTTCTGTAGTCCAGGCTCAGGAGTGGTACGAACCAACCACCCCCTCTAGGGTTTTGGCGCCTGCAAGTTCGGGGCTTAAACAGGCATCCGCAACCCCAGCGGGGAAAGAGGGTCAGGGAACGTTGCTTAGATAGGTACGGGAAGCAGGAACACCGGGTAGAGGGTACAGGTTTCAAAATTGCATAGGATCACGGGTGATTAGGGAGAAAAAACATACCAAATTGAACCACACATACATCCATGCATCAGTACACTCCCCAGCAAGCCTATGCAGAGCAGTTCGAAAGAAAAACAACAAGACACTTAGCTCTGGTTTTGAGTGCTGACCTCCTGCCTGCGCACTCTCAGGTCCGGTTACAGGAGCACTGCAATGCTGCAAAGAGAGCCATAGTCAACAACCTGTACATGCCAATTACACAAAAACACAACACCAAACATGCCCCATAGCAACAAACTACTCTACAAACAGACAATCTGGGGTCGATGCTTCGTATCCATATATAACATCACCCCTGTGACGGGTCATACACAGTCAATGCAGTAAGTCAGCCGCTGGTGGGTGCGTGGCAAATGGAACACCAATGTGTCACAATTCACACAACATGCAATGTTCCCTGGGTAAGCAGACAGACCCATATAGCAAGCCATGACTACAGAGCAAGTTGCGTACCACCATGACCGAAACAAAGTTGGCAGTGCATTTATCATAAAGTACATGGAAAAGACATGCACTGCACCCGAGTATGTCCCTTGCTGTATGTCCCTGTGAGCTGCCCCTTTCCATGTCTCGGAAGGCAACATGGTTGATACAAGTGCCTCAATGGACCTTGGTGTACCGGAGGGTATGTGCCACTGCCCCTGCATGTGTCCCAGACAACCCTACTATCAACAGCCATCAGTCCACAAACACATCTGAGCTGCATTGTGTGCTTCAACACCAATATTCGTCTAAGCTCACCCTCAGTGCTGTGACTAAGCCTGCATGCGAAACTCGCCTGGTGCAAGCTTTGCTGTGTCGTGGCCCCCCTGTGACATGTGACACACAACATATGACCTGGCATGCATGCTGGGTCTACTTTGAATAGCTTCTGTGATCGGACTTGTTGAAAGGTGGCAGTTTCTATGGAAGTGGGTCTATGCAGTGCAGAAAATGTGTACGCCACTCATTACCTACATGTACAAGCACTCCATGGTGTGTGCCAGGAAATGTGAAGGCAGTGCAATGTCAAATTCACACATCACGTGCATTGTGCATTCAATGTGTACCATGTCTAGAAGCCAAGCACCCCTCCACCCCAGTGCCAAAGCAGGGATGCCTAGCATGGTATCAAAAGCCTGACCATACACCTGTGTGTTGACAGGCAGTGTTGACTGGCATCAACAGCTTAATGTGATTCAAATTACAACACTGCAAATGATGCTGGGACAGTGGGCAGGACACATGATGAAAACTCCGGAGGCCGCCCACGTGTGAAGAAGACACAACAAGAGTTGGACAGAGTCATTGGCCGTTGAACAGGCTGAGGCCTGTGAGCCACACAGATTGTCAGAGCCTAAACATGTGTGCAACGCAGGACTGAGCCACAGTTGACATGGGGAGACCGATGAGATGGCAGGCAATGTATGTAACCAAGGACTCATATTACAGTGATCATCCAGTCAAGGACACATAGGGGCATGCGTGCAATGCACATGGAGCATGAATGGGCACTCATGTCCCTGTGGGACATCTGACCCATGCACAGTACAAGTGAGATACCCTGCATCGAGTACTAAGGCTGCACCACACAGCATATGTCTGGCAGTTTCTACGCTGGAAGTTAGCATCTACACAGGACACATCAACAGGAAACTACACATTGGCAAGATTGAAGCAGACCAGTGCAAAGGTGGAACTGGGGTGCAGAGTGGCGGAGGAGGGGCAAGGGAGCATGCCCACATGGAGTCCCGCATGCAGGCAGAGGAGACATGCATGACGGAAGCATTGCATTACTTACACATCAGAACCATGTACATGTCAAATGTAGCAGCAATCATACACAACACATCCCACAAGTGAAACACACACGTCCCCAACAAACACGCATCAACACTCACTGGACTGGGCATCAAAGTCCAGCGTCTCTCCCACTCCTTCGACCAATTCAGGTGGTATGAACTCCGCAACGAGAGCCTCATGCAGAGTGAGTTCTTCCTCCTCTGGTGCAGGCCCACCGCCAGTCACCAGAGTCAAATTGTAATTTGAGGCACGCTTAGCCTTAGTGCTGCACTTGATGTCATTCCAACGCTTTTTGCACTCCTGCGCCGTGCGCACCTCATGGTCGAATGAACTGACATGTTCCGCAACATGCTTCCAGTGGGTGTCACGTTGGGCAGCCGTAGTCTGACTATTGGCACCCACTAGCATGTCACGGCTGTGGCCCCGCATGTAGTCCACGAGGAAGTCCAGTTCCTGCTTACAGAAAGGCTTCTTCCTCGACGTGCAGGAGGTCATGGCTGTGTGTGGGGTCCAAGCCTGTGCTGCAGGTGCAACCTCCCTCCTCTTGGACTGTGGCGCAGACCCTGGCTGGCTAATGCCGCCGTGACCAGTATGGCCAGTGGGTTCGGTGGATTGAGCCAAGGGAGTGGCAGGTGGAGGGATGACCAAAGGCCTGACTTGTGTCAGTGGCAGCTGGGTGCCCACTAATGGACCCTGCGCAGCAACATCAGCTGTGGCAGGGTCATTGACCGCAACGGTCCTGGTTGGCAGACTCACAACCGGGGTGCTGTTGGGTGCATCTGCCCCTGCACTTGCCAACACCAGGCTGTTCGGGGCAGCAGATGACATGACTGCCCCAGGGACACGTGTCTTGGTCTGTCCAGCCCGGCGTGCCCCTATGGTTTCCCCCCTGGCCTGTTGGAGATCTACCAAGGGCTCTTCAAGTGCCAACGCAGCCTGCGCTGGCAGACCCTGAGCCTGGGTGGTGGTCTCCACAGCTGCACCTGCAGCTACCACTACCCTTGGGCCCGTGGCAGTCGATGGAACGGACTGCCGGGTCGTACGGGTGCCAGTGCCAGATGCAGGAGCTGCATCCCCCGGAACCACAGGGGGTGGTGGCATGGCTGCACCGACACATGGCACAACATTGTGCTCAAGTGACGCACCCCTGCCTCTTTCCCCTCTGTGGCTGCCCTGGACACCCTGGAGTCCCCCTACTCCCTGGTCACCACGGCCACGTCCCCGACCACGCCCGCCATGAGGAGGATGCCCAGCTGAGGTGCCCCTCACCTTTGGTGCCCTCCCAACCATGGCACAGATGTAGTAGTGCTGGCACAGATGTAGTGGTGCCAATGGGAGGGGTACACCACAATTGACCTGGGCAATTGGGGTGAAGGTGGTGGGAAGCAAGATGTTAACAGCCCCCCTGCACCTGCAAGGCTGTATGTGACCCCGGTGATGTGGTGATGGGTCACGCAACGCTCAGGCACCCCAAAACTGCAGTAAAACCGTGCACGCAACCCTGCAGCCTACGTGCGTGGATTCAACCTCCCGCAGTACGCGGTGGCACCCAGTAACACGAATAACGTGTACCCGTGGGACACGCAGGCTACTATGACATCGAAAATGGGTGCGATACACAGGGGCACCCGCAGTGGGAAAAAGAGCGTGTGCGACTCACCGTCTGACTAGCGCGATGCAGAAAAACACACATAGCCGATACCCCCGCCAAAAGAAGAGATACGTCCTTGATAGCTGTGAAGTTGTGATGACACGCAAAACAACAGGAAGCAGCAACACACGTCGGTCTCCACGAAAGGCACGTACAGCGAACTGCTGGGCCCGCTCACCTTTAACCCCTGCTGAGGGAAACGCACGCGCGCGTCACGTCACTTACGCGCATGGGCCTTTTCCTGGTTGGACTCGGATCTGGACTGACGTATTACACGTGGATGTGCAGTTTTCCACGCACGCTTACGCGCATGGGCCCTTTCCTCGTATTGCACGTGGACGTGCAGTTTTTCACACGCGCTTACGCGCATGGGCACTTTCCTCGTATTACATGCGGACGTGCAGTTTTTCACGAGCGCTGAAATGCCCATGCACGTCTGTACGCGTCACGTCACAGGGGCGCTTGCGCTTGAGGGGCCTTCTGTCCAATGAAAATGCGTATGCGTGCAGATGCGCTTACGCGCTAAGGGCCTTTCCTCAAATTACACGCTGATGTGCAGATTTTTCACGTGGCAAATCACTCCGTATCAAGCTGGCCACACGTAAGCACACGGAAGACCACGCTCCTGCCCAGAAGGCCCAACTACTGCCCCCCAGATCCCTGAGCACGCTCCCACCTGCCATCTGCTGCTGCCTGACTGCCTGCTGCCCACATGCCCTGCCATTTGCTGCCTGCACATCAGCCAGGGGTGCTGTTGCTGTGACCACCCCTGCGGGAACCGAAGACTCCCGACTGGGATTCCATCGCTCCACAGCCCAGCCCCAGGACCAAGTTGCCCACCCACTCCTGCCTCTGGGGTTGTCATGTCGGGGCAAACACCATCTGAGACCACTGACAACCCCCGGCCAGAGAGGCAGAGGGGCACCAGCTTCAGTGCCACTGAAGTTGGTGTCCTGGTGGAACAAGTCCTGGGGCAGTATGATGCCCTCTTCGGAAGTTCCCGCGCCGACAAGGAAGGATGGACTCGGATCTGGACTGACATCGTGACTGCCATCAACGCGGAGGGGATGGCAGTCCGCGACTTACAACATGTCAAGAAGCGCTGGGAGGACTTCAGGTCCAGGACCCTGAACAAGGCCCAGCGCCTCTTGAAGGCAGCGGATGCCAAGGGGCGCCGGGGCCACTTGTCGGAAGAACAGATGAGGGTCCTGGAACGCATATCCCCAGCACTCCACGTCCAGGTCCTTGAGAGGTAGACCCGTCTGGAGTCGAGCGGTAAGTGTACATGCATCCTGATTGTGAGCAGTGCGTGTGGTGATTTTTCAGTAGTGTGCAGGTTGCACATCTGTTTGAATGGGGTCGAGTATGGGTGGGGGTGTACAGGGCCGTGGGGCTAACACATGCGAGGGCTGGAATGTGTTAGACATGGATGGTGCTTGTGTGTGTAAGCTTGCATGCCAAATGCAGTTGTGTGGGCACACATGTTTGGATGAATGTGTATGTAAGTAGACATGTCCATGATGTAACGCATGTATGTTTTTTTTCGGCTGCATGTATCAGCACTGTGTACATGTGCATGTGTGTGTATTTGACAAGGGTGCAACAGTGATGCAACATGGATGCATGTGACAGCGGTATGTGGAAGGCTGATTGGCAGATGTGACATGGATGCCCGTCTGAATACTGCGACACTTGGCAGGGGTGTACACATGCATGCAAGTGTGGTGGTGTGTGTACATGTGTGGTGCACTTCCTGTGTTGCATGTGATGTCTGGCTCACCTTTGGCTGCTCATGCTGTTGTATGTGTATGGATGGTGCTGGAAGTTGCGATATGGCTGTGGTATGGCTCATGTGTGCGAGTTGAAATGACATGTGTGTTGGGGATTGTGATGACATGTCTGAGGTTTGCCAATGCCACTCATGTACAACTGTCATGTGTGTATGTGTCCATTGTACAGTGCCCTGATGCCTGTGTTTTGTTTCTCCCTGTCTGCAGCGTCAACTGATGAAGAGGGCGGAGAAGGTGCTGTGGAGCACAGTGGCGGGGATCCCACCGCCAGCCGGAGACGCAAGGCCCGACTCCCCTCCCATGTTGTCATCTCGTCAGGGAGTTAGGAGTCCGGTGCCGCGTCCCAGGCCGCAGCTGCCGGGGGGAGGTCCAAGAGGCGGAGGTTGGAGTTGGACTCCTCGGCAGCAGAAGGGGCAGCTGGGACCCCACAGGGCCCAACAGGGGAAGATGGCACAGAGTCATCCAGGTTGGTGGCGGGTTTGGTGGAGGAGGAGGCCGTGCAAGCACCAGAGACGGGGTCTGGAGGTGGGGATCCCACTGGTGCTAGTGGTGCAGTGCAGGACCAGGGACAGGAGGCAGCACAGGCTGCCGCGGAGGTGCCTGTGTGTAATCCTGTCCCTAATCCTGTCCCTGCATCATCTTGCACCAGCAGGGATGCCTACGTCCAGACCCGTTTTAAGGCAGGGGATGAGCTCACGTCAACTGGCCTGCCTCTGCCTGCGGACGTGGCTACCCGGGTCCGGGTTGAGCCTATCCTGGCTGGTGTGGCATTGCGTCAACGGGCCATGCAAGGTGACCTGCAGTCTTTTCATGAGGAGACTGCACGTCATCTCGAATGGCTCGTTGACCATGTCAGCCTGCTGGGACAGGTCACCCAGGCCGGATTCCTCCGTCTGATGGGGCTTGCTACGACCCCCTCCTCAACTGGATCCCCTACGCGCCAGTCATCCTCCGTGCCATCTTCCCACCCATCAGTCACCTGGGTGCCCTGTGGAGCTGCCTCTGAAGGTGCGGCCAGGCTGGTGGAGGAGGCATCCCTGCCACAGTCGGGAGTCGGACGTCCAGCAGGGGTGGCCACATCTACGACTGCACCCCAGCCGGCGGAGGATGTGCAGGCAGCAGGAGGCAGTGCACGGGCAGAGGCACAGCAGCATCAGCAACGTGGTGGGAGCCATGAAGGCTCGGGGCCTTCAACATCGGGGGGGCAGGCATCGGCCGGAGGGCAGGAGGACCCAGGACAGAGTGTGTCTTCCGTGTGGCAGCAGTTGGGCCACGCCATAGATGCGGAGCGGCAGCGGGCAGAAGAGGCACGGCTCACAATGGTCAGGGCGGAGAACTCCATGCAGAGGGCCCTGAGGCGGGCCGAGTGACTCGAGGCAATCCGCAGGGGTTTAGTGGTGGAAACATCGACGGCCCTGCGGACCCTCAGGGCCATGGAGGAGGACCGCCTCCAGGGCATTGAGGAGGAGTTTGATGATGCCCTGGCCCGGGACATCCACAAGTGAGCCGGGAAACTAGCCCGCTGCCCTTGTACATAGTTATGTAGGTAGTATTAGGTTTAATTTTTGTTTTGATTTTATTTGGACCTTTCGGACATTGGCCACATTTTTGTATATAGTTTATTTTATTAGTTAGTGTAGTTAGATAGGTTTCCTTTCTTTTGTTGGGATAATGGACCCTGGCTTGTGCCCATGTACATAGTTCCCTGTTGGATTGTATTTTTCTTTCACATTTTAACATTGGAGAAATGGCTTTCTTTTTTATTTCCCATTGGATTTTGTTTTGTGGACATTGACTTTGGACAACATTACTTTGGAATTTTTTTTTTGGTTTTGCTTTTTTTCACGGACATGCTTCTTTTAATTTTTGTACATTCACATTTCTGTTTCTTCATTTTTGATTCTATTTATGTTTCCTTTAATACATATTTTTTTTGGTGAACTTCAATGTGTGGTATCTCATTGGTTTCATGCATTTCATGATATGGGTTTTGAGATTCACTGACACCCATTGGGTGTATGTGAGGGAAATGTGTTTATTTCGGAACTTGCAATTGGTGTTCTGTGATGTAATTGCAAATTATGAGTGGGTGGATGCAATACTCGGGTGGGTGTTTTGCATTTGGAGGCTGACCATAGGGACCAGGGATCTAGATTGTGATGACATGTTGGCTGAGGAACATGAGTTGCACATGGGTGTGGGCCTTCTGGCAGGTGCCCCACAGTGCTGGGGGGTGGGGCTGGTGGGGAACATGAGTTGGACATGGGTGTGGGCCTGCTGGCAGGTGCCCCACAGTGCAGGGGGGTGGGGGTGCTGGGAGACATGGGTGGGGGCCTGGTGGTGGGTGCCCCTGGTGGCTGGGGGATGGGGTGCTGGGAGACATGGGTGGGGGCCTGGTGGTGGGTGCCCCACAGTGCTGGAGGGGTGGGGGTGCTGGGAGACATGGGTGGGGGCCTGGTGGTGGGTGCCCCTGGTGGTTGGGGGTGGGGGTGGTGGTAGACATGGGTGGGGGCCTGGTGGAGGCTGCCCCTGGTGGCTGGGGGTTGCGGGTGCTGGGAGACATGGGTGGGGGCCTGGTGGTGGGTGCCCCTGGTGGCTGGGGGGTGGGGGTGGTGGGAGCCATGGGTGGGGGCCTGGTGGAGGCTGCCCCTGGTGGCTGGGGGGTGGGGGTGCTGGGAGCCATGGGTGGGGGCCTGGTGGTGGGTGCCCCTGCACTGCTGGGGGGTGGGGGTGCTGGGAGACATGGGTGGGGGTCTAGTGGACGTTGCCCCTGGTGGCTGGGGGTTGGGGGTGCTGGGAGACAATGGTGGGGGCCTGGTGGTGGGTGCCCCTGGTGGCTGGGGGGTGGGGGTGCTGGGAGACATGGGTGGGGGCCTGGTGGTGGGTGCCCCTGGTGGCTGGGGGGTGGGGGTGCTGGGAGACATGGGTGGGGGCCTGGTGGTGGGTGCCCCACAGTGCTGGGGGGGTGGGGGTGGTGGGAGACATGGGTGGGGGCCTGGTGGAGGCTGCCCCTGGTGACTGGGGGGTGGGGGGGGGGGGTGGGAGACATGGGTGGGGGCCTGGTGGAGGCTGCCCCTGGTGGCTGGGGGTGGGGGTGCTGGGAGACATGGGTGGGGGTCTGGCGGTGGGTGCCCCTGCATTGCTGGGGGGTGGGGGTGCTGAGAGACATGGGTGGGGGTCTGGTGGAGGCTGCCCCTGGTGGCTGGGGGGTGTGGGTGGTGGGAGACATGGGTGGGGGCCTGGTGGAGGCTGCCCCTGGTGGCTGGGGGATGGGGGTGGTGGGAGACATGAGTGGGGGCCTGGTGGAGGCTGCCCCTGGTGGCTGGGGGGTGGGGGTGCTGGGAGACATGGGTGGGGGCCTGGTGGTGGGTGCCCCTGCACTGCTGGGGGCTGGGGGTGCTGGGAGATATGGGTGGGGGCCTGGTGGAGGCTGCCCCTGGTGGCTGGGGGGTGGGGGTGCTGGGAGACATGGGTGGGGGCCTTGTGGTGGGTGCCCCTGGTGGCTGGGGGTGCTGGGAGACATGGGTGGGGGCCTGGTGGTGGGTGCCCCACAGTGCTGGGGGCGTGGGGGTGGTGGGAGACATGGGTGGGGGCATGCTGGAGGCTGCCCCTGGTGGCTGGGGGGTGGCGGTGCTGGGTGACATGGGTGGGGGCCTGGTGGTGGGTGCCCCTGGTGGCTGGGGGTGCTGGGAGACATGGGTGGGGGCCTGGTGGTGGGTGCCCCACAGTGCTGGGGGGGGTGGGGGTGGTGGGAGACATGGGTGGGGGCCTGGTGGTGGGTGCCCCTGGGGGGTGGGGGTGGTGGGAGACATGGGTGGGGGCCTGGTGGAGGCTGCCCCTGGTGGCTGGGGGGTGGGGGTGCTGGGAGACATGGGTGGGGGCCTGGTGGTGGGTGCCCCTGCACTGCTGGGGGGTGGGGGTGCTGGGAGACATGGGTGGGGCCTGATAGAGGCTGCCCCTGGTGGCTGGGGGGTGGGGGTGCTGGGAGACATGGGTGGGGGCCTGGTGGTGGGTGCCCCTCGTGGCTGGGGGGTGGGGTGGTGGAAGACATGGGTGGGGGCCTGGTGGAGGCTGCCCCTGGTGGCTGGGGGGTGGGGGTGCTGGGAGACATGGGTGGGGGCCTGGTGGTGGGTGCCCCTGCACTGCTGGGGGTTGGGGTGCTGGGAGACATGGGTGGGGGCCTGGTGAAGGCTGCCCCTGGTGGCTGGGGGGTGGGGGTGCTGGGAGACATGGGTATGGGCCTGGTGGTGGGTGCCCCTGGGGGTAGGGGTGCTGGGAGACATGGGTGGGGGCCTGGTGGTGGGTGCCCCACAGTGCTGGGGGTCGGGGGTAGTGGGAGACATGGGTGGGGGCCTGGTGGAGGCTGCCCCTGGTAGCTGGGGGGTGGGGGTGCTGGGAGACATGGGTGGGGGCCTGGTGGTGGGTGCCCCTGCACTGCTGGGGGGTGGGGGTGCTGGGACACATGGGTGGGGGCCTGGTGGAGGCTGCCCCTGGTGGCTGGGGGGTGGGGGTGCTGGGAGACATGGGTGGGGGCCTGGTGGTGGGTGCCCCTGGTGACTGGGTGGTGGGGGTGCTGGGAGACATGGGTGGGGGCCTGGTGGTGGGTGCCCCACAGTGCTGGGGGGGTGGGGGTGGTGGGAGACATGGGTGGGGGCCTGGTGAAGGCTGCCCCTGGTGACGGTGGGGTTGGGGTGGTGGGAGACATGGGTGGGGGCCTGGTGGAGGCTGCCCCTGGTGGCTGGGGGGTGGGGGTGCTGGGAGACATGGGTGGGGGCCTGGTGGTGGGTGCCCCTGCTGGCTGGGGGGTGGGGGTGGTGGGAGACATGGGAGGGGGCCTGGTGGAGGCTGCTCCTGGTGGCTGGGGGGTAGGGGTGCTGGGAGACATGGGTGGGGGCCTGGTGGTGGGTGCCCCTGGTGGTTGGGGGGTGGGGGTGGTGGGAGACATGGGTGGGGGCCTGGTGAAGGCTGCCCCTGGTGGCTGGGGGTGGGGGTGCTGGGAGACATGGGTGGGGGCCTGGTGGTGGGTGCCCCTGCAATGCTGGGGGGTGGGGGTGCTGGGAGACATGGGTGGGGGTCTGGTGGAGGCTGCCCCTGGTGGCTGGGGGGTGGGGGTGCTGGGAGACATGGGTGGGGGCCTGATGATGGGCGCCCCTGGTGGCTGGGTGGTGGGGGTGCTGGGAGACATGGGTGGGGGCCTGGTGGTGGGTGCCCCTGCACTGCTGGGGGGTGGGGGTGCTGGGACACATGGGTGGGGGCCTGGTGGAGGCTGCCCCTGGTGGCTGGGGTGTGGGGGTGCTGGGAGACATGGGTGGGGGCCTGGTGGTGGGTGCCCCTGGTGACTGGGTGGTGGGGGTGCTGGGAGACATGGGTGGGGGCCTGGTGGTGGGTGCCCCACAGTGCTGGGGGGGTGGGGGTGGTGGGAGACATGGGTGGGGGCCTGGTGGAGGCTGCCCCTGGTGACTGTGGGGTTGGGGTGGTGGGAGACATGGGTGGGGGCCTGGTGGAGGCTGCCCCTGGTGGCTGGGGGGTGGGGGTGCTGGGAGACATGGGTGGGGGCCTGGTGGTGGGTGCCCCTGCTGGCTGGGGGGTGGGGGTGGTGGGAGACATGGGAGGGGGCCTGGTGGAGGCTGCCCCTGGTGGCTGGGGGGTGGGGGTGCTGGGAGACATGGGTGGGGGCCTGGTGGTGGGTGCCCCTGGTGGTTGGGGGGTGGGGGTGGTGGGAGACATGGGTGGGGGCCTGGTGAAGGCTGCCCCTGGTGGCTGGGGGTGGGGGTGCTGGGAGACATGGGTGGGGGCCTGGTGGTGGGTGCCCCTGCAATGCTGGGGGGTGGGGGTGCTGGGAGACATGGGTGGGGGTCTGGTGGAGGCTGCCCCTGGTGGCTGGGGGGTGGGGGTGCTGGGAGACATGGGTGGGGGCCTGATGATGGGCGCCCCTGGTGGCTGGGGGGTGGGGGTGCTGGGAGACATGGGTGGGGGCCTGGTGGTGGGTGCCCCTGGTGGCTGGGGGGTGGGGGTGGTGGGAGCCATGGGTGGGGGCCTGGTGGAGGCTGCCCCTGGTGGCTGGGGGGTGGGGGTGCTGGGAGCCATGGGTGGGGGCCTGGTGGTGGGTGCCCCTGCACTGCTGGGGGGTGGGGGTGCTGGGAGACATGGGTGGGGGTCTAGTGGACGTTGCCCCTGGTGGCTGGGGGTTGGGGGTGCTGGGAGACAATGGTGGGGGCCTGGTGGTGGGTGCCCCTGGTGGCTGGGGGGTGGGGGTGCTGGGAGACATGGGTGGGGGCCTGGTGGTGGGTGCCCCTGGTGGCTGGGGGGTGGGGGTGCTGGGAGACATGGGTGGGGGCCTGGTGGTGGGTGCCCCACAGTGCTGGGGGGGTGGGGGTGGTGGGAGACATGGGTGGGGGCCTGGTGGAGGCTGCCCCTGGTGACTGGGGGGTGGGGGGGGGTGGGAGACATGGGTGGGGGCCTGGTGGAGGCTGCCCCTGGTGGCTGGGGGTGGGGGTGCTGGGAGACATGGGTGGGGGTCTGGCGGTGGGTGCCCCTGCACTGCTGGGGGGTGGGGGTGCTGAGAGACATGGGTGGGGGTCTGGTGGAGGCTGCCCCTGGTGGCTGGGGGGTGTGGGTGGTGGGAGACATGGGTGGGGGCCTGGTGGAGGCTGCCCCTGGTGGCTGGGGGATGGGGGTGGTGGGAGACATGGGTGGGGGCCTGGTGGAGGCTGCCCCTGGTGGCTGGGGGGTGGGGGTGCTGGGAGACATGGGTGGGGGCCTGGTGGTGGGTGCCCCTGCACTGCTGGGGGCTGGGGGTGCTGGGAGATATGGGTGGGGGCCTTTTGGAGGCTGCCCCTGGTGGCTGGGGGGTGGGGGTGCTGGGAGACATGGGTGGGGGCCTTGTGGTGGGTGCCCCTGGTGGCTGGGGGTGCTGGGAGACATGGGTGGGGGCCTGGTGGTGGGTGCCCCACAGTGCTGGGGGCGTGGGGGTGGTGGGAGACATGGGTGGGGGCATGCTGGAGGCTGCCCCTGGTGGCTGGGGGGTGGGGGTGCTGGGTGACATGGGTGGGGGCCTGGTGGTGGGTGCCCCTGGTGGCTGGGGGTGCTGGGAGACATGGGTGGGGGCCTGGTGGTGGGTGCCCCACAGTGCTGGGGGGGGTGGGGGTGGTGGGAGACATGGGTGGGGGCCTGGTGGTGGGTGCCCCTGGGGGGTGGGGGTGGTGGGAGACATGGGTGGGGGCCTGGTGGTGGGTGCCCCTGCACTGCTGGGGGGTGGGGGTGCTGGGAGACATGGGTGGGGCCTGATAGAGGCTGCCCCTGGTGGCTGGGGGGTGGGGGTGCTGGGAGACATGGGTGGGGGCCTGGTGGTGGGTGCCCCTGCACTGCTGGGGGGTGGGGGTGCTGGGAGACATGGGTGGGGCCTGATAGAGGCTGCCCCTGGTGGCTGGGGGGTGGGGGTGCTGGGAGACATGGGTGGGGGCCTGGTGGTGGGTGCCCCTCGTGGCTGGGGGGTGGGGTGGTGGAAGACATGGGTGGGGGCCTGGTGGAGGCTGCCCCTGGTGGCTGGGGGGTGGGGGTGCTGGGAGACATGGGTGGGGGCCTGGTGGTGGGTGCCCCTGCACTGCTGGGGGTTGGGGTGCTGGGAGACATGGGTGGGGGCCTGGTGAAGGCTGCCCCTGGTGGCTGGGGGGTGGGGGTGCTGGGAGACATGGGTATGGGCCTGGTGGTGGGTGCCCCTGGGGGTAGGGGTGCTGGGAGACATGGGTGGGGGCCTGGTGGTGGGTGCCCCACAGTGCTGGGGGTCGGGGGTAGTGGGAGACATGGGTGGGGGCCTGGTGGAGGCTGCCCCTGGTAGCTGGGGGGTGGGGGTGCTGGGAGACATGGGTGGGGGCCTGGTGGTGGGTGCCCCTGCACTGCTGGGGGGTGGGGGTGCTGGGACACATGGGTGGGGGCCTGGTGGAGGCTGCCCCTGGTGGCTGGGGGGTGGGGGTGCTGGGAGACATGGGTGGGGGCCTGGTGGTGGGTGCCCCTGGTGACTGGGTGGTGGGGGTGCTGGGAGACATGGGTGGGGGCCTGGTGGTGGGTGCCCCACAGTGCTGGGGGGGTGGGGGTGGTGGGAGACATGGGTGGGGGCCTGGTGGAGGCTGCCCCTGGTGACTGTGGGGTTGGGGTGGTGGGAGACATGGGTGGGGGCCTGGTGGAGGCTGCCCCTGGTGGCTGGGGGGTGGGGGTGCTGGGAGACATGGGTGGGGGCCTGGTGGTGGGTGCCCCTGCTGGCTGGGGGGTGGGGGTGGTGGGAGACATGGGAGGGGGCCTGGTGGAGGCTGCCCCTGGTGGCTGGGGGGTGGGGGTGCTGGGAGACATGGGTGGGGGCCTGGTGGTGGGTGCCCCTGGTGGTTGGGGGGTGGGGGTGGTGGGAGACATGGGTGGGGGCCTGGTGAAGGCTGCCCCTGGTGGCTGGGGGTGGGGGTGCTGGGAGACATGGGTGGGGGCCTGGTGGTGGGTGCCCCTGCAATGCTGGGGGGTGGGGGTGCTGGGAGACATGGGTGGGGGTCTGGTGGAGGCTGCCCCTGGTGGCTGGGGGGTGGGGGTGCTGGGAGACATGGGTGGGGGCCTGATGATGGGCGCCCCTGGTGGCTGGGGGGTGGGGGTGCTGGGAGACATGGGTTCGGGCCTGGTGGAGGCTGCCTCTGGTAGCTGGGGGGTGGGGGTGCTGGGAGACATGGGTGGGGGCCTGGTGGAGGCTGCCCCTGGTGGCTGGGGGTTGGGATGCTGGGAGATATGGGTGGGGGCCTGGTGGTGGGTGCCCCTGGTGGCTGGGGGGTGGGGGTGCTGGGAGACATGGGTGGGGCCTGGTGGTGGGTGCCCCACAGTTCTGGGGGGGTGGGGGTGGTGGGAGACATGGGTGGGGGCCTGGTGGAGGCTGCCCCTGGTGACTGGGGGGTGGGGGTGGTGGGAGACATGGGTGGGGGCCTGGTGGAGGCAGCCTCTGGTGGCTGGGGGGTGGGGGTGCTGGGAGACATGGGTGGGGGCCTGGTGGTGGGTGCCCCTGCACTGCTGGGGGGTGGGGGTGCTGGGAGACATGGGTGGGGGCCTGGTGGAGGCAGCCCCTGGTGGCTGGGGGGTGGGGGTGGTGGGAGACATGGGTGGGGGCCTGGTGGAGGCTGCCCCTGGTGGCTGGGGGGTGGGGGTGGTGGGAGACATGGGTGGGGGCCTGGTGGAGGCTGCCCCTGGTGGCTGGGGGGTGGGGGTGCTGGGAGACATGGGTGGGGGCCTGGTGGTGGGTGCCCCTGCACTTCTGGGGGGTGGGGGTGCTGGGAGACATGGGTGGGGGCCTGGTGGAGGCTGCCCCTGGTGGCTGGGGGGTAGGGGTGCTGGGAGACATGGGTGGGGGCCTGGTGGTGGGTGCCCCTGGTGGCTGGGGTGCTGGGAGACATGGGTGGGGGCCTGGTGGTGGGTGCCCCACAGTGCTGGGGGGTGGGGGTGGTGGGAGACATGGGTGGGGGCCTGGTGGAGGCTGCCCCTGGTGGCTGGGGGTGGGGGTGCTGGGTGACATGGGTGGGGGCCTGGTGGTGGGTGCCCCTGGTGGCTGGGGGTGCTGGGAGACATGGGTGGGGGCCTGATGGTGGGTGCCCCACAGTGCTGGGGGGGTGGGGGGAGACATGGGTGGGAGCCTGGTGGAGGCTGCCCCTGGTGGCTGGGGGTGGGGGTGCTGGGAGACATGGGTGGGGGCCTGGTGGTGGGTGCCCCTGGTGGCTGGGGGTGCTGGGAGACATGGGTGGGGGCCTGGTGGAGGCTGCCCCTGGTGACTGGGGGGTGGGGGTGCTGGGAGACATGGTTGGGGGCCTGGTGGAGGCTGCCCCTGGTGGCTGGGGGTGGGGGTGCCGGGAGACAAGGGTGGGGGCCTGGTGGTGGGTGCCCCTGGAGGCTGGGGGGTGGGGGTGGTGGGAGACATGGGTGGGGGCCTGGTGGAGGCTGCCCCTGGTGGCTGGGGGGTGGGGGTGCTGGGAGACATGGGTGGGGGCCTGGTGGTGGGTGTCCCTGCACTGCTGGGGGGTGGGGGTGCTGGGAGACATGGGTGGGGGCCTGGTGGAGGCTGCCCCTGGTGGCTGGGGGGTGGGGGTGCTGGGAGACATGGGTGGGGGCCTGGTGGTGGGTGCCCCTGGTGGCTGGGGGGTGGGGGTGGTGGGAGACATGGGTGGGGGCCTGGTGGAGGCTGCCCCTGGTGGCTGGGGGGTGGGGGTGCTGGGAGACATGGGTGGGGGCCTGGTGGTGGGTGCCCCTGCACTGCTGGGGGTTGGGGGTGCTGGGAGACATGGGTGGGGGCCTGGTGGAGGCTGCCCCTGGTGGCTGGGGGGTGGGGGTGCTGGGAGGCATTGGGTGGGGGCCTGGCGATGGGTGCCCCTGGGGGGTGGGGGTGCTGGGAGACATGAGTGGGGGCCTAGTGGGGGGTGCCCCACAGTGCTGGGGGTTGGGGGTGCTGGGAGACATGGGTGGGGGCCTGGTGAAGGCTGCCCCTGGTGGCTGGGGGGTGGGGGTGCTGGGAGACATGGGTATGGGCCTGGTGGTGGGTGCCCCTGGGGGGTAGGGGTGCTGGGAGACATGGGTGGGGGCCTGGTGGTGGGTGCCCCACAGTGCTGGGGGTCGGGGGTAGTGGGAGACATGGGTGGGGGCCTGGTGGAGGCTGCCCCTGGTGACTGGGGGGTGGGGGTGGTGGGAGACATGGGTGAGGGCCTGGTGGAGGCTGCCCCTGGTAGCTGGGGGGTGGGGGTGCTGGGAGACATGGGTGGGGGCCTGGTGGTGGGTGCCCCTGCACTGCTGGGGGGTGGGGGTGCTGGGACACATGGGTGGGGGCCTGGTGGAGGCTGCCCCTGGTGGCTGGGGGGTGGGGGTGCTGGGAGACATGGGTGGGGGCCTGGTGGTGGGTGCCCCTGGTGACTGGGTGGTGGGGGTGCTGGGAGACATGGGTGGGGGCCTGGTGGTGGGTGCCCCACAGTGCTGGGGGGGGTGGGGGTGGTGGGAGACATGGGTGGGGGCCTGGTGGAGGCTGCCCCTGGTGACTGTGGGGTGGGGGTGGTGGGAGACATGGGTGGGGGCCTGGTGGAGGCTGCCCCTGGTGGCTGGGGGGTGGGGGTGCTGGGAGACATGGGTGGGGGCCTGGTGGTGGGTGCCCCTGCTGGCTGGGGGGTGGGGGTGGTGGGAGACATGGGAGGGGGCCTGGTGGAGGCTGCCCCTGGTAGCTGGGGGGTGGGGGTGCTGGGAGACATGGGTGGGGGCCTGGTGGTGGGTGCCCCTGGTGGTTGGGGGGTGGGGGTGGTGGGAGACATGGGTGGGGGCCTGGTGAAGGCTGCCCCTGGTGGCTGGGGGTGGGGGTGCTGGGAGACATGGGTGGGGGCCTGGTGGTGGGTGCCCCTGCACTGCTGGGGGGTGGGGGTGCTGGGACACATGGGTGGGGGCCTGGTGGAGGCTGCCCCTGGTGGCTGGGGGGTGGGGGTGCTGGGAGACATGGGTGGGGGCCTGGTGGTGGGTGCCCCTGGTGACTGGGTGGTGGGGGTGCTGGGAGACATGGGTGGGGGCCTGGTGGTGGGTGCCCCACAGTGCTGGGGGGGGTGGGGGTGGTGGGAGACATGGGTGGGGGCCTGGTGGAGGCTGCCCCTGGTGACTGTGGGGTGGGGGTGGTGGGAGACATGGGTGGGGGCCTGGTGGAGGCTGCCCCTGGTGGCTGGGGGGTGGGGGTGCTGGGAGACATGGGTGGGGGCCTGGTGGTGGGTGCCCCTGGTAGCTGGGGGGTGGGGGTGCTGGGAGACATGGGTGGGGGCCTGGTGGTGGGTGCCCCTGGTGGTTGGGGGGTGGGGGTGGTGGGAGACATGGGTGGGGGCCTGGTGAAGGCTGCCCCTGGTGGCTGGGGGTGGGGGTGCTGGGAGACATGGGTGGGGGCCTGGTGGTGGGTGCCCCTGCACTGCTAGGGGGTGGGGGTGCTGGGAGACATGGGTGGGGGTCTGGTGGAGGCTGCCCCTGGTGGCTGGGGGTGCTGGGAGACATGGGTGGGGGCCTGATGGTGGGCGCCCCTGGTGGCTGGGGGGTGGGGGTGCTGGGAGACATGGGTGGGGGCCTGGTGGAGGCTGCCCCTGGTAGCTGGGGGGTGGGGGTGCTGGGAGACATGGGTGGGGGCCTGGTGGAGGCTGCCCCTGGTGGCTGGGGGGTGGGGATGCTGGGAGACATGGGTGGGGGCCTGGTGGTGGGTGCCCCTGGTGGCTGGGGGGTGGGGGTGGTGGGAGACATGGGTGGGGGCCTGGTGGAGGCTGCCCCTGGTGGCTGGGGGGTGGGGGTGCTGGGAGCCATGGGTGGGGGCCTGGTGGTGGGTGCCCCTGCACTGCTGGGGGGTGGGGCTGCTGGGAGACATGGGTGGAGGTCTAGTGGACGTTGCCCCTGGTGGCTGGGGGTTGGGGGTGCTGGGAGACAATGGTGGGGGCCTGGTGGTAGGTGCCCCTGGTGGCTGGGGGGTAGGGGTGCTGGGAGACATGGGTGGGGGCCTGGTGGTGGGTGCCCCTGGTGGCTGGGGGGTGGGGGTGCTGGGAGACATGGGTGGGGGCCTGGTGGTGGGTGCCCCACAGTGCTGGGGGGGTGGGGGTGGTGGGAGACATGGGTGGGGGCCTGGTGGAGGCCGCCCCTGGTGACTGGGGGGTGGGGGGGTGGGAGACATGGGTGGGGGCCTGGTGGAGGCTGCCCCTGGTGGCTGGGGGTGGGGGTGCTGGGTGACATGGGTGGGGGTCTGGCGGTGGGTGCCCCTGCACTGCTGGGGTGTGGGGGTGCTGGGAGACATGGGTGGGGGTCTGGTGGAGGCTGCCCCTGGTGGCTGGGGGGTGGGGGTGGTGGGAGACATGGGTGGGGGCCTGGTGGAGGCTGCCCCTGGTGGCTGGGGGGTGGGGGTGGTGGGAGACATGGGTGGGGGCCTGGTGGAGGCTGCCCCTGGTGGCTGGGGGGTGGGGGTGCTGGGAGACCTGGGTGGGGGCCCGGTGGTGGGTGCCCCTGCACTGCTGGGGGGTGGGGGTGGTGGGAGACATGGGTGGGGGCATGGTGGAGGCTGCCCCTGGTGGCTGGGGGGTGGGGGTGCTGGGTGACATGGATGGGGGCCTGGTGGTGGGTGCCCCTGGTGGCTGGGGGTGCTGGGAGACATGGGTGGGGGCCTGGTGGTGGGTGCCCCACAGTGCTGGGGGGATGGGGTGGTGGGAGACATGGGTGGGGGCCTGGTGGAGGCTGCCCCTGGTGACTGGGGGGTGGGGGTGCTGGGAGACATGGTTGGGGGCCTGGTGGAGGCTGCCCCTGGTGGCTGGGGGTGGGGGTGCCGGGAGACAAGGGTGGGGGCCTGGTGGTGGGTGCCCCTGGAGGCTGGGGGTTGGGGGTGGTGGGAGACATGGGTGGGGGCCTGGTGGAGGCTGCCCCTGGTGGCTGGGGGGTGGGGGTGCTGGGAGACATGGGTGGGGGCCTGGTGGTGGGTGTCCCTGCACTGCTGGGGGGTGGGGGTGCTGGGAGACATGGGTGGGGGCCTGGTGGAGGCTGCCCCTGGTGGCTGGGGGGTGGGGGTGCTGGGAGACATGGGTGGGGGCCTGGTGGTGGGTGCCCCTGGTGGCTGGGGGGTGGGGGTGGTGGGAGACATGGGTGGGGGCCTGGTGGAGGCTGCCCCTGGTGGCTGGGGGGTGGGGGTGCTGGGAGACATGGGTGGGGGCCTGGTGGTGGGTGCCCCTGCACTGCTGGGGGGTGGGGATGCTGGGAGACATGGGTGGGGGCCTGGTGGAGGCTGCCCCTGGTGGCTGGGGGGTGGGGGTGCTGGGAGGCATTGGGTGGGGGCCTGGCGATGGGTGCCCCTGGGGGGTGGGGGTGCTGGGAGACATGAGTGGGGGCCTAGTGGGGGGTGCCCCACAGTGCTGGGGGTTGGGGGTGCTGGGAGACATGGGTGGGGGCCTGGTGAAGGCTACCCCTGGTGGCTGGGGGGTGGGGGTGCTGGGAGACATGGGTATGGGCCTGGTGGTGGGTGCCCCTGGGGGGTAGGGGTGCTGGGAGACATGGGTGGGGGCCTGGTGGTGGGTGCCCCACAGTGCTGGGGGTCGGGGGTAGTGGGAGACATGGGTGGGGGCCTGGTGGAGGCTGCCCCTGGTGACTGGGGGGTGGGGGTGGTGGGAGACATGGGTGAGGGCCTGGTGGAGGCTGCCCCTGGTAGCTGGGGGGTGGGGGTGCTGGGAGACATGGGTGGGGGCCTGGTGGTGGGTGCCCCTGCACTGCTGGGGGGTGGGGGTGCTGGGACACATGGGTGGGGGCCTGGTGGAGGCTGCCCCTGGTGTCTGGGGGGTGGGGGTGCTGGGAGACATGGGTGGGGGCCTGGTGGTGGGTGCCCCTGGTGACTGGGTGGTGGGGGTGCTGGGAGACATGGGTGGGGGCCTGGTGGTGGGTGCCCCACAGTGCTGGGGGGGGTGGGGGTGGTGGGAGACATGGGTGGGGGCCTGGTGGAGGCTGCCCCTGGTGACTGTGGGGTGGGGGTGGTGGGAGACATGGGTGGGGGCCTGGTGGAGGCTGCCCCTGGTGGCTGGGGGGTGGGGGTGCTGGGAGACATGGGTGGGGGCCTGGTGGTGGGTGCCCCTGCTGGCTGGGGGGTGGGGGTGGTGGGAGACATGGGAGGGGGCCTGGTGGAGGCTGCCCCTGGTAGCTGGGGGGTGGGGGTGCTGGGAGACATGGGTGGGGGCCTGGTGGTGGGTGCCCCTGGTGGTTGGGGGGTGGGGGTGGTGGGAGACATGGGTGGGGGCCTGGTGAAGGCTGCCCCTGGTGGCTGGGGGTGGGGGTGCTGGGAGACATGGGTGGGGGCCTGGTGGTGGGTGCCCCTGCACTGCTGGGGGGTGGGGGTGCTGGGACACAGGGTGGGGGCCTGGTGGAGGCTGCCCCTGGTGGCTGGGGGGTGGGGGTGCTGGGAGACATGGGTGGGGGCCTGGTGGTGGGTGCCCCTGGTGACTGGGTGGTGGGGGTGCTGGGAGACATGGGTGGGGGCCTGGTGGTGGGTGCCCCACAGTGCTGGGGGGGGTGGGGGTGGTGGGAGACATGGGTGGGGGCCTGGTGGAGGCTGCCCCTGGTGACTGTGGGGTGGGGGTGGTGGGAGACATGGGTGGGGGCCTGGTGGAGGCTGCCCCTGGTGGCTGGGGGGTGGGGGTGCTGGGAGACATGGGTGGGGGCCTGGTGGTGGGTGCCCCTGGTAGCTGGGGGGTGGGGGTGCTGGGAGACATGGGTGGGGGCCTGGTGGTGGGTGCCCCTGGTGGTTGGGGGGTGGGGGTGGTGGGAGACATGGGTGGGGGCCTGGTGAAGGCTGCCCCTGGTGGCTGGGGGTGGGGGTGCTGGGAGACATGGGTGGGGGCCTGGTGGTGGGTGCCCCTGCACTGCTAGGGGGTGGGGGTGCTGGGAGACATGGGTGGGGGTCTGGTGGAGGCTGCCCCTGGTGGCTGGGGGTGCTGGGAGACATGGGTGGGGGCCTGATGGTGGGCGCCCCTGGTGGCTGGGGGGTGGGGGTGCTGGGAGACATGGGTGGGGGCCTGGTGGAGGCTGCCCCTGGTAGCTGGGGGGTGGGGGTGCTGGGAGACATGGGTGGGGGCCTGGTGGAGGCTGCCCCTGGTGGCTGGGGGGTGGGGATGCTGGGAGACATGGGTGGGGGCCTGGTGGTGGGTGCCCCTGGTGGCTGGGGGGTGGGGGTGGTGGGAGACATGGGTGGGGGCCTGGTGGAGGCTGCCCCTGGTGGCTGGGGGGTGGGGGTGCTGGGAGCCATGGGTGGGGGCCTGGTGGTGGGTGCCCCTGCACTGCTGGGGGGTGGGGGTGCTGGGAGACATGGGTGGAGGTCTAGTGGACGTTGCCCCTGGTGGCTGGGGGTTGGGGGTGCTGGGAGACAATGGTGGGGGCCTGGTGGTAGGTGCCCCTGGTGGCTGGGGGGTAGGGGTGCTGGGAGACATGGGTGGGGGCCTGGTGGTGGGTGCCCCTGGTGGCTGGGGGGTGGGGGTGCTGGGAGACATGGGTGGGGGCCTGGTGGTGGGTGCCCCACAGTGCTGGGGGGGTGGGGGTGGTGGGAGACATGGGTGGGGGCCTGGTGGAGGCCGCCCCTGGTGACTGGGGGGTGGGGGGGTGGGAGACATGGGTGGGGGCCTGGTGGAGGCTGCCCCTGGTGGCTGGGGGTGGGGGTGCTGGGTGACATGGGTGGGGGTCTGGCGGTGGGTGCCCCTGCACTGCTGGGGTGTGGGGGTGCTGGGAGACATGGGTGGGGGTCTGGTGGAGGCTGCCCCTGGTGGCTGGGGGGTGGGGGTGGTGGGAGACATGGGTGGGGGCCTGGTGGAGGCTGCCCCTGGTGGCTGGGGGGTGGGGGTGGTGGGAGACATGGGTGGGGGCCTGGTGGAGGCTGCCCCTGGTGGCTGGGGGGTGGGGGTGCTGGGAGACCTGGGTGGGGGCCCGGTGGTGGGTGCCCCTGCACTGCTGGGGGCTGGGGGTGCTGGGAGATATGGGCGGGGGCCTGGTGGAGGCTGCCCCTGGTGGCTGGGGGGTGGGGGTGCTGGGAGACATGGGTGGGGGCCTTGTGGTGGGTGCCCCTGGTGGCTGGGGGTGCTGGGAGACATGGGTGGGGGCCTGGTGGTGGGTGCCCCACAGTTCTGGGGGGGTGGGGTGGTGGGAGACATGGGTGGGGGCATGGTGGAGGCTGCCCCTGGTGGCTGGGGGGTGGGGGTGCTGGGTGACATGGATGGGGGCCTGGTGGTGGGTGCCCCTGGTGGCTGGGGGTGCTGGGAGACATGGGTGGGGGCCTGGTGGTGGGTGCCCCACAGTGCTGGGGGGATGGGGTGGTGGGAGACATGGGTGGGGGCCTGGTGGAGGCTGCCCCTGGTGACTGGGGGGTGGGGGTGCTGGGAGACATGGGTGGGGACCTGGTGGAGGCTGCCCCTGGTGGTTGGGGGTGGGGGTGCTGGGAGACATGGGTGGGGGCCTGGTGGTGGGTGCCCCTGGGGGGTGGGGGTGGTGGGAGACATGGGTGGGGGCCTGGTGGAGGCTGCCCCTGGTGGCTGGGGGGTGGGGGTGCTGGGAGACATGGGTGGGGGCCTGGTGGTGGGTGCCCCTGCACTGCTGGGGGTGGGGGTGCTGGGAGACATGGGTGGGGGCCTGGTGGTGGGTGCCCCTCGTGGCTGGGGGGTGGGGTGGTGGAAGACATGGGTGGGGGCCTGGTGGAGGCTGCCCCTGGTGGCTGGGGGGTGGCGGTGCTGGGAGACATGGGTGGGGGCCTGGTGGTGGGTGCCCCTGCACTGCTGGGGGTTGGGGGTGCTGGGAGACATGGGTGGGGGCCTGGTGAAGGCTGCCCCTGGTGGCTGGGGGGTGGGGGTGCTGGGAGACATGGGTATGGGCCTGGTGGTGGGTGCCCCTGGGGGGTAGGGGTGCTGGGAGACATGGGTGGGGGCCTGGTGGTGGGTGCCCCACAGTGCTGGGGGGGTGGGGGTGGTGGGAGACATGGGTGGGGGCCTGGTGGAGGCTGCCCCTGGTGACTGGGGGGTGGGGGTGGTGGGAGACATGGGTGGGGGCCTGGTGGAGGCAGCCTCTGGTGGCTGGGGGGTGGGGGTGCTGGGAGACATGGGTGGGGGCCTGGTGGTGGGTGCCCCTGCACTGCTGGGGGGTGGGGGTGCTGGGAGACATGGGTGGGGGCCTGGTGGAGGCAGCCCCTGGTGGCTGGGGGATGGGGGTGGTGGGAGACATGGGTGGGGGCCTGGTGGAGGCTGCCCCTGGTTGCTGGGGGGTGGGGGTGGTGGGAGACATGGGTGGGGGCCTGGTGGAGGCTGCCCCTGGTGGCTGGGGGGTGGGGGTGCTGGGAGACATGGGTGGGGGCCTGGTGGTGGGTGCCCCTGCACTTCTGGGGGGTGGGGGTGCTGGGAGACATGGGTGGGGGCCTGGTGGAGGCTGCCCCTGGTGGCTGGGGGGTGGGGGTGCTGGGAGACATGGGTGGGGGCCTGGTGGTGGGTGCCCCTGGTGGCTGGGGTGCTGGGAGACATGGGTGGGGGCCTGGTGGTGGGTGCCCCACAGTGCTGGGGGGGGTGGGGGTGGTGGGAGACATGGGTGGGGGCCTGGTGGAGGCTGCCCCTGGTGGCTGGTGGTGGGGGTGCTGGGTGACATGGGTGGGGGCCTGGTGGTGGGTGCCCCTGGTGGCTGGGGGTGCTGGGAGACATGGGTGGGGGCCTGGTGGTGGGTGCCCCACAGTGCTGGGGGGGTGGGGGGAGACATGGGTGGGGGCCTGGTGGAGGCTGCCCCTGGTGGCTGGGGGTGGGGGTGCTGGGAGACATGGGTGGGGGCCTGGTGGTGGGTGCCCCTGGTGGCTGGGGGTGCTGGGAGACATGGGTGGGGGCCTGGTGGAGGCTGCCCCTGGTGACTGGGGGGTGGGGGTGCTGGGAGACATGGTTGGGGGCCTGGTGGAGGCTGCCCCTGGTGGCTGGGGGTGGGGGTGCCGGGAGACATGGGTGGGGGCCTGGTGGTGGGTGCCCCTGGAGGCTGAGAGGTGGGGGTGGTGGGAGACATGGGTGGGGGCCTGGTGGAGGCTGCCCCTGGTGGCTGGGGGGTGGGGGTGCTGGGAGACATGGGTGGGGGCCTGGTGGTGGGTGTCCCTGCACTGCTGGGGGGTGGGGGTGCTGGGAGACATGGGTGGGGGCCTGGTGGAGGCTGCCCCTGGTGGCTGGGGGGTGGGGGTGCTGGGAGACATGGGTGGGGGCCTGGTGGTGGGTGCCCCTGGTGGCTGGGGGGTGGGGGTGGTGGGAGACATGGGTGGGGGCCTGGTGGAGGCTGCCCCTGGTGGCTGGGGGGTGGGGGTGCTGGGAGACATGGGTGGGGGCCTGGTGGTGGGTGCCCCTGCACTGCTGGGGGGCGGGGGTGCTGGGAGACATGGGTGGGGGCCTGGTGGAGGCTGCCCCTGGTGGCTGGGGGGTGGGGGTGCTGGGAGACATGGGTGGGGGCCTGGCGATGGGTGCCCCTGGGGGGTGGGGGTGCTGGGAGACATGAGTGGGGGCCTAGTGGGGGGTGCCCCACAGTACTGGGGGTTGGGGGTGCTGGGAGACATGGGTGGGGGCCTGGTGAAGGCTGCCCCTGGTGGCTGGGGGGTTGGGGTGCTGGGAGACATGGGTATGGGCCTGGTGGTGGGTGCCCCTGGGGGGTAGGGGTGCTAGGAGACATGGGTGGGGGCCTGGTGGTGGGTGCCCCACAGTGCTGGGGGTCGGGGGTAGTGGGAGACATGGGTGGGGGCCTGGTGGAGGCTGCCCCTGGTGACTGGGGGGTGGGGGTGGCGGGAGACATGGGTGAGGGCCTGGTGGAGGCTGCCCCTGGTAGCTGGGGGGTGGGGGTGCTGGGAGACATGGGTGGGGGTCTGGTGGAGGCTGCCCCTGGTGGCTGGGGGGTGGGGGTGCTGGGAGACATGGGTGGGGGCCTGGTGGTGGGTGCCCCTGGTGACTGGGTGGTGGGGGTGCTGGGAGACATGGGTGGGGGCCTGGTGGTGGGTGCCCCACAGCTCTGGGGGGGTGGGGGTGGTGGGAGACATGGGTGGGGGCCTGGTGGAGGCTGCCCCTGGTGACTGTGGGGTGGGGGTGGTGGGAGACATGGGTGGGGGCCTGGTGGAGGCTGCCCCTGGTGGCTGGGGGGTGGGGGCGCTGGGAGACATGGGTGGGGGCCTGGTGGTGGGTGCCCCTGCTGGCTGGGGGGTGGGGGTGGTGGGAGACATGGGAGGGGGCCTGGTGGAGGCTGCCCCTGGTGGCTGGGGGGTGGGGTGCTGGGAGACATGGGTGGGGGCCTGGTGGTGGGTGCCCCTGCACTGCTGGGGGGTGGGGGTGCTGGGAGACATGGGTGGGGGTCTGGTGGAGGCTGCCCCTGATGGCTGGGGGGTGGGGGTGCTGGGAGACATGGGTGGGGGCCTGATGGTGGGCGCCCCTGGTGGCTGGGGGGTGGGGGTGCTGGGAGACATGGGTGGGGGCCTGGTGGAGGCTGCCCCTGGTAGCTGGGGGGTGGGGGTGCTGGGAGACATGGGTGGGGGCCTGGTGGAGGCTGCCCCTGGTGGCTGGGGGGTGGGGATGCTGGGAGACATGGGTGGGGGCCTGGTGGTGGGTGCCCCTGGTGGCTGGGGGGTGGGGTGCTGGGAGACATGGGTGGGGCCTGGTGGTGGGTGCCCCACAGTGCTGGGGGGGTGGGGGTGGTGGGAGACATGGGTGGGGGCCTGGTGGAGGCTGCCCCTGGTGACTGGGGGGTGGGGGTGGTGGGAGACATGGGTGGGGGCCTGGTGGAGGCAGCCTCTGGTGGCTGGGGGGTGGGGGTGCTGGGAGACATGGGTGGGGGCCTGGTGGTGGATGCCCCTGCACTGCTGGGGGGTGGGGGTGCTGGGAGACATGGGTGGGGGCCTGGTGGAGGCAGCCCCTGGTGGCTGGGGGTGGAGGTGGTGGGAGACATGGGTGGGGGCCTGGTGGAGGCTGCCCCTGGTGGCTGGGGGGTGGGGGTGGTGGGAGACATGGGTGGGGGCCTGGTGGAGGCTGCCCCTGGTGGCTGGGGGGTGGGGGTGCTCGGAGACATGGTTGGGGGCCTGGTGGTGGGTGCCCCTGCACTTCTGGGGGGTGGGGGTGGTGGGAGACATGGGTGGGGGCCTGGTGGAGGCTGCCCCTGGTGGCTGGGGGGTGGGGGTGCTGGGAGACATGGGTGGGGGCCTGGTGGTGGGTGCCCCTGGTGGCTGGGGTGCTGGGAGACATGGGTGGGGGCCTGGTGGTGGGTGCCCCACAGTGCTGGGGGGGTGGGGGTGGTGGGAGACATGGGTGGGGGCCTGGTGGAGGCTGCCCCTGGTGGCTGGGGGTGGGGGTGCTGGGTGACATGGGTGGGGGCCTTGTGGTGGGTGCCCCTGGTGGCTGGGGGTGCTGGGAGACATGGGTGGGGGCCTGGTGGTGGGTGCCCCACAGTGCTGGGGGGGTGGGGGGAGACATGGGTGGGGGCCTGGTGGAGGCTGACCCTGGTGGCTGGGGGTGGGGGTGCTGGGAGACATGGGTGGGGGCCTGGTGGTGGGTGCCCCTGGTGGCTGGGGGTGCTGGGAAACATGGGTGGGGGCCTGGTGGAGGCTGCCCCTGGTGACTGGGGGGTGGGGGTGCTGGGAGACATGGTTGGGGGCCTGGTGGAGGCTGCCCCTGGTGGCTGGGGGTGGGGGTGCCGGGAGACATGGGTGGGGGCCTGGTGGTGGGTGCCCCTGGTGGCTGGGGGGTGGGGGTGGTGGGAGACATGGGTGGGGGCCTGGTGGAGGCTGCCCCTGGTGGCTGGGGGGTGGGGGTGCTGGGAGACATGGGTGGGGGCCTGGTGGTGGGTGTCCCTTCACTGCTGGGGGGTGGGGGTGCTGGGAGACATGGGTGGGGGTCTGGTGGAGGCTGCCCCTGGTGGCTGGGGGGTGGGGGTGTTGGGAGACATGGGTGAGGGCCTGGTGGTGGGTGCCCCTGGTGGCTGGGGGGTGGGGGTGGTGGGAGACATGGGTGGGGGCCTGGTGGAGACTGCCCCTGGTGGCTGGGGGGTGGGGGTGCTGGGAGACATGGGTGGGGGCCTGGTGGTGGGTGCCCCTGCACTGCTGGGGGGTGGGGGTGCTGGGAGACATGGGTGGGGGCCTGGTGGAGGCTGCCCCTGGTGGCTGGGGGGTGTGGGTGCTGGGAGACATGGGTGGGGGCCTGGCGATGGGTGCCCTTGGGGGGTGGGGGTGCTGGGAGACATGAGTGGGGGCCTAGTGGGGGGTGCCCCACAGTGCTGGGGGGTGGGGGTGGTGGGAGACATGGGTGGGGGCCTGGTGGAGGCTGCCCCTGGTGACTGGGGGGTGGGGGTTGTGGGAGACATGGGTGGGGGCCTGGTGGAGGCTGCCCTGGTGGCTGGGGGTGGGGGTGCGGGGAGACATGGGTGGGGGCCTGGTGGTGGGTGCCCCTGCACTGCTGGGGGGTGGGGGTGCTGGGAGACATGGGTGGGGCCTGGTGGAGGCTGCCCCTGGTGGCTGGGGGGTGGGGGTGCTGGGAGACATGGGTGGGGGCCTGGTGGTGGGTGCCCCTGGTGGCTGGGGTGCGGGGGTGGTGGGATACATGGGTGGGGGCCTGGTGGAGGCTGCTCCTGGTGGCTGGGGGGTGGGGGTGCTGGAAGACATGGGTGGGGGTCTGGTGGTGGGTGCCCCTGCACTGCTGGGCGGTGGGAGTGCTGGGAGACATGGGTGGGGGCCTGGTAGAGGCTGCCCCTGGTGGCTGGGGGGTGGGGGTGCTGGGAGACATTGGTGGGGGCCTGGTGGTGGGTGCCCCCTTGCGGGTGGGGGTGCTGGGAGACATGGGTGGGGGCCTGGTGGTGGGTGCCCCACAGTGCTGGGGGGGTGGGGGTGGGGGTGGTGGGAGACATGGGTGGGGGCCTGGTGGAGGCTACCCCTGGTGACTGGGGGGTGGGGGTGGTGGGAGACATGGGTGGGGCCTGGTGTAGGCTGCCCTGGTGGCTTGGGGGTGGGGGTGCTGGGAGACATGGGTGGGGGCCTGGTGGTGGGTGCCCCTGCACTGCTGGGGGGTGGGGGTGCTGGGAGACATGGGTGGGGGCCTGGTGGAGGCTGCCCCTGGTGGCTGGGGGGTGGGGGTGCTGGGAGACATGGGTGGGGGCCTGGTGGTGGGTGCCCCTGGTGGCTGGGGGGTGGGGGTGCTGGGAGACATGGGTGGGGGCCTGGCGGTGGGTGCCCCACAGTGCTGGGGGGGTGGGGGTGGTGGGAGACATGGGTGGGGGCCTGGTGGAGGCGGCCCCTGGTGACTGGGGGGTGGGGGTGGTGGGAGACATGGGTGGGGGCCTGGTGGAGGCTGCCCCTGGTGGCTGGGGGGGGTGCTGGGAGACATGGGTGGGGGCCTGGTGGTGGGTGCCCCTGCACTGCTGGGGGGTGGGGGTTCTGGGAGACATGGGTGGGGGCCTGGTGGAGGCTGCCCCTGGTGGCTGGGGGGTGGGGGTGGTGGGAGACATGGGTGGGGACCTGGTGGAGGCTGCCCCTGGTGGCTGGGGGTGCTGGGAGACATGGGTGGGGGCCTGGTGGTGGGTGCCCCTGCACTGCTGGGGGTGGGGGTCCTGGGAGACATGGGTGGGGGCCTGGTGGAGGCTGCCCCCAGTGGCTGGGGGGTAGGGGTGCTGGGAGACATGGGTGGGGGCCTGGTGGTGGGTGCCCCTGGTGGCTGGGGGGTGGGGGGGCTGGGAGACATGGGTGGGGGCCTGGTGGTGGGTGCCCCCGCAGTGCTGGGTGTGGGGGTGGTGGGAGACATGGGTGGGGGCCTGGTGGAGGCTGCCCCTGGTGACTGGGGGGTGGGGGTGCTGGGAGACATGGGTGGGGGCCTGGTGGAGGCTGCCCCTGGTCGCTGGGGGGTGGGGGTGCTGGGAGACATGGGTGGGGGCCTGGTGGTGGGTGCCCCTGGTGGCTGGGGGCTGGGGGTGGTGGGAGACATGGGTGGGGGCCTGGTGGAGGCTGCCCCTGATGGCTGGGGGGTGGGGGTGCTGGGAGACATGGGTGGGGGCCTGGTGGTGTGTGCCCCTGCACTGCTGGGGGGTGGGGGTGCTGGGAGACATGGGTGGGGGCCTGGTGGAGGCTGCCCCTGGTGGCTGGGGGGTGGGGGTGCTGGGAGACATGGGTGGGGGCCTGGTGGTGGGTGCCCCTGGGGGGTGGGGGTGCTGGAGACATGGGTGGGGGCCTGGTGGTGGGTGCCCCTGGGGGGTGGGATTGCTGGGAGACATGGGTGGGGGCCTGGTGGAGGCTGCCCCTGGTGGCTGGGGGGTGGGGGTGGTGGGAGACATGGGTGGGGGCCTGCTGGCAGGTGCACCACAGTGCTGGGGGGTGGGGGTGGTGGGAGACATGGGTGGGGGCCTGCTGGCAGGTGCCCCACAGTGCTGGGGGGTGGGGGTGGTGGGAGACATGGGTGGGGGCCTGGTGGAGGGTGCCCCTGGTGGCTGGTGGTGCAGGGGGACATGCGTTGGTGAGCTCTTGAAATAATGGGAACACAAATCCAGGAAATGTATGGAAAGTACTGTGGGCAGGAACACACAGCCTAATCTTTTTGAAAACACAATCCTGAACATTTGAGACATCAAACATTAAATGCTCAAGCAAGTACAAGTATAAATTTATCGCTTCTGTTATTTGAAGTCCATTCTAAATCTAACACTCATTGGAAGAACAAAATGTATGTTGTGCAGGGAATAGAAGTGCAGGTAATGTCTGACTTCCATTAAAATAATATCATGTGATGCATGCTGTGAAAAGAAAATCATTCTAAATCTAACATTGATGATTAAAAGAGTGACATATGATGAGTGCTGGGAAAAGATGTATATTTACAACAGACCAACAGACCAGCTGGAGGAAGGACAGGGTATTGGAACATTGAGGCCATTTTGGAAAAGGGTGGATATTGGATGGTGACAGCAAGTGGTACTGTTTGGTGAGTGTGCTTGTATGAGTAGCGAGTAAGGTTGTTCAATGGAGTGTTGTGATATGTAATTTGGTTTTAGCCATATTTAGGGCATGATGATTCAGCAATATCACAAGCCTTGTAGCCTTTAGGCAACTATGTAATGAAAAGGATTGAAATATATTTAAGCAGTGAACATATATTAAGAATTATGAACAGAGTTTCCCGTTCAGCCTGAATGTCTGGAATGTGCGGCATTGCAAGAACAATACGTCTGGGCTGTATTGGAATGGTTGAAAAGATGTACAGTATGAATCATGTCAGGAAAATAAAGCCCAAACTAAGTTTAACTTTCAATGCACTGTGATATGCACATCAAAAAGAAACCCATTCTACGACAAACACCCATTCTAAGTCTCACGTTCAGGGAGGCAAAACAATGTTCTACAAGTTGGGAAGTGATGCTGAATGTACTTCTTATGCTACTTGAAGGAACAATATAGGGCATACCGAATCCGAATTCCATGACAAGGTTAATGCTAAACCCTATGAAACTAAAGAATGATGTAATCTAAGTGTTCTGTTGTGAACGAATGATTGGAGGCTTTTCACCGGGGAAGAATTGAAAGAATTGGCTAATTTCATATCAAGTCTAAGGCATATGGGAAGTGGGAGACATACATCCATCACAGAGTGATTCAGAAACACAGTGACACGGCAAAGAGATGAAACAGTGTGGTGCCTGGAATATTCTTTAACTGGTTAGTTCATGGAAAACTCAAAGCTGTAGAATTTCAAATGGTTTGACAAGGTCAACGTTTTAGGCATTTTTCTGGAATTTTAGATATAAGGGTCTTTTGTGTTTGACCTCCCATCCTCAAAATCTGGGGACAGTCAATGGTTGGCATTTGAAGAGGCGAGAGCGGTTGTTATTAGGAAGGTGAATGTAGCTAGGATAGTGTGGGTGAGAGTAGAATTAAATCAATATTGGGGGTTGCTATGGATAAGGATTTGGATTGGAATTCATTGTTGGGGCAGGGGTTGGAGGCACATAACTTCTGGGTGGGTGGCGGTTGTGAGTTTTCAGTGGAGGGGCAGTGTAACTCACATGCTTTACCTATGTGTAAGAGAAGACCAAAGCACTGAGAGCACCATAATCATTTACTATGTGTAGAAGGCAAAACACTGAGAACCTCGCATACACATTTCTGATAATTCTATTTGCATTATTTGCAGAAAAAGTGCTGAAATAAATTAACATTTATAGCAGGACTCAAATATTGCACGGCATGGGGAAAGGTAGAGTGCAATTATATCTTTTGGGCATGTATTTACCTGCTACAGCAGGAGCTGTCTGTGATTGGGAATCCCACATGGTATGTAGGTATGTGCGCTATCCCCACTGGCCAATCAGTAGTTCCAGATCTCTTCCTCTGAGCAAAAACAGGGGTGTCTGTCACAAATGAATCTGGTGCAATTGGAACAAATGTAATTGTACATACAGTGCCGTTGGACATGCATCAGGAAGAATAAATACAATGGTGTTCAAGTGCTAGAAAATAATGCTGATCAGTAGGGATGTGCTTTGCCATTCATGGAGGGTCAGGGGATTGGTTGGGCTTAACAAAAGTCAGGGGAGAAAGGAGGTTAATTGATAGAGCATGTTGATAAAGGACTGTGATGTCATCTGACACGTTGTTGTAGCCTCTGTCAAAGCAGCAAAAGGGCGTTGCCCTAGCTAGGTCTATGACACAAGCTGTGTACTTCTTGTACACATCATGCTGCCACAGCTTATGTTTGAAAATCAAGGAGATGCCCAAGGAAATCTGACCTAAGTTACCCCAATGAACTGTCTTCCAGTAGATGCTGTAAATTACACTACCTGCCTCCCCACAACAGTCACACCCTCTGGAAAATTATTTTTAAAAAAATGTATTCACATGCTTCATTCCCCACATTCATGCTCTTACTCCTACTACACAACCATCATAATTCCCTCCTCAGCTGTCTCACCCTTCTTATCTCCAGTCTCCCATTCCTCAACCACCATCTCAAACTCCTCAACCTCCATCTCCCACTCATCAACCACGATTTCTAAACCTCATGCTTTTTCTAAACCTCTGTCTAACCCCTCCTCCAAAGAATATGTCATCCTCTCTGGCTTATTCCCTCAACAATAAAGGTAAAGAAAGTTGGTAGGAATCGTTTTAAAACATTTTTAAAAAAACATTTTGGGTGTCACAAGGCCAACCGAGGAAAGTCCAAAACTAAATGCAAAAACATGATTTGTATTATGCACAGCCAGCCAAACCCCACAAACAAAGCAAGACAGATGCTGCTCATTGTGAAGTCCCTCACACATGTTTCAGAAATGCTGAGGGCACCTGATGTCTCATCGAACTTTCTTCTTGAGTCTCAGAACTTCCCATTGGATGGTGGTCCTCATATGCCACCTTGAGATCCACAGCAGTGCTCAACCCTCGGTGTATCCTGTAGGAACCCCAAATGGTTGGTCAAACCCACTCCTAAAAACTTGTGCGAAGATCGAGCAACCAGATCCAGGGGCTAAGGGGAACCTGATGGCTTCAATAAGGGTCCACTACCTTTATGGTGCCAACAAACTGTATAAAAAAACAATCTTTTAAGAACTGAGGTTGAACATGCGAGATGTTGAATGTCATGGTGATTACGGCTTAAGGATCCCTGATGCTTACTGTAGGCTGAAACTATTACAGGTCTCCTTGAATTATGAACTAATTTGGCAACTTATGTACACCGTCCTTGCTTTTAAGCTTTAGGCACTTCTCTTCCAGACTGCCAAGAGTAGTGAATTTATGGAGCTAAGCCACAGCCCAACAAGATGGATGTTCGGTACACGTGGGTACAATAAGGCAAAAGTGTTCATAGCCAGCTGTGGCAACAGTGGTAACCCATAGCATCTCAGCTAATAAGGCGCAACAAGGATGGCATTGTGACACCTCTTTCTCCTCTTTGCCGCCACTGTGAAAGTCAGAGAATGAGAGGGAAATGCATACAGTAACGAGTCGGGGCAGGGGGCTGAAAGGGCATCCAGTGCTAAAACAATGTGCTCTAGAATATGGAAGAGGAAAAAAAAACATGATTGCTTTGCATTTGCCAAGTTGCAAAGGATTACAGGATTGGGTATCCCAATTTCCTTCAAATTCCTCTGAACTCCTTCCTGTGATGAGACAGTGACTCCCAGCAACTCCCAGCAACTGATATCGGAACTGAAACCTGATTGGCTTTGCTTCCTCGCATTGTGCAGCCCCTGATTACTTCTGGTGATTGGGAGGAATATCATAGATGGTTGAATACGTCCTCCAATGCTTCTGGCAGGAAAACAGAACATTACACCTCTGTTTAAATTGTGTGATCTTTGCCACAACTGTAGTCTATCTGCCACTTCACATGTTTTTACTTCTAACAGGATCTCAACATTCTAGAAAGATGAGCTTCAGTTTCTGTGTCCATACTCCCACAAAGGACTTAGGTGGAACGCGACAGAGGAGAATTCATAGAGGTATTAAGCATTGCACCACTTCATCCTCAAACACTGTTTTGTTGATGCCACACGTGTATCTAGAAGCAAAGATGCAAAGGCTCTGATTTAGGCTGCACAATCTCCTGGAAAGAGTACCATTGCCATTGCAATGCAAAATCTACCTACTACAAAGGTCAGGTTCTGTCAAGTCATTAGCACATATTTGACCCACTTTATGAGGAAGCCATGACTTATATAGAGATTACCCACCCTTTGAATGTGCCAGGTCATTCATCCAATAACTCAAGTATGGGAACACGGTTTTGGAATCTCCATGCAGCACTTCCACCAATTACACTGGTACCTTGCTGCACTCTTACAGTCATGATCCAGATGAGAGCAATGAACAAGGCCCAGTTGGGAAAGTCCTATGAACCCACTGATAAATAGAGATATTTTTGACAATTATAATGAATAGGGAAGTAAAGCTACACATCTGGCAATTCGAATGATGATGATGAACATGTTCATTTAGCTATCGGTGGAGGGGTAATCCTTTGCAGGGGGTTACCCTTAGCAGAGTTTAAATATTTCTCCCTTGAGATGAAGCGTTGGCGATACTTTAAAGCCCATGCAAGGCACACACCCCGTACGTTTTCTATACCATAAAAATAATGGAATACATCACTATGCACCTCTCCTTGTATGGAATGTTTAGGTGTGTCCTCCATTGAGATTAACGTGGCCATGGGCTCGTTATCACTCTTCATAGTGGTTAGGCAAGAATTCCTAACTGTGGCCTATTACCCTTAATACCTATAGATCGATCTAGTACTTGCTTGTTTCAGACATCAGATAACTGTACCAGAGGTGCTTTCACCATACAATCTTCTGTAAGACATCAATAGGCATGAGTGTGTTAACCTTGCTTCTTGAATCCTAGCTTCCTGTGGTCCTTCTTAACACCCGTTTTTCCCGATCGGCTGAGTGTGCCTTCTTTCTTTAGACACTTTCTAGAATCCGTCCACCACCTGGTCAAACACAATTATTTCACTGAAATGGACTATGCAGTGCAAATGTCGAAAGATGTTTAGCCTTTAAGCATCAGGAGTGTCTCTGTTGTACATGCAGCAAAGGCGTTAGCACTGAGTGCTAGGTGAATATATTAGAATTACTTTTTCCATCCAGAGTCCACCTTTTGGATCGTTTCAGCTTATACGTTGCTTCCTCCAGGTAACAAGACGGGTAAATTGCAAAGCTTGAGGGGACAGAATGTAGTTCCATGTTGTCTAGGACCTTTTGCTCAAAGCGTACTTGAGGGTAGAGCTCCGACATCATGGATGGCACTGTGACTTTGGATAATTCAATTCTTTGAAAAAAGGTGTCATACCTCTGGATGCAGTGGAAGGACTTCCGGGTTACCATTACACTTCCTGCAGGTCATTGCTACCCCAGGGAATATAGGTTCAGACTTCGCAGATATCTTGAACTTGACCATACATAGCTACAGCATTCTCTTTAAGAACATATTTTCCTTTGTGCTTTATCTCAGTATCTGTCCAGTCATTATCTGACCTGTCACCAGAGGAATGTGATCTGGCAGCACGTCCGGGCTCTTGTATGGTCTGCTGTACTATGAAAAGGATGCATTCTTTATAGATCTTTCTATTGTCCCCTGATGTCTGCCTATGGTGGGGGGGTACGACTGGGGGAATGGAGGAAGTGGATTATGTGTAGATAAGGGTGATTCCTCACTAAAATGTTTACTCTTCACTATCTCTTCCTCTCTCATTATAGGAACCCACTGGCCTGGTTAATACAAATCAAGGTGGCCAAACCTTACTTATCCTTCTGCATATTTGGCTAAGCTGCCCAAGGCCAATTTCAGTGTTCAGACCTCAGTGTGCATGTGCAATGACAATGTTTGCTGCCCATGCACCAGTAATACAAAAGAAAGTTATGCTACAAAGATTCTCATGTGTGCATGTATACCTACACAATCTCCAGTGTTCCTTTCTACACAATAACTGAGCTAAACCCCCGCCCCGGTCTGTTTCCGACAACAGAGCTCATTTTCAAAGAAGCAGAAAGTAAATTTAATGTGAAAAATATATGGATAAGATTTGTATGCATTAAGTGTATGCTACATCATATGTTCATTCATTTGTATGGAAGAGAGGAGCACAGACCTTCTGCCCACCCCCTTCCACTCCGCTGTACAAATACCCGAGCATGTTTCATGCCGGTGAAAATGCAGTGGATTCCTTTGTAAACGCTGCCTGCCTTTCGTAAATGTCAGGCGTCATTTAATAAATTTGCACAGAGCGGTAAACAAGTGTCTTTTAAATGCACTCCAGTGTGCATATAATTCAAATTACGCAGAGGGGACCTGTTTACACCAAAGTGCAAATTTGACAGGTCCCTTCCTACTTAGAAAATGAGCCCGTCATGTCCTTATGCATCTTTCTCAGGCTGGCACCAGCCGTGGTGGGGCCAAATGGAACTGATGAATTCAGCCCTTTGCTTCCTCACTGTCAAAATGAGTGGGATGGAAACACATACGAGGAAGTCACATTTTTAGAATCCTGAGACTAGCAGCAGTCCAAAAAAATTAACTTTCTGTCTATGACAATAAAACCATCAGAGGGAGTGGCCCCTGCCTTTGCTGACTTCTTCAATTGCTCTTTTGCCACTGGATCTGTCCCCTCCCCTCTTAAGTACTACCTTGTGCACCCACTCTTGAAAAAAACATCTTTTGACCCTTGCCCTGCCAGTTATCACCCTATCTCTATCAACCCCTTCCTGGGGAAGCTACTTGAGAAGCTGGCCATGCCCCAACTTAACTCTCACACTGAACTTTTTGGTGCCCTCCAAGACCATCAATCTGGACTCCAACACCCAGAGGCATGCAAGCTTCTTGTTTGAACTCCTGTGAAGAACTGCTGCCATCTCTGGACTCCACCTCCCTAGCTGTCCTTATCCTTCTAGATCTCTCCACTGCATTTGACACAGTTAACCATTCTATCCCAATACAAAGGCTCCACAATACACTTGGTATCTCAGAACGGGCACTGGATTGGCTCTGCTTCATCCTCAGTAACCACTCCTCCCAAGTGATCCTATGCCCCATCTCCTCTCCTACTTCCATCTCCACCTGTGGGGTCCCCCAGGGCTCTATTCTCTCCCCCTGGCTCTTTAACATCTACCTTGCTCTCCTTGCACGCCTCATCTCCTCTTTCTCCTCCAACTTCCAGTGCTACACAGATGCACACATCTCTTCTTCATACTTCCTGCTGACCCTCTCGCTCCATCCATCATACCTGATTGCCTATCTGCCATCTAGTCCTGGTGCACCGCCAATGATCTCTGCCTCAACGCCTGTAAAACAGTTCCTTCCCATTGGGACTCTGCTCCCTCCTTCTTCCCTTCCCTCTGGCGCTCCTCCTTGGGCACTCCCCTTGCACCTCAAATTGAAGCCAGGAACCTTGGAGTCATCTTTGACTCCTCTCTATCCTTCCTCCCTCACATTCAGGACATTGATCTTCCTTCTCAAAGGAATTCTTCCTTTTCTCACTTTCCCTTAAAGGTTCAAGGTGACTCAAGCCCTGGTTCTCTCTAAACTTGACTACTCTAACAGCCTTCTCCTGAATCTTCATTCTTCCACTCTGTGACTTCTGCAGCTTATCCAGAATAGGGCAGCAAGACTTACCCTTGGCCTTAAGCCCAGGGACCACATCTCTCCTGCACTGAAAAGTCTTCGATGGCTCCCGGTTGCTGCACAGATCTAATTCAAATCCCTCTGGATCATACACAAGGCTGTCTGGGCTGAGATACCACACTACCTTCAGCTCTATCATGCTCAGTTTTCTCCCTCAAGACCACTTTGCTCCTCTGGAACCAACTTGTTGTGCGTAAAGTGTTTTACTAAACAGAGGGCAGAGGGTAGCTCACTCTCCTCTGTGGGTTCCCTCCTCTGGAACAGCCCCCCTCCCCATGTACCTTGAGCAGGATCTTCTTAAATTCCGGAAGCTCCTTAAGACTTTCCTCTTTTCATCCTCCTCCCCTCCAACTCTTCTCTGCTAATCCCACAGGTGCTGAATCGGTGTCCTTGGCCCTTATGCATCTTCGGGGCCTTGACCTCCCACACCAATTCTTGCCAGCTCCTGTCTTTTCACAGCACTTGCACCTGCATTCACTCCACTCTGGAGACTCGCACTTACACCTCCCGCGGCACAAGCCGTGCAGCACTCAACATTCCTAGCACTTCGACCATGGTTCTCCCCCGGGCTTGGACTCCACAGCACTTACCCCTCTTCCCTCTTCTTTTTCTGCACTTGCGCATTCTGATTACTCACAAGGCGTAGAAGGTGCGTCCCCCTCCCTCCTTCCCCCTCTGCACCTATATTTTGTATTGCAATGGTTGTAATGTATTCCCTCTCTCCCTCCCTGCCCTGTGGGCGATTTGAAACAGTATATTCCTATTGTATAAGCACCTAACAAGCAAACGATAAATAAATAAATAAGGAGTTGGTGGGTTTCTCCCACACTCAGCAAAGGAGGAACCTCTGGACAAGAGACGGAATGCTTCTAGAAACGTTGGAATCATGCTTGTCTTATGGTTAAATACTAGATTTAGTAAGGCATGCGACAAAGAAGAAGAATGCGGAAACACGCCTCATGTATGTTTCCCAATTGCATCCATGATACAATTATGCACACATACATCTCTGGAATTTAAAATGTGCACGACAAGCCGGTTAGTAAGGGAGAACAGTTGAAATACATTCTGCATTCTGAATGTGTATTAGACCTTGCTACTCAAGTTTACAGGCCCTAACTAATAGGCAATTCAGTAATAACAGTGGTATCCGAATGACATATTTTGATATATTATAGCCACAGTTATACAACGTATGGACAGGTCTGATGAAGAAATGAAATATGGAGATTACAGCAGTATGGTTTTACCTTGTACATCTTCACAAGAAATCCACTTTTAAAATGCATTCCATTTCTCACATTTCTTCCTGAGCGCACAGAAAATAGGCTCCATTCCTCCTCATTGTTAATCCAATCACATTTTTATTGCTGTTAGCTCGACTTCATTTCCATATTAGTCCAAGAGTTCAAAGTCAGCAAGCAGCTAATTGAGGCACTCTTGCTCTACACTGATGAGTGAGAAATCAAGTAGAAAATGTTAATGTATCATATTTTAAGCAACCAAATTACAACTAGGCTGCATTAAACATTATGCAAATGTGAAAACTGAAGGCAGTTATAATTACAAATAATGTACACTAATATGAGAGTCTGAATGCTTTTACGGATGTCATGGATATAATAACACTGTGGTATGTATCATTTCTCATGAAAAATCTACATCTGAAAGCACATACTGTGCTCTAGTCATTTTGCAGTGAGTTTCCACTTGTTTCGCGGTGTACCTATAATTGGGGATGTATGTGTAAATACGTTCTTTAAATATGCTGCAATATCAGCAGTTTGCCATCTGTTAAATGGCTTATTTAGCTCAACGATAGATATGCTGCACTAAACCACAAAATGCTCCCCAGTCCTATGGTGTGTCCACAACTCCATGCATTCAAATGCTTGTATTGGGCATAGTTTCCACTGATATCCTCATTTTAAATGGCAGGTACATTTTCAGGATATTACCCTGGCCCCGAACACTGTGTGTTTGCGACCTCAGTATAATTCTGTTTGTAACAAATGTAAAAAAGGACCGGGAGTAGTTCGTGGTTCCTGTGGCATATTATACCACTTGCAGAAAAGAACGTGTAATTCCGGTTCCCTTACAACACAGGCAACAGCTGCAATTATTCAAGTTTCTTCACCTGTACCAAAATTAGAAGTGGACAGAAATGCAGGCATGTTTTCTTGAAGACAAAAGGGGGAAAGTCAGAGAAGACCTTATTTTTCGTAGTTTAAATCAAAATGGGCTGACACATAATTAACTTGCAGAACCGCTGGTCTCACATTCTGGCCAACATATCACGGCAACAAACGTGAGCGTTTAAGTGTTAGCCTCAAAGCTTAAAGTTCACTTTGGTCTGGACATTTCTTATTGTAATGCATTTCTAACATGATTTATCCATTGTAAAATAAAATGGAAATATCCTTGTGTTGTTTCATGAAATAGTGTTGAGCCTTTTTTAATCTGTTAAAGCGTGTGCAACTTGGGTCTCTTTTCAGCTGTGGCTTGCACGGTCAAAATGTCCAGACATCGCAGAACCTATTCGTAATAAATAGCGACATTGCGAAAGAAACTTATGGAAGCTCTTATTGTGGATTGACAAGCAAAGGGCCTTTGAAGAAAATAAGCAGATCTTGATTGATATGCAGAATGTCCACTTATAATCAAAGCGTCAAGTGAATGAGAGTGTAAAGGTGTGGAACTTTTCCGGACCTGTACTGGGATTGAGGATTATCATAGGATATGCATATGTAGAACATATGTGGTTCTTAGAATGGTTGGGACACAATTTCTGAATGAATAACATGGGCCAGTTATCTGAAAGTTCATCTGGACTATATACCATCGTGCATGCTTTTAGACACATGAAGTAGGTCAATGGATTGAATGTTGAGCCAAAATGTGTGTGTTTGAAGAAGTGGACGATATTATGTGCCTGCCAAGCCGGAGACAGGTGTAGGCAGGCATGGCAACACTCCACTAGCTTTTCCTTATCGACACTAACGTTATGTATAGGCTGGCAAGACAATGATATACAATGAAATGCAGCTTTTTCTAATGATCCCTTATCACCCTAGATGAGCCTTCCCAACTGTGTAAAATTCAATGTAACACAATATAACTACAGTATTTATAGATAAGAACTCAATGAGTAAATGAACATAATGACCACTTTAACGCTGATGTCTGGTGTACTTCTATTTCAGTGATGTAGTGATATGGTTAGTACGTTTCTTTTGTACCTTTGTCCCGAGATGCAGACAATATACATCAGTTTGTATGCTCTTTAAGTCAGTGAATAAGCACAGAAATTATTGACAGGTAAAACAATGGTGCTCGTTCCTTAAGCAGTTCAGGTCTGCACAATCTCCTTAAAACTCCAATAGTCCTTACATAAATCTATCTTTCACTATGAAACTATATTTACAAATCATATTCTACTTAAGCAGCTGAAAAGACATATATAACAATATAAAGTGAGTACTTTATTCAACACTAGTGGAACAGCCCATGTACGCGTGCCAAAGTGCATGAAGAAAGACATTTTAGAGTGTTAATAGAGACATTGTGGAGGTGTGATATGCTGAAAATAATTGTATTTATAGAAAGCCCTCTGTGTGGGGAAAAAAAAGTAATGTATTTTGTTGGAGAAATAGTGCTTAATCAAATGAATTTCTATTTATATGTTTTGATTTAATTTATATATGTTCTTAGTGTATGCAACTTGAAGTATGCTGTTGAAGTAGTATCCCTGTCTTGGGCCCTTTCTTCAACTAATTGTATGGTATCATTGTTGTAATACACATTTTGTTCTTCTGGAAGATGAACTTGAAGACTTATCATTGTGTGCATAAGGCAACAGCTCCCTCTGGCAGTGATAACAGGTGAAGTGGGCAGTCTCTATTGTGAAATTTGAAGTCTTATAGTTGTATGTGTAAGGCAACAGCTCCCTCTAGCAGTGGTAAGAGGCAGAGTGAGTGCTTGGTGGCTTGTTCGCCCTAGTGGTGCAGCTGAGAGCAGCAGGGGCTTCTTCCAGCCTCTCCTCATCTGTCCTCTGGTCAACTGACCGATCTGGGTCCCTATCATCCAGTGGATGGGTGCATCAAGTACCACATACTGGGCCTCATTACAACTCAGGAATTAAGGGTTAACGCCGTTGTTAACCCTTAACGCCTGATTCCAATTTTAACGGCTGCTTTTAGCAGGCGTTAAAATCCATGTCGCTAAACCGCCTTGGTGCTAATTACGGCACCGTAATTTACTGTGCCGTAATTAGCGCCTTCCCCAATCCCATTATGCCCTATGGGGCAAAACTGGGAATGGGGAAGGGTAAATGGGAAATGGGGATTTATCGCCCCACTCACCTTGGAATGGGGCGGTAAATCCGTCATCCACCATGGTGTAAACGTAGTTTACACCATAGTGGTAAAGTTGGTGTACTTACCGCCTGGGTCGTAATGACCCCAACTGTGTTTTGCACAGCCAGCAGGGACTATGGAATTATGTTCAGGACGGGGCTCATGACAACATTCAGGAGGAACACTAGCAGGGTCAGGTTCCTGAGGAGCAGGGTGTGGACAGGCGCTTTGTGTCAACAGACATTTGCATCAGGCCACGGAAGTGGTCTGTGCCAACACCTAACAGTATAACGATGTAACCTATCTTTTGTCTTTCCAAAGTAATTTTACGGGGTAACCCAGTCTTTTTCTGTTTGTATCCCCTGCCATGTTGTGGCTACAAACAAAATAAGACTGAGTTACCGCATAAAATAACGTTGGCTACCATAGACAGTGTTAATAGAGCTATACAACCAAAGGTTGCCTGGGATGACCGCCCCTTTCTTTAATTTTCATTTGGGTAGTCATTTTAATTTCAGTATAAAGATGTGCAAATAATAAAGTTAGGTTCCGTCTTCATACGTTTTTTATTCCGGAATATCGTGTTGGGAACTTGTTCACCAAGGGTGCCTTTTCTCAAGAAGAGTGCTTACAATAGACAGGGTTAGATTCTCTTGCTATCCCCTTTCTATAGATAGGAGCTCCACCACTGTCTCCCAGGGAAAGGAGAAACGTATGAGCGAAAGTAGTCTTTTGAATAGAGCAAGATAGTGGCATAAAAAGCACTTGTATCACTTATTCTGATGCTCCATTTTTGTTTGTGTGTTATTATCGCAATTTCCATCACATCTATTACGGCACAATTGGCTCACATTTCTTTTTTTTTTCTTTTTTTTTAATGCCCACTTTAACCATGCATGTTCAAGGAGACGAACATCATTCAATGTAATGAGAACCGTTTGTAGTCGACTTGATTGGATAATTGTCTTGGCAGGCGAGAGATGCACTATAAAAATAATATGCTATTTTATTTAATATAGCTGTTCACTGATTTTTCTCCGTTTTCTTCATCCACACACAGTAACATATTTTCAACTTAACAAATAATGACTTAAAAACAATGCGCTTGCAGTTGTATACCTTATAAATAAGAAATGTTTAATGCTTGTGCCACTGCTAATGCGTTCATTTTTTTAAAAACAAATCATTGTATTGCATTTAGGTGTTCCTTAATCCTTCGACAAGCTCCCCCCTTTTAACCTTGGCACAGACTGTTTCAAACAGCATTGCATTTACCATCAAATGCAACATATTTAAGAGCTAGGCATTTTTTCAGACAGCGTTGTAGGATATTTTTCAACATAATTTTATTTGCTATGATCATTCATTGATAAGTACTGAGCTTCATATAGCCAGAAGTCGTTTGTTTTCAGCGTGGCACAGGCTGATTGGAACGTTGTTGTATTTACCGCCTTATAAAATAAAAATAAAAACGAGCTGTGCAGTGCTTTAATCAGTGATTGTTGTTTTTTTAATTTTTTAAACTATGGCAAGGATGCAACTCTGGCCTATTTGGTCGGGAGTTGATTAGGCGCACCCTTACGATTAAGAAATGGTACCATGGTTGGCTTAAAAGGTGGAAGCGTTCGACCCTCAATGCCAGCTGGCAAGACATTTTTATCGCACTTTGAGGGGCGACCCAGAAGAAAATATGGGATCTGCTAGCAAGGGCAACGGGGGATAGAAATAAATGCTTGCTTAGCCATCAAGGTTGATCCAGCCATATCCCCATTTTTTGTGTTGGAGGGCTGGCCCTTGATTTTTGATGAAGAGATACATCGGATAATCTTGAGCCTCAAGAATTCCAGGGCATCTGGCCTGAATGGTCTTGCGAATATGACCCTGAAGAATAACCCTGTCACCTGAGCCCGTATATTAAGAATCGTATTTGAGAGGGTGTGTCTGACGCAAACAATCCCAGAGTCGGGGCAGCAGTTAATGCTTTTGCCTATTTATAAGAAACGTGGCTGACCGGTTTATGCTTGAAAATTATATGCTATCATTGTTGGGCGTTTGGGAAAAATCTTTGGAACATTGGTCCTTAAGGAGTTGTAGGCCTGGTTTAACAAGGTAAATAAGCACATTTTTTTTTCCAGGCTGGGTTTCGATCCGATCGCTGTACCACCCATAAACTAAGAATTTTGGATCACCTGATTAGTGGGACCCTGGACACAGGTGGGCAAACTTTGTATATCATGTTTGTGCACTTCAAAACCGCTTTTGATGGAGTAAAGAGGTCCAGGCTGTGGGAGAATCTAATACTGAAGCATGAGTTTGGATGAATGATGAGGAGGGCCTAATTAGGCCAGTCCGTATTATGAAAGGTGTGAAGCAGGGCTGCACTATAGCGCAATTGCTCTATAACCTATATACATCCGATCTCCCATCTTGGATTGCGGCTGACAGGGGATGTTGCCCAAAGGTGGGTGGTGACTCCATCCCCTGCATGCTGTACACCGATGATTTGGTTACGTTTAATTATACATTTATGGGAGCTAAAGCTATGTTTGAATCTCTAATAAGATAAACAACTGTAAATTAGATGCAAATAAATATGGTAAAAACTAAGATTATGGCAGTTACATCAAAAGAGGTGATATTCCTTGATTTTCAGACCTACATGGTGAAGGTCGAATATGTGGTACTATATACATATTTGGGTCTTGAAATGAGTCCCAGCAGGGTTTATGCCCATATAGTGGCTACGGAGATAGCAAAGGCTAAGCACATGACCCATCTAATTTGAAATTTCACTAGAAACACTGTAGGATTTTCTTTGGCCGGAATTCTTACCCTCTATAAGCAATGTTTCTGCCCTATGGTCCTGTATGGGCTAGAGGCCCTGGCCATGAGAGACCTTCGATGGTTGGGAGTTGTAGCGGGTGCATACTGAAAATCCATACTGAGATTGCGCAAGTCCATTCCTATGGAATATCTTAGACTAGAATTGGGGCCTGTGTCCCTAAAGAGCGAGTTGCTCATCAGAAGGGGTGTTTTTTCATATCAAAATGTATACGCTTCCTAAATGCCGCTTACTTACAATGATGGGGCACAGTATTTCTGCCCAATCACCTGGGAAATGTCAATTTGACATATTGGTGCGTAGCAAATATGAAGCCTTTAACTGGTACCCCGGTTTTTACCAAAAGACTAGCCTTTTGTGCTTGAGATGTATTTTCAGGCACAAGGTTAGTCAACAGGATTGGATTAACAATTACACACATTTGGCTTCGATCAGAAGTCATAGTGAGGTGTCAATGGTGGTGCATACATATTTGATACCTCAGAGTTATCTGAGACAATGTCCAAATCCATTGGTACAGAGTTTCCATTTAAGGCTTAGAACCAACCAGCTCCGTACACTGGCCGTATTGGGATCATTTTTGGCCATTCTGTTTGAGGATAGAATTTGCCGCCTCTTTAAACTACCAGGGAGGATTGAGATGGCTAAACATTTGCTCACCGAGTGCCCAATTATGAGTATAGATTATATGAATGTAATAGGACACATGGTGTCCAGCTACAACTCAATTAAAGAAGAAGCCTTCCGGAATGATTGTGTGAATATAGAAACCGAAAGAACACGTATTGCACTTTATCACCTGAGGTGTATAGTCCAAGAGCGTTTACCTCCTGATACTATGCATTTAGAGTAATGGAAAAATAATATGGTAAGAGTGGCGGAAATACACCCCTACCTCACTTTGCTATATCCAATTAATTTTGAGATGATTTAAATGCGATCCTATTAATTATTTTATTGAGGGATTTTTTATGGTATGTGATAAATTTGCATTTTGTACCTGGTGATGGCCTTCTGCTAACAGTCAAATTTGTAGGTTGACATTGAAAACGCTCCCCGAAATTCTTTTCCTGCTGTTCAAATTATTTTCCTGCTGTTGATGAATACTATTGAGTATTAGTGATTGATGATTGTATTGAGAAATTATGTAATATTAATGGTTTTTAATTAGTATGATTTGTATATGGTATAATTTTGATTAAATGTATTGTAAAAGTTATTTTAGAACTATACAAATAAATAAATAAATATATAGGCTTTGACTAAAATACAATAAGTGTGGATCTATGCCCCAGTGTAAAAGCTTGGTCCACAGAAATTATCGTGATAGTAGTTCAAAGATGTTGCCTTAGTCCACAGGCAAATATATAGATTTAGCTATGCCTCACACTTTGCTTCCGCCATTAAGAATACATTGTTAATACATTGTTCAGTGTACAATGATACTTCCTGAAGCCTGTTAGATAGATCTTCAACAAACCCTGTTCATGCGCCCACTCATTTAGCCTCTTGAGCAAAACCATGGCAAATAGCCTTTGGCTTGAATCCATCATAGCAAGGAGTCTATAGCTAAGAGGATCATCTCTGAGCCCCTTTTTATGTACTGGCACTAATATAGATCTCTCCCAGCTATCTGGAAGTTCTCTAGTATGCTCAATGTGTCCAAATAACTTCAGCAGTACAGCTTCCCAGAATTCCGGACTTTTCTTAATAGTAATATTTGCTTTGCTGTCTGGGCCAGGGGCACATGATGACTTTTGTTTTCTAATTATGATTTTCTATGTCCTCCTCCTCAAAGTTAGATGAAAAAAGTGTGCTTTCCTGGATGTAAGTACTGACATTTATTTGCACTTTTTTATAATCAAAGTCCATCTGCAATTGTTCAGATTCTGAGACAATATGCACTGCAACACAGGATGAACCAGCTATGTAGTCCCTAAAGCAAGACCAACATTTCCTACTATCGTTGGTCTTTAATATTCAAAATAAAAGTAACCAGTTAGTTTTATTCTGGTAATATCTATGCTGGGACAACCAATTTTTGTAACGGGTCATTAGTTGGATAGTTTTTACATTTTATTTGTTTGGTGTCAGCCAAAAAGATTTTCTGAGCTCTGCCTTATCCGGCGCTTCTTTCTTAACATAATGGCAGGGTCGAATCTGGCATGGTTTGCCTTCGTATGCACAGAGCTATACTTTTGTCTCTGGACATCAACAGGTCCTCGCACTCTATTGACCATCCACTTCATGTTCCAATCATGAGAGGCCAACCACAATTTGAGGTGGTCATTATTGTTTTCGATCATGTTACTGATGTCAATCGTCTTTTTAGGAGACCACATAATTCGATTTTTTGTGTTGTTAAATTTAGGAATAATAGGCATGCAAGCAGTCATATGCTTGCATGTCGTCTTAGTGGTCCAAGAAATAATGGCATGGTCACTGAGCCTATTGTGTGTTATGCTCAGAGGGCCACATTTGGTGGCAAATTTTCAATTTTCCATCACATTATCTAGATGTGATTTAAAGTGGCCATTTATCCAAGTGTAGTTAAGCTCAGAGATCATAAAGTTGTTCTGGCTAAGGCAAAAGAGATCCTTTTCATTCAAAAGGCTCAACCAATAACGATCAGAAGGGCCCTTTCTACAACATTTATGTGACTGATAGGATTCCATATCTATATCTGAATACAAATCGAGATGCAAAATGTTCACATTTATATAACCAGCAATCAACATATTACTGATCGGGAATTTATTATACCACCCCAATACAATGTTAGTAATTGTGGTTAAGATTTTAGTAGTGGCCATCCGGGATATCCTACACATTGAAAAACAATGTCCTTTTAGTCGTATCAGGAACAGAAAGCCATGCCATCATGATGTAGGGAGAGGCAAATTCCAGATAAATAGGGTATTAGATTATCTTTTCACAGGCACCTATTGCAAGGCCTCCACTAGGGGAGCCTCTAAGAGGGATAGTACCTGGACTGCAAAGTACATTATTACCATTGATACTAACATTTTCTGTGAGCCATGTTTCCTATAATAGGAAGATGTCAGATGCAATTAGACAGAGTAGGCCACCTTTTTGTCTCAAGAATGAGCTATGACCTCTAGTTTTCCATGATAGCAAATTTAGTCCAGAAAACGAAACCTTTTGTCAAACCAAGATTTGTTCTGCGCCATTCAAGACTGGATTTGTATTGGATACAAATAACGATTTGCATTCCAATCCACGATTCTTCATACAAGGAGGTGGAGCCCTTGTGGCATATTGTAGCTTTTGTGTTTTTCCCTAAATGCAAGGCCACTAGCTGTTTTCTGAACACAATTAGCCTAAAACCAAAAGTTTCTAATTCAAGAGTACTTTGTTTCAGGATTGCCACAATCAAAGGGGAAACAAATCCGATAATCACCCAATTTGTTTGGCTATCATACGTTGGCAAATCAATACAAGTGATTTCAGACGAATGTAGAAAATTTAGTTGGTTTATCTGAGAGAAGATCTCCATAATGATCTTCCGGTGTAGATAAGGGCTACGACCAGTCGGGAAAATGTCCTCTATCTTTGCCCATTTTCCTAATGTGTTGATATTTTAGTTCATTAAGAAAATCTTTTTAAGTATCCCCATGGTGTTTCTTTTGTCTCTTTTTGTATCGTAGGCAGAATAGCTAAGGGCTTTGGAATGCCTTGGCTGCAATGGCCCCCTTCAACAGTAGATGGATCTAGAACAACGTTCAGGCTTGCATTTCTTTTTTCACACTGTATTGTTTTTTAGTTTGAAAAACAGGTGGGGTTGGCTGAGTGCATGGCTTCAGTGACATGTGGGGCCGAAGAAGCAAGTCAGCAGTCAAGTGGGCCCTGCAGAGGACCTTGCAATTGGGCTCTCTTAATTGGTCCATCAGCCAAAGTATGTATTATTGTCATTTTAGGTGGCCTAATCTGTATAAGGGGTTTGCAATGCCAAGCCAATTCTGGTGGACCATTACCATCTTTCTTTGTAGGCTTATCAGTCTTGTCCTTTGTACTCTGCACTTTACCTTTAATCTTTTTCCCTTTTTCCCTTTTCGGGCTGAATCCAAAGGCAGATTTCTCTTCCTTTTTCAGATAATAGGAGTGGCAGGAATTATCATTTCCTGATAGTCCCAATCCTCGTCCTCAGGCGCGTTTACAATGATGCAGTTTCCCTCCTGTTTGTCAAAATGGTCATTGTGGCTTTCCTTATGTTGATTTGGAGATGTGCACTCTTCAATTTCATGATTACAGGGATTTCTTTTTTGCCCCTGATATTGAGGGGGATCGCTTTTGCATATACGCACAACTTTCCAAAATTAAATCAAACCTTTGCGATTGTTTGGTGCCTTTTTGCTGCTGGACAATAGAGGAGCATAGGATCATTAATGCTTTTATGCTGGAGGCAATTTCATTTAATCTTGATGCAATTTCAGTGTTATCCTCGACACTGCGATTACTACAAGCACTGATATCTTCCATCTCACTTCTGCTATCACAATCACCAGTCATGGTTTCCAAAGCAAAGGAAGATGAAACCTATCTCTTCAAATCTGATGAAGCTGAAAGATATGTGCCAATTGGATTAGATTAGCTGAATCGTCCACAGGTGCTTCAGGTTGTTCCCCTAACCCTGCCCCTAATGAATCAGGGCGAAGGCTGAGGCACAACTTCAAAAGTGACTAATTATTGTCAATGCTGGGTGAAAAGCACTCTGTATGGGTTGATCAGTGCTTTCCCCCAATGGGGTTTCCACTTCTGCAGATGGTTGCACCGTGTTTAAAAGGATGTTTTTTCCTTGTTTTTATTTTTGCATCCGGATTTCTGGGTCTTTTAGTGGCGTATTGGAGGCACTTAGAAGACCATATATTCTGGAAGCTGCATGTTTCATTTTTGTGGGGTCAAGCGCACAAACCGTTACAAAGTAACCGTGTTTTTCAGAGGACTTACAAGTGGAAACAGGCTTACACCACTATCCTTTGAGTACTCCTGGCTGCACAGTATAGAGATAGTTCCCCCAGAACAGAGTTACTACTTTTTAAGCACTTGCCTTTCAGGAGCCAAATGTCTTTCACAATAAACCACCGCTACCGCTCTCACCTCTCACCAAGCACCTGACACACTGGTTCAGGCTGGTGCTATTTAGTAGTGCAGGGAGCTAATTAACTAATTCCCCATCTAAATTAGTGTCTAATCTCCTGGTTCACTGACCTGACAATACCAACTATTGAGAGGCAGTAATGTTAATGGGCAAAACTGTGTCAATCCCACTGCTCAGCTTCATTAATAGTGGGTAATTCTGATCAATAGTTCCAAGTTCAAAGGGACCTCCCCAATCAAGGGAGGTACCCACAGTCACTGCACACTGAAACAATAATCCCGGAGGAAGCAGCGTTTAATCTGACTCATCAACACTGCTGTTCCCCCTGCTACCATACCCTCCACAGCACATGGAGTCTTATTCTTTTCTCCTTATCCTCCCTGTTTCCAGATGGATCTCACTACCACAGGGAGGCCTGAAGTGACCCCCGTTCAACACAGACATGAAAGGAAAGAGGCAGCAACAACCGAACGAAGCTGAGCTGCAAACTAGAGGAAAGGACCTGTCTATACTGCTGGCGCTCTGCACTACAATACACGGATTGTCAAGCCACACCAGTCTCAAGGGTCTCCAGCAATCTCCAACACTGCCCACTTCCAACAATCCGATTCTCAGAATTGTCATGTCAACCACAAGCAATAGACATATGAAGGACTAATGTGATTAGACCCTGTTCCCGCATTGACACATATAGTGCCACTTTAACAGGCAATAGGGATCCGAAAGGCAGGGCACCGTATGTAAGGTATGATGTATTAGGACTTCATAGTATTTATTGTTAATGTGATACAAGACATCTGCATTGACTCTATCAACATCAAGAGTTTCTATTGACTGACAAGCAATGCTCAATTTCACATGAGGTTCTTGGTGATGAGATTTTGAAAGAGCTTGGATTCAGGCTTAGTGAGATGGAGGCTTACCTGTGATCCTTCAACAACTCTTAGACACTTTCTGTGCCTGACTAGTAGGCACACCACACTGCACGTTGATACTGTCTCTGCAGACTTGGGGCCTGTTAGGCAGAATCCTGGCCAGTGCCCTTGGGGGCCACTACACAAGATTAAGACTACAGGTGGTAGTACAATTTCACATTTGGTACATGCCTGTACTACAGAGTCAGAGTGGTAGCAGTAGCGGAGCAGCCAGACGTATCTCAAGAGCGAATGAGCAGTAGTAGAGATTACACAAAGGACTACAATTACTGTGACTCAAGCAAAGACTGACTCAAGGTTTTTGGTTAAAAAGTAAAAATACTTTTATTCTTACACCCATCTGTTCACAAAACACTTCACTTCTATTACATTAAAACCACACTTCAAATACACTACACACAACCAATTCCCCTTGTGAAGAACAATTCAAGGTAAGTACCTTTGGATTGGGCAGGCCGGTGTTGTGAAACAAAGTCATTACTGGGGGTTATTACGCAATCACTTTTTGACAGTAATGACAGTTCGGTCTTACGAAAGAGAAGTGTACCCGCGAGAAGAAATATTATTGTAGTCAAACACACTTAGCACATGAATGAACACAAGAGAGTTGGGGATAAAATACTTTTGTCAAGGCAGATAGAATCAAGAGACACTTTCTAAAACGTAGATAAAAGTCAATAGGCCTGCGCCAGTGTCAATGGGACAGGGGTCCTGCTGTCGAGGATCACAGGTTAGAACAGTTCACAATTCGAGATTGCCAGGAGTACCTAGATATTGTTAAAAGGGAAGCAAAAGTTATAAGAGGGAAGGAAGATAAGGACAAACCTTTGGTGAGGAGAAAAGGTGTTCACCCTAGTTCCTCGAAGTCGGACACAGTACCTTATTCGTATGTAGAAAAGCTGGTGCCACAGCAGTTGTTCCTGGTATTTCCTGCAGACTCACGGTTCCTGAAGCTTCAGTCATGGGGACAAGAAGGAGGACGTCTGGAGCGATCTGCACTACCCAGGGATGAGGCCAGCAGCAGCAAAGCAACAGTGAATAAAAGGTGCGCTCCTTTAAAACAGGAGAGGCTCTTCAGATGGCTATACGGACCACTACAGCTGTGTGCAGCAATTTTGACCAAGAAGAGGGTCGTCTGCCTGTGGAAGGTGAGCTGATTTATCCCACCAGGCTCAAGGGAAGAAGACTCCGGACTGGATCTTCTCTTGTCGTTGAAGGGTAGATAGCTCAGGACTGAAGCAGGGCTTCACCGGGACTCAGGAGTTGGAGCAGCCATCTTCTTCTCCGCTTCTCTTTGGTTCTTTGCAGTTTCAGTGGCGACTCTGACTTCCAGCCCAAGAGTCCTGCCTTTTATGCCAAAATCCCCCATACACACAGCCTGGCTGTCAATCACTCAGCAGAGGGGACAACCACCTCAGCCAATCGACACAAAGTGCGACTCGGGTCTCCAAGGAGACCCTGTGCAGGGGGTGACTAAACCCCTCCCTCACATTCAGCCTACATAGACACATAGACACCCATACGCCAGAGGAGGGCTCCTGGACAGAATCCCGCCAAAGGTCGGCGAACAAAGAAGGCAAACCTGGTATGCCATGCAAAGTAAAACACAAGAAGGACTTTAACAAAAAGAAATGGCAACAAAACCCAACCGGAGCCGAAGTAAAAAGTATTTGGTCAAGAGGTTTTAAGTTCGAGGCTAATACAATAGCCTAAAACAGTACCATGTTTATATAGTATAATCGCGGTAGAAAAGTTTGGGTAGATACCACTGCCACCAGCCAAGTCTTAGTGTTAAGAGAGCAAAAGAAAGCTCAGAGAGGCACAGACAAAAAGAGATAGGAACTAACCCTTTCCAATTCTCCATGTAGGATGGGGTGTACTGGGTCTGTAGTTTAAATAACTATATAAAGTTAATGGCAACTTTACCTGTTTCTGGGGGACAGTAGTCAGCCCCAGCAAAATGGAGTATGGGGGAAGTCTCAAAGACAACTGGTGTTACTGCACTGAAGGTGCTGTGTAACACACACACAACGTGGGGCTCATGGAGTGGTGTAGCTCCAGAGCCCAAGATCAGACAAACAGTAGAAATACACATGGCAAAACACATGTAAGAGTGGGAAAAAGGCTCACACTCTTAAAAATAAACTCCTAAAATCCAGCAAAGCTGCTGAGGGACTCACTACGTGAGGGAAATTAGCCATAAATGAGAATTCTCCCTGACAGGGCCTGATTTACAAAAATGTTTTAACGTGGGAAATGCCCATTGAAAACATTGTTGTAAATCAGGCCCTGATAGATCTATTAGAACATAGAGAAACAAGGCAGAAGGTCAAAATGTGTGAGTGAATAACATGAATGAAACATAACACACCTAAAATGAAGCACCACGGCATAGACAAAGTGCATAACAGTTGGTGCAACAATAGTATGGAGGTTTGCTGGAAACTGAGTACAACAATATGGGAAATCCATAGACCAAGACAAACATGTTAAACAACAAACACTTATTGTGTGAATCTAACAATGAAGTACCTAATTTAAAGAAAAGCACTAACAGTTATCACTTTACTATGCCTTTCTGATTTCATTAGTTGTGAAGATCCTGATTTGTAACAAAAACATTGGGCCTCATTCCGAGTAGGGCGGTAAGGGATACCGGGCACCGGTAAGGAGACCGGTGCCGGTAATCCCTTATCGCCCTACTATGAGTTCCTTTAGCGGGTCCCTCCTTTAACGCCTGGTCTGATCATGCGTTATGGATGAGACCCGTTAAGGAACTTCAGAGCTAATAACGATACCGCAATAGTGCCTTCCCCATTCCCATTGAGTCCTATGGGGGCTCGAATGGGAATGGGGAATGGCTTTTTCAATGGCGGCTTAACGGTCCCGCAAAGGTTGGACTACACCGGTAAGTCCCCATTGAACCATACCGGTGCCGGACCCGTTATTGGAGGCAGTCATGGCGCAAATAGTGCCATGACCACCTCCAATCTCGGAATGAGGCCCAATGACTATGAAAAAGCTCACAACCTTGAATGTGGGTACTGTGTTTTGGTTTCCTGATATATCCTAGGACCTTGTCTAGGCTAGAAAGGTATTGCGCCAGAATTGGAGTAAAGTGCATGGTAAACCAGACAGGAAAAGGTGGCAGTAAAAATGCCAGATTATAAGATTTGCCCGATGTTCCTGCATGTTTCAGGTGGAAGGGGGCGGGAACATCATGTCACCCTGCTCTTCCCATTCTGCCTGGCATGCATCTCATCCTTACTGCTACCATTGATTTTTGAAGGCATCCACTTGAAATTACCCACTAATAAAAGCAGATTGATTCCACAAGAATGGCTCCAGCAGTCATTTATTGAGGTAGGCATGTCCACCTTTCCACCAATGTAGTGGAAAATTGAAGAGAAAATGTGATTCTGCGTATGTTTTAATCTTATATTTTCCACTGGTTGGTGCAAAAGCGGAACATAGCATTGATGGAACTTTTTACACTTACTATTTTATTTTTTTATTGTGATTTACTTAAAACAATAACCTTTCACAACAGTGATCGAAGATCATTATTATAGCACATTATCGAAATTAATTATTACACCACAATTTCTGAAACCAATTGCACAATACAAAACCATGGACACCAAGTGGCAGACAGTGGTATTTTGTGATTTGGAATATAGTCTGCGTTACTTGCAGTCTATTTGGAGTCTGTTTTCCATGTCATTGAGGAGATGGAATCTGTGTCCACAGTAAAGCTGCAGTGTGCATAAAAAAACTGCCAAACAGTGTGCAGCGCCGCAGGGTGGTCAAGTGGCAGAAAGTGGTCTTTTGTGGTCCTTGGCGGTACCGAGGGGCAGGAGCTGAGCTCTCTACCTGCTACTTTGTTTGTTAATTGTCAGAGACACTGGTGTAAAACAGCTGACATCACCTAGGAGACTCCTGCTACACATCTGCCACATATTTCTATTACTAGTACAAAGAACATTCATGGTTGTCCTGATATTCTTGTTTATTTTTGTTGCAAGCAACTCTATATCTCCCCACTGATCATGCCAGGCAAAATGGTCAGCCGTTCCAAGGTGTATAATCTATGTAAAGCTAAGCCATATACAAAAGCCACAACACGATCAAGATCCTCCCATAAGGAGTTGTATGCTACTTGCTCCAGTGTAGTGATTGAAGCAGCAACTTCGGCATTAGTGGGTGAGCAGTCCAGTGGTAAATTGCTGCTTTCTTTGTCCTGGCTCCGGGAAGGGAACAAAATGCCAGAGGTGGCTTAAGTTCATTAGTTGAAGCAAGACCAACTTGGACAAGGGGGAGTGACCTCTCAGGAAGCCTGAATAATTCTATTGTCCATATCGACAACACCTCGCTTCCTGACCTCTGATACTCCCTTCAGGGGGTCATGCAAAATCAGCAGGGGTTTCAGCAGGCTAGTGCAGTGGCAATCACCCTCCTGCTCATGCAGGATGTCTGCCACGCCCAATGTATATCCTGATATCGATGAAGATATTAAAGGGAAAAATACAGTGGACTCTAACCACGTGGCTGAGAATAACAAGTACAGCAAGTGAAACCTCTAACTTGAGTACTGGAGTTCTTGAATTTGCTGTCAAAATCCTCCTAGAATGATGTGGGAGGATACATGAAGACTTGAAACAACAATGACATACCATCTGGCATTTGACATCATTACTGGAGCAGAATGAGACCGTGAATAATAACAACCTACTCCAAATTATGGAAGGGGAGGGCAATTAATTACCGGTCAGTGCGGAGCGGTTAGTTAGGTAATTGAGAGCTTCACTAAATTCTGTTGGAAAACCAAAATGAATTGTCATCAATTACCTATAAAACGCTTAAGGAGCGGTGGGGAGCAAAGCGCCTTGAACACCAAGTTGAAAAATCAGCATCTACATCTCATTCTTCTATGGTTGAAAACTTGAACGAGCCACTAAACGCCACAATAGTTACCATACCAACACAGAAATAAAAAATAAATAAAAAGAAGGGATTCCAGAGAGAAAAAAAGACAGCAGAAAAATGCAGGTACATTAACCAGCTGGCTCGTAAAGGATGATACTGGATGCCAAGTTCACAACCCTAATGCGGATCTACACCCTATACCTCTCTTTTGCACTTTGCAAGAAAATGCACCAATGCAAGTTACCTGCTGTAGAGGCGGGGTCTAATACCGGCAAACAAGACACAATGTAACCTGATCCAAAAATCTTCAGCATTGGGCCGGAGTTTAAGTGCAAAAATCCCTACGATCCAAATTCTAAATACACCAGATTTTGACTTCGTTGAACAGATTGATCAAAACGGGGGTAATGTGACCCACTTACACTCTTGCCTGGCAGAAACTGCGCCCTGATTGCATCACACCAGCATGCACCAAGTTCACTTGTTGTTTTCCTTGATATTAAGGTTCCTAAAGTCATCTTACTAACCTGCTGCCCAAGGTGCTCAAACGAACAGCATCTGGGGCATAAGGGGAATAAAAGGGTTGCCGATCTACCATCGTTGCCATCAGTTCATTTTCAGAGGTGGGAACGGGTAAACAGCTTTTGGCCCCAGCAACAGGTGTTTGCAAAGTGAGATCTAAAGTGGGTTAGTTGGAATACAAGAGGGTTCTCTCAATGTGCAAGCTGGATCTCTTTCGCTGTTGCTCGAACAAGATATATTTATGTTGCTATAAACTTGGCTGACCACCACTTTATATATGGATGGATTTTGTTTGTATCAGGTACCCACAAAAAAGGCCAAAAAGGAAGACCATATGGAGGGCTTATAATTGGTATAAGACACGCATTACACTCCAATGCACACACTGCTACTAATGTAAACAGTAATGTGATTGCGCCAGAAGCAGTATTTGAGCAGGAGCCAGAAAACAGGCATATGCTTTTATTAAATCCCTTTGATTCTCCAGGGGGAGGTTGCACAGAAGAAATGTTTCGATATATTGATACGGTATATGCAGAGTGGGGAGGTGCTCCTGATGACAATCTTTTGATCGTTGGAGGTGATTTGAACAGCCACTGTGGAAAGAAAGAGCGGTGCGTCCCCTTTGAGAACATTGGTACTGAAAGTGCACTCGTGGTTCGATGCTGCGGAGGAGCAGCAGATGAAGATATAGGACTCCAGTGCTCTGCGAAGTCGATTTTATCCTGTCAAATATCCTAATTGAAAGTTGCTTATAGAGGCGCCAAGTTTTATAATTATCCAGAGGAGGGTGTCGGTGACTGCCTGAAGCACTCCTGGTGCAGATCGAGGCCAAGAAGTGGGGGAACGAGGTGACTGCAGTCGCAGCGGGGCAAGGCCCTGGAGCCGTGGCCACCATATTGCTGAAGACTGGGAGCACTGCAAGCCTACCAGTCACTCCAATGTTGCTCGGGCAATCACTGGTGCAATAGGCGGCAGGGAGGCAGGCGCAGGCTGGCCGACACAGGGCAGCAGAGACTGCCAGCAGATATTGGCAGAGCATTATTACGGTGAGCCCAGAGCCCGTCGGTGTACAATTTCAGCACGGGCTGTACTACGTTGTTGGCACACCCTAGTGGCGGTGGGCCAACGTGAGCATAAGGAGAGCGGCAAGCCTACAGTGTGAATTGTGGCGCAATACCGGGGATCCTTCCCCATCCAGAGCGGATCAGATCTCGGGCCTGGGTAGGCCCGACTAAAGTGAACAGAATTTCCTGGGCACACAGAGGTGGAATGAGAGGGTGCACAGGCTCAAGTGACAATGGGGGTCTGTGGAAGAGCATCTTGGCTGGCATTAACCACTTTGAGAGCAGGCCTACTGCTTGCTTGGTGGGCTGGGAGCACAAAAAGACTGCGGACTTCAGGAGTCAGTGCAAGGTTGTGCAAAGGTGTGGGGCAGTGGGCGCTAGTGCACAAGTCTGTGGCATTATTAGTGGGGACACCTGGAATTAAACACATAAATAGCAGAAGGTACCTGGAACGCAGTCAAGGACGGGAAATCTGTCAATGGAGGCCTGGAATTGTGTAGAGAGAGGTGCCGGCAAAATGACTGCTGCCCCCTGCAGGTGGAAAAGGGCACAGTGGGGGTTGAGTGGTGAAAGGGGACCCACACAGGCAACCAAGCACCAGGAAGAGCACCACCAGAGGGTGTGGTGGGCGAGCAAGGTGCGCCCTGCCAAGGAAGCCCCCCAATACAATATGGTGAAAAAGAAAAGTAAGAGGTCCACGCAGCAGAGCAAGATCGACTAATTTGCGGTCAATAACCCTGCCACAGTGCAGCCCGCCACAACAGTGCCTCCGGTACAGTGCAATCCATTTTAGGACTCACCCATCTCGCTTAGTGACATTATGGGGGCCATTACAAAGTCTTGGTCCTCAGTGGAATAAAAGATTGATGGGTTGGCTTCAGAAGTCTCCTTTCTGTGGCAGGACATCCACAAGTTGTCTTTGAGGGTTGGAGAGGCAGAGCAGCAGATATCAGACGCAGAAAACGCTGTGAAGAAGGAAAAACAATTAACAGTGGTTTCCCAGAAGCTCAAGGTCCTGGAGAGTAGAGCGGATGACAGTGACAGGAGATTGAGTTTAAATAACCTCTGTATCAGTGGCTTGCAGATCTTATGGTACCAAAGAAACTCTACAACCTCTACACAGTGGAAAGGGCCCATAGGCTCCGCACGTGCAGGCCTGTGCCAGGAGCTCACCCACACACTGTCATTGCAAGGCTTTTGAATTTCAATGATTGCAATGCCCTTTTACAGATGGCCAGGGTGACTGGATTGATTACTCCTGCATTGGGTTCTTCCCCGATCACACAAGGGAGGTAAAGATGGCGTGACAATACTTTGATTCCCTCAAACGAAAGCTGCTCTCCAACGGCAGCAAATATGTAAATTTTTCCCTCGCAGCTGAAAGTGTACCACCCGCCGAAAGGCACTCCTCTTTAGCACACCACGGGAGGCATTAAGCCCACAGTGGCCCGCACGCCACAGAAGGGGATGCAGAAACCGGAACCAGAACCAGTGCCTTCATCGAGCCTGCTGTACTCGCAGGAACCAACTTCCCAGAAGATATTGGCAGTACCCCAGACGAGGGGAAGGATGGATGGACTTGGGCCGAGAGGGTGTGTCGGACACCTGTGTAGCTTGAAATAATTAATTCTTATGATCAAGTAAATTTACCATATTGGGCTCCGATGCACAGGAAGCTTGGGGACAGGCCTGGTTAGGGTTTCTTTTTTTAGCTGTATTAGCGGACGCCCCACTCATAGTTGTGTTAATTGGTTCGTGTAGGCTTTGCACAGGCCCTGGGTGACAGTTTCTTCAGTTGGGGAAGAAGTGCAGGGTTGGAGGAGTTGGGAATGTTTTTACTGTTGTTGGTTTCACATTGCTTGGTAGGGGCAGGAGGTTATCTAGGCCGCAGGTCTTTGCTTTGCTTCACATTTATTTGTTTATTTATTTCCGTTTATAAAGCACTCACGCAGCCCAGGGGCATCGAGGCACTGTTACAAGATTACGTCTTAGTTACATCACAAAAGTGGGCAGTTGGGTAACATTAGCCCACAACAACAAGTATTGTTTGTATTTCTTTTGGTGAGTGGTTTGTTACAGTCGCTTTTAGAAAAACAGTCTGGTTTTGGTGACCTTGTGGAAGGCGAGTTGAGAGGGTTCACTTCTGATGGAGTGAGGCAGTGAGTTCCAGTCTCTAGAATCAATGAATGGGAAGCTAGCGCCCCCGCCCCTTGCACGTTTAATTATTGGGACCAGCTGGAGGTTAGCATATGGTGTTCTGATGGGTCTTGCAGCTGGAGGCAGGATGACTCTGTGGGATAGGTAAGGAGGTGCGGTGTGGTTGATGCATTTATGCGTGATGACGAGTGTTTTGAACAAGATGCGCTGGTGGACAAGCAACCAGTGTGCTTGTTGTCTAGCTGCAGGGATATGTTCTCTTTTGGAGATGCCCAATGCTGCGGGGAGGGCGTTGTTCTAAATGGTTTGTAGTTTTTTCCAGGTGTTTTGCTGAGGTTCCTGTATATAGTACATTACAGCAATCTAGCCTTGAGCCTATGATGGTTCGCGCAATTGTCAGACAGTTGGTGGTGGATAAGAACGGTCTGGTGGCATTGAGGAATTTACAGTACTAGGCTGCAGAGGCAGCGATTGCGCTTACTTGTCTAGACATGGTTAGCTTAGTGTCTAAGTATACTTTGAGTGTTTTGACTGAGTGGGAGACTGGGATGCTGATGTTGTTGATAGTGAATGATTGGTATTGTGTTGTGGATGGCCCAGGAAATACTCCAGAATGTGTCACTAGATAATGCAAAACAAGCACACTGGCTAAAGCAAAGCCAGATTCATGAAGCCGTGGATAAGTCGTGAAAGATGCTTGCATGGCTGGAGCAAAGTTAAAGTGGCAGTGGGTGTGTAAGAACTCTAAAGGGCAATGGATGAGGCTTGGAGAAGTGATGCGGACATAGTACAGGAGTTTCCAGGGTATTATGAGTCCATGTACAGTGAGCCGTCAAGCCGACCAGGGGGCAGTGGATCGGTAGTAATGGAGTCGGAGGTATTACCACAGTTGATAGCATGGCAGCAGGAGGGGTTGGTAGAAGATATCTCAGAAGCAGAAATAACGGCGGCAGCTATCTCCCAATTACAGCCAGGGAAGTCCCCGGGCCCAAACGGCTTCCCAGTGTAAGTCTGGAAGAGACTGCAAGAGGCTGTGGGTGAGCCACTCCACCGGCTATTTCTGCAGAGCATGAGAGACGGTATATTGCCAGAGGATCTGAGGAAAGCAAACATAGTGGTTCTTCCCAAACCTGGAAATCCACCAGATTGTTATGCCTCCTATGGACCAATCTCACTTATAAACAGAGAAGCGAAAATCCTGGCAAGGGTCTTGGCTAATCGTTTACAGAGGGTTATAGGGTGCATAATTCACCTGATCAGTCCTGGTTTATGCCATCTAAGTCTACTCGCATGAGCTTGCGCAGGGTACAAATGGGTTTGTGTCAAGCTTCCACATTCCCAGGTCCACTAGCTCTGCTGTCAGTGGATTTTGAAAAGGCATTTTATTCGGTGCACTGGGATTCATTGTCGGGAATGATGGAAAGTATGGGTTTTGGGGAGAACCTTCTGAGCTGGGTGTGCCTACTATATAAATCACCAGTGACTGAATTAGGGGTTGATGTGGCAGGATTGTCCTGATACTATGCCTCCTAGCAATCACCCTTCCCTGCTAGGCCCCAAATCCTTTACCATGGCTAAGCCTGAGGCCTCTTGCTACACTGGCTCGCCTGTCATGCCAACACCCTGCCCTGGCTTGGCAGGCCACAAACCTAATGCTGCCCTTGGGACCCACACTACACTAGCTCCTAGTACCTTTCCCTAGCTGTGTACAAATACAAACCTATAAGGAGTATTCCAGTGTTTACACCAGAGTTGCGTACTGATCTTGCCACACACTGTACTGTGCATGTAACTGCAAGATTTCTTCACAAATGCCTGCTTCCTAGTATTACCAAATGTCTACAAACATCATGGAAACTTGCCATGCTATATAAGATGAGCGCTGACCGAACACCGGAGAGCCCTCCGTCTGACACCTTCACTTGTCATTCTGTATTACTGTATTCTGCTGTTTGTCTTTCTCTAATAATAACTTGGTTTACCTCTTAGCTGTGAGCTGACTCTTCATTGCTGCAGGGCATCCCCCTGCCTTGGGTATTTCCTTATCAGGATCAATGGGTACCACTCCTGGACCTTTACTATAATTAAGAGAATGAGACAGGTCTGTCACCTCTCTGCTTTTCTGTTTACGCTAACAGTGGAACCGCTGGCAGTGATGCTCAATTTGAACACAGAGTGGGAGGGCTTTAGATGGTCCTGGGGAGGTGAGGAGAGAATATCTTTGTACGCAAATGACCTGCGGATTTATATGGGCAACCCATCCCTAGCCTGCTGGTGATGAAGATATCAAGTGACTTCCAGGGAGTCAGTGGCCTTAGGGTGAAGTGGCAGAAGTCAGTCTTCTTTCCCATACAAGGCAGGGATGTAGCGCTCCTGCAGGAGTGCCCATATAAGGTATCTACGACAGGTTTCCAGTATCTGAATATTCAACTGTGTGAACATCTTCCGAAGTATCTCAAAGTAAATTTACACCCAATAATTGACGCATTTAAGCTGGATGTCACACACTGGCAGTCCATCCTGCTGAGCTTGATGGGAAAAGCAGCTCTTTTCAAAATGATATTCCCGCCCAAGTTTCTTTACGTACTGCATAATGCCCCCTCCCGGTCTCCAGGAGGGTATTTAGAGTGATAGAGGGGGTTCTAAGGGAGCTTCTGTAGGGGGTAGGCCAGATCACATTGCCCTTAAAACCCTCCAGCAATCAGTCAGTTGGGGGTGAATTGAACTTGCCTGTCTGCAACAATATTACTGGGTGGCACAGTTGGGAGTCGTGAACGACTTGCTGCACAAAGACCATGGGTTGCCTCATATTGTATCTGAAAGAGGGTCAATTGGGGGGAGATCCCAGGTGAAAGTACTATATGGAAAGAAAGGGGAAGGGTTGTGCTCCCACTCATGACAAGGCATGTGCAACAGGTATGGGTCATGGTGTACGCACACAACAGTTGGGGAGGATACCAATGCTAAGCCAACCCCTATACAGTCACTCACATCTTCCTGAGCTCCTCAAGATGTTTCTTTTCAGGCATAGGATCCCATTCTAATTGACCGTCCTGATGAAGGCAGATTCAACTTTTGCATTCAATAACTGCTCCCAAAGGTTGAAACACATTGTGTAGACAAGTAGAGAACTATGTCGTGTTTATTCCATACACTGTTCACACTGATAACTAATTTAGCCTGTTTATTGTTATACAACTCCGACAAAATGCAAATGAGATGTTTTTCATGTTTATGATTGTTTGTAAATTGTCTGAAGAATGTATATTTTGCTAATATATGTTTGTTCACCTTCAGGTGATACATTGTATACATATATTACACTTGCTGCATTCATTCTTTGTTTATTGTCCCCATCCAGTAATTTACTAAAAAACATTCTGTTGTTCAGTATATTTGGGCCCGCCTTGATCAATGCTTTATTATATATAGTTACAGGATTGGACAAAATAACTAATAATTTCCAGCATTCTCACTTCTTCCCACGGGATATCTACTCTTTGTGTTAAATACAATAACATTCAACAATGTCCACAGAGTAACTTATATTGGAATTTGAAAACCCCTACCTATACCTTTGTTTCAAGTCAGGGTACATTGGTTTAGAGTACACTTCTTTCTTGCCTTCTGACTTTGTAGGGTATGGTAATCTGATTTCCTTCCTGGATACAGTGGATGACTCTAACATAGCATCTCCAGGTTCATGTGTGCCTGCAAAAGGGCTTAAACTAGGACATAGCTCTGCTGAAAATCCCCATATTTACTAAAAAGGAATGAACATCATGTCTTACTCCTATTTATTTTCTTTGCAATGGGCTGCTTTTTAAGGTGACATTACTTTCTCTTCCACTCTGCTCTTATTTGCTTTCTTTCATGCTGTAGTTCCCTAGTTGTACCTCATGCTCCAGTGTGATTATCCTCCTAAATTTTTCTTGATCTTCTCTCCTCTATTATGTCAGTTCTTAGATTCCTCTTCATATTTGAATCACCCGTCTCCTCCATAATATATGTTTTTTAAGTTTCCTCCAACATTATTCCATCATCTTCCTCCCAACTACTGACAACCTCCTTATCAATGATCTCGCCACCATACTTGTCTCTTAAACTGCCTTCTCATAAATTCAACCAGCAACTTCCTCACAACTTCAACCAGTCAGTTGCTCATACATTCTATCCTCCAAAGTCCTTCCACTTCCTGTCACCTGCAATCTTCATTCCTCTCTCAACAACTCCTAATGTCCACAAATTAGCTAAGGGGTTTGCATAATTTCTTTAGCTTTACCTCCTCCCACTGGGACATGCTTCTTTTCAGTTTGTGCACCAGCATATAACAAAGTACACCGGATCAGAGTCAGAATATGTTCACAAGTGTTCCTTGGTTGAGCACACCTGACAACAATGTGGACCTGCAGATCCACTGCAGTATGCAGATTGAGCTCCCATAATACACGTTTACCATCTTGGATGGAGCATTTCTGTTTTTTTTTTACTGCTGAGAAGACAGCCTCCAGAGCTGAGGCATGGTGGGGAGCCCAGGGGATTCCCATATACTGCCTCCATGCCCAGCATTTCGTCATAGGTGGTAGGGCCCAGACCCTGTGACTACCCCATTCAATGCTCCTGAGTCAAGCAGGGGAATTTGATAGATCATTAAGGCTGTAGGTTTAACACAAGAAGCTTTCAGATAGTCCCCAAGATGGAAATAAACCTAACACTTTATTGTCTAAACCATCTTGACACTGCATGGATAATCTCCAAGAAGGAAGGGCCTTTTATGTTGTTTATAGACACCCGGACCTTGTAGGCGGTCATCCCCATCCCTTCCTATTTGTGACAGCAACCAAGAAAGTTGCTTGGCCAAACATCCAAGAGACTCTGCAGTACATTTTAAAAACTGAGGGAAATCAGTACCGATTTTATATTAGGAGCCTTGATCCGTTAGAATGTAATTCCATCCTGAGACTCTTTACTTAGGTTAAACCTAAAAGAAAATAATAATATATTTCTTTTTGGTATTTTCAGTACCTAATTTCTCATAATCGTGTGCTTCAATACCATCCACTAAAAACATTTTTGGAAACCTACTTCTCTGTCATGTGTTTGTTGTATCTGCCAAAATACTAATGTACTTATAGTGTACATGTTGTAGACTAGACTGAATGCAAAGTAAAAACAACCTTTGCATAATTATGGGTTCTGGAGTTTGTAAAGCTTTGTGAACGAAGCACGAACATTTCTGAATTGGCAACCCAGGGGTGACTGAACAGCTCGAGGGGCATAGTTTTGTCTCAATGCAGAATATGCCACCACATATGGAGTCTCTACAACTTGTTTATAGATAATCATGAAAACATGGCTGTAGTCCTGGATGGGAGGTAGAAAACAACAGATTTTTGGTGACTATGGTCCTCATCAGGAGATTACCGCTAGACCATCGAGTAGTACTGGCAGTCTATTGGCAACCTCAGTTTACCATTTCCACCGCCCGATATCCTGGTAATACTTGGATATTATGGGCGGCGACAGAACGGTAAGTTTCCATTCCCATGTGACTCCATTTAAGGACTGGCACCATTGTTAACAGTATTGGTGCTTCAGTGAATTATCTACCGGTAGGGGCGTTAACTACCGGCAGGTCAGGCCTGCCCATAGTGCACAGCCCCTACCGTCAGACTTGAGTGAGCCGGTCAGGAAAATGTGTCAGTCATTTCCAGACATGCACACTCCTAATGAGGGCCTATGTCAGAAAATGTAAAGAAATGAGAATCTTACATAATTTACACAGCTGAATGAATCCAATCTCTAGCTCCCTTGAAATTAGGGAGTTCCAGTATTTCAGAGCATCAAAATGTTGACCATGGCGTTTCACAATGGATACTATTGCAGGCAGATTGTCATGCATAGTGTCCATAACACTGGGTCCCAGTTATTAACAGGGACATCAATTCACCAAAATGCATGGGGGAGTGGAAGTGACATCACACATGCACATGATGACATCACCGGAAGTGATGTCATATGACCTTTAACCCACATGGCATCACCTGAAGTGACTGGCAAATGTAAAAATGTACATACAATTACATGTCATAAAATTCCAAACTGGTATTAAAGCAGATATAAGGTGTTTTTAGATAACAACCACATTTTAACTATGGTGTGGCCTTGATATGCTATGGAGGGGGTCATGTTATGACAGGGGTATACATAGTGGAACCAACTTTGGACAGGGGCACTGCTGTGGATATGCCACCCCAACCTCATATGGTCATTTACTGCCATCTTATTCCAATTATAGCTGCCCATGTCAGGTCTTGTAATCATATGCCAACAACATTCCCAGGAGCTGCCACAAATAGAATGCCAAATATAGCATCTATTTGAGTACACTGACAACTTATGTCTGTTATAGCCTTATAGCCTACAGAGGTTACAGCCTTATGTATCCAGTTGCTTCTATCATATGCAGTAGCATCTTCAAATGTCCAGTAATACCACGCAATGTCAGGTACGGTCTCATACAGTTGGTTTGGTTACCATGTGTAAGGGGGAGCCTCACATGTCTAATCGCTACCATCATATGCGAAGTGCAGCCTCAAATGCCTCAGTAATACCATTCAATGCCTTTTATACATATTTAAGATACCGGATGTGCAGCCTCACATTTAATTGATCTCATCATGTGCCAAGCTCTACGTCAAATGATCCATAATCTCCACACAGCACTTTATACGCATGGTATATTCACCATGGGTAATGTGAGGCCTGACATGCCCCAGAATTGACAAAGATAGCCACATGCAAATGGTATGACACTATATCTAATGTGCAGCATCATGCCCACTTGCTGCCGTTATATGCGAGATTCAGCCTGAAATGGCAAAGAAATGCCACTTAGTTCCTCATATGCATGGCATCTTTAACTAAGGATTCTGCAGCCTGTAGCTAATCAAATGTTTTGCCTATGGTTCCCATAATCCCTTACAATTGACTCGCTGTATAAGGCTGATAGTCATAAATGGCAGGAGAGGCAAAGGTGGTAGCCCACTGCAATAGGTAATGTGCAGCCTCATATACCCCTTTGTCGGTATCATAGTCCCAGCATGGCATAAAATGACATGCAAATTCCAGTTTATGAAATAGCAATGGAGGATGAGGCAGACAAGGGAGCAAGGAAGATACAAATGAAGTGTAGATAGAGGGAGACAACAGAGAGAGAGATTCAACGGGGCAAGAAAAAAGATGAGAAATTGGTTGGGGAAAAGGAAGACAGTAATTTGGAGATACAGGTGAGAGGGGACCAGCAAAAGTGTGCAGATAGAGAGAAAGAGAGGGAGAGAGTGGGCCAGAGAGAGAGAGAGACACACACAAGTAAAAGAGGCAGGCAAAAGGTCCTGCAGAGACTAAAGAGGGTTTGGTTGAATGGTAGGGGCAAAAGAAAACAATGGGGGGAAGGGAGTGTCCTCATTCCTTCCAAATCACCCCTCGAGTACGTTTTGTTTCCCTATTTAGGTCATTCCCTTGATCCACTCAAAAAACAAGAGCAAGCCTCAAAACTCACAGATATTTTGATTAAACATGTTGCCCTTCCACAAGACCTGTTCTATCCCAGCCTAACACAAGGACACATTAAATGTGCATATTTACTTTGATTCAATAAAATATACTAAAGTAAAGCCCTTACGTACACCCTCTACACTAATTTCAACCATGGATGTAGGAGAAGGTCATAGACCCATCACTGAGAGCTGTCCCTAAGGCAACTTATGGAGCAATTCACACCAGGGAAGCACGATCACATACAACAGGGGCAGAGAGAAATTGTTTAACACCTACCACTGAATGTTTGCAGGATTTAGTGACCATATTGAATGGGGGCCTTGCTGTCACCATCAGGCTGATGTCTACTCCTTGGACGTTAACACCACTTCTCAACCCCCTGCATCAATTCATTAGGGTGTATGCTTATGTCATACCTGCACACAGATATCACTCCCCTGCCATCTGGCCTCTTTGCAGCTTGCTTGATAGACCTAGACGACATGCTTTATGACTGATCTCTGGCTTTATCCCTGCTTTTGACCCCCCTCCCAAAACCCAACTGCCTTAGCGAGTTTTCAGGAGGAAGCATGCCATGGGAGTTATTTTGCAGGTATTTCTCATATGGTTCATGCCCACTAGATGGGCCGGTGGGGGGGCAGACGTGGACAGTGTTTTGACCAGGAGTTATACTTGGGGGGCACTTATGATTGCTGACTGATAATATTAACCTTAACAAGACTGTTTATAGATTGTTGTCATTTTGATTTTGATGTGTGTGCCAATGCATTCATAACCCGGAGCTTCATGCACGTTACTATGAAATAAGATTCACACATATCTCAAGGAAGCAAAAAACATTATTTTCAAAGCAACACTATTTCCGAGCCTATACTTGGATTTAACAATGCTAACATTTAAGCATTTAAAATAGTCCATTACTCATATCACGATTTGACCAAAGCATGATGACCTCAGAAAGATTAAATGTTGGACTCTATAGTGTGTTCCTTTGGCTATGCCCACATTAACTAGGCTTACTAATGGCCACCTGAGTGAAGTGAAAGTTTAGGGCAGTGCTCTAGGGAAATTCAGAGTGCTTCAGCTACATCATGAGGTTCAGAAGGTAATCTGCCGGGCATGCAGTCAGCCTACTGTGTAAGAAACTCTATAATGCAACTTGGAGGTGTAGGACAGCTTTATAAAAAAAATGTGCTTGCGTCAATGCTGCTACGGCTCCCTTCCCCTGTTGTTTTCTTAGCATTTAACATAAACTCATCTGCCCATCAGAAAATCATCCTATGTTCCCTGTTTTCACCAGGCTATTCATACTTCGATATAACTACCAGTTTAGCACAGTATGCATTGTGTTAAGAGATGTGTGGAATAGTAGGCAGCCCATCTAATTTCCAAGAGATGTTCTGAGTTGAAGTGCACTGTCCATTAAGAAATGATGCAAGGTTGTTATATTTTGTATGATCTTGGAAAAATAGGCTACGCACGCCTGAATGAGTTTGAGCTGAAATGATTATGGGTAGGTCAGTCATGGATTGCTAGCAGGACTACATCAGATTCATTTCTTGAAAGCGTGCAGATATTTGTTTGTTTGTTTGTTGCTTATTTTTATATCAGATAGGAAAAATACGTATATGTGTTTTCAACAAAATGTTTGGATTGCACAAATTATACTTGATTTTCCAAAACCGCAGATTGCTTAATCAGAAAAAAAAAGAAAAAAACATGTGCAGCAGTTGTATGCATTGTTTTGAGAGGCAGAACGGAGGCAAGGAATAAAATGTGCGTCCCATCACCCCCATCCAAAAAACATGAACATATCCATTAGCATCTGATTTGTTCATAAGTTTCAGTAGGTACCATTGCTAGGAGAATATTATTGACTCGTTTAAATATGTTGTAATAGAGTGCACAAGCTCGGGCGTATGCCATATATGCCATCTGATTAATGTGAGGTTTAATTAATCAATAGGCATATTTAGTCAACATATTGATTTTGTTATCTTTTATGGGCATATTTAATGAACACATTGTTTTTTTTTCCTTTAGAATATTTTCCCTGCAGATATTTTGTATGGCCGCATTTTTTTATATGCATCTATAAAAACGTGTTAGTAGCTCTTCCTATGATATAAAATGTATGTTCCCAGCAGTTGTGTTGCCACTCTCCTTTGTGTTGTTGAGCATCTCACTGGTGGGTATTTGCCCTCACTTATGAAAATCACGCTTGCAGTCAGATTTTGATTCACATTTCATTGAACCAGTGACTGGGTCTTTGATTTTTCTGGGTTACATTGAAAATGGGGATACACCTGTGTTAGGTAATTTTTTTACATTATATTAGTGATACATCTTCCTGACCTGTGTCAACCCCAGAACTTTTTGCATGGACTTGGTAACTATTGTACCTTGTACCTAGGTGAGTGGAAAACTTGTTGCCCTCTCATCTAGTCGTTTACTGTTTGTATGGGTGACCTTTGTATGTCTCTCCATAGTGTATGGCTGTAGTTAGATGTTCCTATAACCTTTGGACCTAGGCTGGATTGCCTCTTTGGGCTCCCCTTTCAATTTCTCTTTCATGTGCTTGGGTCAAGTACTGTTACCAAGTGGTAAAGACAGATTTTCACCCTCTTTACATTTTGTATAAGTGAGGCAGCAACCCCTACCTTTCTTATGTACCTCGGTAACATGTTCTTACACATGTGAGTTTACCTGAATGGCTAGTGGCAATGGTATTGCCTTTATGACTTTTAGTCTTTATTACTTGCAGGCTGTTAATTCAGCCGTGATAATGCACAGAAGGGTCACCATTTTCCTAAAATGGTGGGCTCCTTCTTGTCTCACCATTTCTTATGTGGTTGCTGTGTATGAAGTATTCCACTGCCATTCTAGGTGAAAACGACCTCAGTGGAAGTTTTGTCTTTGGCAGTAATAATTTGGATTCCCCACCCAGGCTCCAGAATGTCTGAGAAGGCAGGAAGCAAGGGAGGAGTCCAAAACTCTGCAGCCCTTTGAATTTCACCTTGCCTGAAAGGAACCTAATCCCAGTGGGGGCAGGGGGTGGCTGTCCTTATTGGACAGCCAGAACACCCCTTACTGTAAAATGTAGGGCGAGAATGCCGAAGTTGTGCTGTAGTTCCTGATAAAAACTCTGAACCTGGAAGCTGCTGACAAGTCAACCACAGCAACCCACTCCAAAGAGAAAGATGAAGGAAAGCCAGCTGAGATGATTTCCAGTGACCAGAGAGCATGCTGTGTAATCAGAGCGTGCTGTTACTCTTCCTTCCAAGTGACCTCATTGTTTTGAAGACAATAGCCCCAACCCAGAGCCTGATATGATCCACTAGACTCAAGACGTTCTGCATTTCTAGCCATCCCATGGCATGCTACAACCTTGCTGGGCTGGAATACCCCAATACCCTGGGACCTCAAGCTATCACGCAGTGCATGGTCCTCTGAATTCCAAATCTTGATGAAACTTTGGGGGCATCCTGCTGGACCTCAAGAGATGTGGCATGATTCCTTGGAGTCCCTCTCACCAGAGTGCTGGACCAGATTATCGACAAGAATCTGACTGCGAAATTCAGTCTTCTCCTGGATCCTGAAAAAGGGCACCAAAACCAAACAGCCCCATCCAGCCATGAGGAAACTCTTGCTTCGCTCCTTCCCTAATGATCCCTGCTGCAAAATGTGTCCTGTCTTCAGTCTTCACGACAAGGAATTCATCAACTGGGTTTTTGGCTGCAGATCCTGAAGACGTCCTGCTGCAGACTCTTCTTTTTTGCTAAGGTATACTGTATTGGCTGGGGTATAACTTTCCTTAAGCCTTGTGTGATTCTGTGAAGCTTTGGGGGTGATTCATGTGATTGGGAGTCATCTCATACAGTTCATGCAAGCCCATTGCTGGAGTCCAGCTAGGGTGTATTCTCTGAAGTCCCTGGACCCTAACTAACTCTAAAGTGAACAGATACTTGTTTTGAAGAGACATACTCAGGAACTCTGACTTTTCCTGCAACTGAACCCTATCTCACCCTGACTACAGATGGCACCTAGACCACTGGTGTTCCTCTTTTGCCTCTGAGAGAACTCATGCAATAAACTCGGGAAGGACTGTATATGAAAAGGATTCTGTCTTGAAAAGTATAACAAGTATTTACAAGTGACTTACTTGTGAAAGAGTTAGTTTGATAGCTTTCCCTCTGAAATATGACCAGTTACAAACGTTCTTAGTATCCCTTGAATGTGTTTTGCCATTCGTGTATATATAAGGTTATTTTACTCACCTGTGAATTGGGTGCCCCTCTTCCCAAAAATAATTTTGTTGGCTTCACCTAACTATTACTTTCAAAATATAAGTGTATAACTTCACCAACTGGGTCTTGCAGCGTTTGCAAATACAAATAAACTGCACATTATTCTATTATTTACACAATAAAAATTGCAATTCTTAAAAAGTTTTTTTTCCTGTTAAGATACACTATTTGTATTTAGAATGTAACAATCAGCTCCACATGCCTTTATCACTGCGTTACTTTGTCTTCTTGACAGAGTTTCCAACGTTGTATAATTAAACAATGGAGTGCCGCCTTGCGGGCAATTACATGCATTATTTTGTATCTTTAATGTGTTCCAGAAAAAGAAAAGTAGTTAAAACAATATTGATAACAATGACTCTAAAATACCATGGTGAACATAATCACATTTAGATCAGCACATTGTTCACATTTCCCTGTTCACTAGAACCCTGTTCACTAGAACTGAAACACTAGATACCATATACTATGCTGCTAATGAAGAATCAACCATCCATGCTTTCTATGATTTCTCGCAGCACATTTGAGCTGCCTGTGGATAAGATTGCAATCCTATAAAGGGTCCCCAGAAATGTTATTGTCGCTATATTCAATGAGATGTAATTGCCATTGAAAATATGCACCCAGACTTGTTTGGAGGATAATATTCTAAATTCATGAAAGCATTTGTGGAATATTTCCTTCCTCATTATAGCAACATTTGGGCACTCCACCAAGAGGTGTTGCAGAGTTTCAGTTTCTGCAGGAGCATTGCAGTATATGTATACAATATTGCTAGTAGTTTGTTTAGAGCATGTATGTAATACTGCTTTCGTTGGCCATAAGTCAAATCTCAAACACATCAGATTGGCTCCATACTTGGTCTAGGAACTTCAGTAGATATTTCGGCCTTTGATATAATGGTTTAGACATAAAAACAATGTTTTTAAAGATGTTATACTTTTGGCATTTGTCCCATAGGAGAGAGCACTCCATTTGGTACAGTTTTTTGTTTTCGCACGGTCCGGATTGGAAATGAGTAGATTTGTGTCAATACAGGCTTTTCCCATAGTTGACAAATGATGTGCTTTCCAAGATATAAGGGATTTGTCTTCATCATTTTTTAGGCAAGCCACAATGGCCGGTATTACTCTCAAAGCATAAGTTTGATGCATTAGGCATTTCCTGTAGAGAGCTAAGGTTTGCCAATCTACTACCGTTTGAAGGGAGACAAGGCCTAGTTAGTTCAAAGCGGTTGATTTCAATGGGCATACTCTTAGGTAGACCTAATGTTCTTTTCCAAAATATTCCTTCTATGTAGTTCCAGTTAGGTTGTTTTTCTCAGAGTTTCACTTGCGCCCATAGTTAACTACTGGAACTACTTTTTGTTTGTAGAAGATTATTATTGGAGAGCAAGTGAATTTCCCATATTTATGATGGATTAGTTTTGCCTGCGAGGTTTGGTTAATCATGGATTTGATCTCCTTTTTGTAAGGCATGTCTCGCATTGCATCATTGATGTTCTGCCCTAAATAACAAAACTCATTTATCAATGTCAGTTCCTGTTTACCTATGTATCATTTGAAATTGAGATGCTATCTTCCTTTGGTAAGTGATATCATTAGTATATTTGACTTTTTTGTGATGATTGTCAATGCATTTTCTGTGGCGTAAGATTGCAATGCTGCCAGAGTCCTCTCTAGTCCAATCAGAATCTGATCAATAATGACCAGGTCATCGGCGTAAAGAAGATGAGAAAAAATGAGAAAACTCTTGCTAGAGACCAATGCTCAATAATGACCAGGTCATCGGCGTAAAGAAGATGAGAAAAAATGAGAAAACCCTTGCTAGAGACCAATGCTCAAAGGCAAATATATGATTGGACTAGTTCAGGTATTTGGGCTGGTCCAAGAGGTTCAATAACAGAGGTCGGTCTGCTTAGTGGCAGGTCCAAACAAGGAGTCAAAGAAATGTACAAAGTGCTCACTGTGTTCAAAGGAATTATGTACAAAGAATTCAAAAAATTCAAAAGCAAAGATTTATTTACTCATACAGACTAACATATAGTGCGTAAATTATAAAACAATGCTGTGAAATACAACATACAGATGTAAAAGCAACAATATTACAGAATGACATCAAATAACATAGAAACAATGTAATATATACAACTTGGTGAGAATGGAGACCTATATGTTGAGTATACAGGTAGAGTTCAACAATTCCATTGTTGTAAAACAGTATGCAAGTCCTTATAGAACTGTGAATGTTTTTTGTGAAAACAATCCAAAATTGAAAAATTCGAAACAACTGGAAACAGGAGGGGCTAAAGGGCTACTCAAACTACAAAAGAAAATCCTCATTCATTGGGGATTTCTTGTTTCTAATATGTATTTCTTCTGATTATGACAATGAATGTTCCAGGGTCATAGAAAAGTTTAGTTTAGTTTAGTTTATTATTTATATTGCGCAGTTATACCCAGGGGTATCAAGGCGCAGCATGTACAAGAATATGCGAAACTTGGTTACAAGGTGTAAAAGTACGAATTGGAGTAGGGAGAAGGTACAGAATAGCAGAGAAATAAACCAATATATACAATATATACACAATAGAAGTGGCATGCATACCAGTACGGATCACATGAGGAATAACCTTGGCATTTAATTGTCTGGGAGGTCCTTCAGTTTCAGCCATGAGATGACCTTAGAGCGGAAGTTCAGGTAGGGCATGTCTGCTCTAAGGTTAGGGGGCAAAGAGTTCCAAAGTTTGGCTGCTTTTACCGGGAAGCTGTTACCTCCTATGGTGGCGAGTTTATAATTTGGGACAGAGAGGCGGTCTTTGTAAGCCGTTCTGAGGGGTCTCGCGGAAACTTGTCTATGGAACCTGTTAATCAGGTAGATCGGGGCGGCATTGTTAAGGGATTTGTAGGTGAGTGAAGCCGTTTTTAGGAGAAATCGATCTCTGGTGGAGAGCCAATTGTTCTGTTGACTGAGTCCTGATATATGCTCTCTTCTTGGGATCCCTAGGGCTGCTCTCAGGGCGTTATTCTGGAGAGTTTGTATCTTGCTAGTGGTAGCCTTGGAGGATCCCAGGTAAAGGGCATTACAATAGTCAAGGCGGGATAGTATAAGGGCTCTAGCGATTGTAAGACAGCTGGTATCTGACAGAAATGGTTTAGCTGAGCGGATAAGTTTGCCCGTGTATGCAGATGAGGATGCCAGTGAGCTCAGTTGTCTTTTGAAGGAGAGGTTAGAGTCTAAGTAGAAGCCCAAAGTTTTAACCTCCTGACCAACTTTAATGTTGTTCCCATCTATCTTGAAAGAATTGTAGGCCGGGCTAAGTTTCCTTAGGCTGTGTGTTGTGCCCATGATGATAAGCTCTGTTTTCTCATCATTCAGGCATAGTCCGTGCGTGGCCATCCATGCCTGGATGATGATGTACACCCTGTTTAGCAAGGCCAAATCCTTTCCATAATCTCCAGAAAGCGGAAGGAGGATCTGAGTATCATCTGCATAATTAGTGTAGGTGATACCAAGATGATCCAAATCATCGAAAAGGGGCTTGGTAAATATGTTGTACAGTGTAGGGGAGACGCAGGAGCCCTGTGGTACACCACAGGTGATGGGTATGGGATCTGCTGCAGCTGTACTAGATAAACTAGATATCTATTAAGCCTAGATATCTTTTAAGCCATTGGTGTAAAGAAGCCAAGAGATTCTGGTTTCACCAAGTTTTGGTGAAATTATCTAGTTGCATCAAGAGCGATGTTTAGATCCTTGATAGAAAAGTTAAATAAAGTGGAGGCCAAAATGCAGCTTTGTTTTAGGCCCCGATAGGTATGATATGATATGATATTTTAGTTGTATTGCTCTCGTACACAAGTGTTTCAGAGCGTGACAAGGCAAGGGAGGGGAACAAGTGAGAACAAAAAACACAGATTTTACTAGGCCCATTGACATTGAGAACGCGCAAATGCATGGGAGAAGGAACAGGGGAAAGTTTGTGGAAGGGTGGAGAAGTGGAAAGTACAGAGCAAAGGAAAAACAGATATATAATAGAATAAATAAAGGCAGGGTGAGCAGGTACCTGAGCCCGGAAGAACAGAGGGTAGGCCAGGTGCACAACGCCTAGAGAGAGAAGATCAGCAGGGGAGAGAAGGGGCAAAGGCAGAAGCAAAGAGGAAGGTCTTAAGGTGCTTCTGGAACCGGAGATGGTTCTCCTCGAGTTTCAGAGTGGCTGGGCGGCTGTTGTAGAGGGAGGTCCCAGCCAAAGACAGAGATCTACCGCCAGCTTGTTTCTTTAAGAAATGACAGACCTTGAGGGAGTTAGAGGTACAAGAGCAAAGAGCTTGACAGAGGAGGTGTTTATGGAGGGATAACAGAGGTATGAATGGGGTCAGTTAGTGGCCCTCTTGGTTTAGTTTTATCCTAATACTGGTGTTCTAATAAAACTGTTGTATGAGGTCCAGGATGTAGTTTGGACAGCCTGCTGATTTCACTGTTTGCCAAAGCCTTTCAATGTTTGCCAAAGCCTTTCCCTAGATATCGAGTCAAATGCATGCTTTTATCTATGAAGGCAAAATAGATGTTCTGTTTGGCCAACTGGGCTTGTTGTTTGATGGCAGTTAATATCAGTAGATTAAGAGCAGTGTCAAGTCCTGGTACAAAACCTGATTGATGGATGTCTACATTGGCTGCTTTAGTTAGCCGATTGCTTAGTTCTTTCAAAATTAGGTGTACAAAATATTCCCTGGTATGTCCAGGAGAGCTATGGGCCAGTAATTAAGAGAATATTTACGATTAGCTTTTTTGAAAATTTGGATCAAAATATGGGTTTGCATTCAGTGTGGTATTCACTAGTCTGTCAGGGCCTTATGCAGGTTCCATGTAATAATGTCGCCACAAAAATCTTGCCATGCAAAAATCTTGCAGAAAAATTGCCATTTTTTGTGGCGACATTATTGCATGGAACATGCGGGGGATACCCCCGCAACCCCCAAACTTTTTTATTTTAATTATTATTTATTTATTCATTTATTTATTTCTCCCTGTCCCCATATATATGGTCACCCATATAATATCGCTGCGACCTTTTCCCGGCGATATTATTTACGGCAACCATATATATGGGGATAATATTACCTGATACCCTTAAGCATGGGATCAGAATTTGTATTAGGATCAGAATGTCTTGACAATCAAATTTTAGGATTTGAAGCGTATTCATGTCGGGACTTAGTATTGTGCTCAAATGTTAATCATCCCCAGGGCTTGCAAATATTTCTGTAAAATGTTTTGCCCATGCTTGTGCACTGATGGCATTAAGCAGGCATGATGAGGAAGCATCATTTATGCAAAATTTCAACAGGTTCCATATTTCGACACTTGCTTTAGTCGCGATCACTCTTAACATACTTACACTTGCTCTCGGGGATTGCAATGCTTTATATTGTTTAAGATTGTTTTTATATTTTGTGTGGATATTAGCTATTTTATCATGCATATTTATAGGGATAGCCTGTCTCAAAAGAGAAATCGCTCTCCTCATATCATCTTTCATGATTTGTATTGTCTGATCATAAATATGTTTATGTAAGATACATAGGAGCCAATAAACAAACCATCAAAAAAATCCAACTCCTACAAAATTATGCGCTAAGAGCAGCCCTAGGAATCCCCAAGAGAGAACATATCTCTAACACCAGAAGAGCCAACAACTGGCTCTCCACTCACGACAAAATAAAACTAAAAACTGCCTCCCTCACGCACAAATGCATGAACAATGCAGCACCCCGCTACCTATCCGACAGATTCACTTTGAAGCCTACCACAAGAATCACCAGACTCGCCAACACCAACTACCTCTGGATCCCCAGATACAAACATGTCAACATAGGAGGCAGCAGCTTCCAGGTCAAGGCAGCACTCCTATGGAACTCACTACCTTCCCCTCTAAGAATCAATCAATCCTATCACAAGTTCCATCAAAGCATCACTAGTTGGCTCAAAGTTGCAGACATCTAGGCATATACCTTGCTGACTTTGCCCGGCACCTCTCTCTACACCGCATGCACCAACCACTGTGTAAAACTATGCATACCATCAATGTACCCGCCTGCATATATCATAACTTCATTGTGCCAACATGTAACCAAGCGGCACTTGCACATAATTGTATTTTACATGTTGTAACCAAGCTTTGAATATCCTTATGCCTTGCGCCTGAATACCCTCGGGTCTGGAGCGCAATACAAATAATAAACTAAACTAAACTAAACTAAGAAAGGTTGTCTCACCGATTGATGTGCCAGTTGTGAAAAGAAGGGTAGAGTTGGAGTATATGGGGTCAACTTGTTGCTCTAGGGGGCATCAAGTTCTGTCTGCAATAGTTCTCTGAGAGTGTTAAACATTTGCGTGTTCAATTTAATTCTGTGGCTACCTTCATGCAATTGTATTGGCTGTCTGTAGTATTTTTTAGGTTTCTGCTGGTCTTGCTTCCACGTAACATCTAAAATATTGTGATCGCTTTTCAGGGTTGGAACTATCTTAAAGTATTTTATGTTATTAATAGAGTGATTTGAGATTAAAACATAATCCAAAATGGAAGTAGTCACATCTCTGGTCCATGTTGGCTGTGCAGGAATATCTCCCTCAATGGTATCGTTCAACATGGCGAAATCTCTGTATGTCATAAGGATCATCTAAGATTGAGCTTGTGTGGTTTGCTTCTTGCTTCACTCACTAATGCAACTTATATTTAGATCACCTACAATTAGAGTGGATTTGATTGTTGCGTCTGTAGCTATAAGGTCCAGCATGTTAGTTCAAGTTCAAGAAACACCCTATCCTGGATTATCCCCTGATTCCAATATAGATGGAGGATTGCCAGGGTGACAACAAGAGGCCTTAATTCACCTGTCGTGGATAGCTTGGTGAGCTGAATACAAGGATACAATTCAGCCATCGTTAACAGGCCCACAGAAGGTCTGCCCGAGGAATGGGAAATGGCAGGAATCCAGCAGACCACATAGTTCTGCCAGGTAGGTTGTAGGAGTATCCACATTGTTAGGCAAGATTGTATGCAGTACCCTGTGGGAGACTGCACCAGCGTTATCCTCTTGGCAATAGTTTACCTAACCTTTGGTGTAAGCATGTAATACACAAGTTGGTAGAATGACTGAGCAACCAGGCTTATCTCAAGAGTGGTCAATGTGAGCTATAGGTTTGAAACATAGAGTTTCACGGTGACAAGTATCCAAGCACTTACACTCAAAGTTTCTTGATTAAACAATTATTTATTAATTTAAAAGTCAGTTTGAATAAGCCTTCTTTAGAAGGCAGCAACTATGTAACACTTAAAAATACTTCATAAATACACACTCTCAGTTTCAATAAATCAGTAGATACCCTTTGGGATGGCACACAGTCACTTTCTACACCATGAGGTGACTTAAATAGCTAGGAGACTGTGGACATTGATAAATCACTAGCACATTTAGAGCAATACTGAGTTTGGCATCAAAAGGAAAAGGATTAGGGAGAAAACAATGGTTAAGAAGTTCCTCAAACAGGTAAGCACTTTTGAATCCTACAATGCAATATAGATCCACCCTTTCCCAGGTACAGATCAAAACACAAAGTCAGAGGTTAGAAGAGTCTTCAGGGAGCCAGGACAGTGAATGTCAATTGAGCAAATTCTAGGGGAGCTGGAGTTCTTCTTGAAGATAAGTAAAAATTCTTGCACAATGTTATAGAGAGTTTTTGTTGAAAAAGGTGTGAGGCTTGTGATGGGCAGAGCTGCAAGCAATTCTGCAAAAGGTAACAAAGACAAATCTCAACTGAGAGCAAGCAATGCTAAACAACAAAATGTAAGTGACACTTAGTTTACAGTACCTTAGGTCTGAGGAAATTGGTTCCAGCTTGCTTCTGTTCCTGTTGTAGTATGGCAGATCCTGTTGTTCATGGGCCTCAGTCGTGGGGGCAAGAGGGAGGATGTCTGAGGACTCCTTCACTACGATTCAAAGTTTGCCGGCAGCAATCTGTAAACTTCAGATCAGCAGCACTTTGTGGTTTCAGCTTCTTGCAAATAGCACCAGCGTAATTCTCAGATACCTTGTGGACTTTCCATGCTTCTGGGATCCAGCATTCTGTTCAGGTGGCTCAAGCTTGGTTAGTCCTGCTTCAAGGGAGTCCGGAGGATCTTCCTGCAGCTCGGGTCTGACTTAAAAACGCTGCCCTCAATTCGGGTGTTCTCTCCCTGGCACTTGGTTCCTGCAGCAGAAATGGAAGTACAGCCAGCCTCGAGAGGATTTCGAGATGAGTTTGTCTTGGGGTCGATTTGTCCCACCACCCCAAGGGGAGAAGTCGTCCTTTGCAGGGCTTCTCTAGTCGAGGCAAATTCAGAGCTTCAGCACTGCAGCAGAGCTTCACTGGGAAAACCAACACTCCAGAAGTTGCAGCTAGGGTCTCTTCCAAGTTCTACTTCGGATTCCTTTGTCCAGTGGTCGACTCTGCCTTCTGTCTAAAAGACCCTGCCTTTATACAGGCTTCTCCCATTAATTCACAGCCTAGCTGTCACTCACACAACAGGGTGGCTGTCGTGACAGCCGGCCAACTAATCACCCTTGGGTGCATTCCTGTAACCAAGGAGACTAATTACAGGGTGTTTCGGGCACCTCCCTCACTTCCTGACCTGCCAGACACGTTGGAGACAGAAGCGGGATTCAGCAGTGAACCTCACCAAAGACAAAATGAACAAAGGGACCAAACCTCAATATCAAGAAGGACCTTTCCAACAAGAAATGGTGAAAAAAGAAGACCGGGGCCATTTTGACAAAATGGTCACCCATGGGTGCTTTACTGCAGCTGCATTTGCAGCCTGCAGTAAAAACACACAATGGTAGGAAAAAGTAAACCACTGCCACCAGCCATTAATTGTAGAAAGGGTAAGATAAAAATGTTATGTGAGAAAGTAGACACAGGGGATACTAAGTAACCCCTCCCGCATTATATGGAAGATAGTGTGTGCTGGGTCTACAAAGTTACAAAAGGTAAGTAACATCAATTTCACTTTACTGCTCTTGGAAACAGTAGTTTTAACCAACAGAAGTTATTTAATCCTTTGGCAAATCTGAAAGACTTCCCAGTGCCACTTCAGTGAAGGTGCTGTGTGTCACAATGTAAAAAGATCATGCCTATGGAGTTTGTCAGACTTCTAAAACAAAAGAAACACAGTGTTCAAATTAAAGAAAAATACACACGGGAGTTGGAAAAAGGTCTAATTCTCTCCAGGATAAAAATGAAATTCCAAAAGTCCAGCAAAAGAGCAGGGGGTCTCTAAGGCAGAAGGAAATCAGCACATTTCTGAGAATTTTCCCTAACACATGTTTCCTGCAGGACTACAATGTCATAACTGGAAAGGGGATTGTTGGTGTTATTACTAGTCAGGTGTTTAAAGCCCCTTGTTTTTCATACAGCCATCGTACACATGTATGACAATAATTAATACTGGTGGTGATCATTATTGTCATTAATTGCTTTTGCTAGCCAGGAATAATCAGATTCTTTACTATGCCTTTGTGGGGTTTTAAAGGAAAAATCTTGCTGTAAGTGGCCTTGCTGTCCTTGACAGTTGATATGTAGACACTAATGTGGCTGAGGCTCTGACTTATCAGATCGAGTTCTTTCAACTGCAATGGGAGTGAGGTCCTGTTTCCAGCATCCTGGCCATCTGTTGTTCTCCTGCACATGTGGAGTTTGTGCCTGGCTGCTGACCATTCCATTAGGAAGGTGCACTTTTTGTGCATTACTGCACCTCCAGGTGAATTATTAAACCTGAAAAATCGAAATTCGAAAAGAAAAAAAAAGAAAAAAATAAATAAAAGACGGAATTTGCATAATATTGTTGGAAAGGACTGTCTTATTTGGCATTTTCATCGTGCAGCCATTTTTTGAGCTTTTTAAAACCGGGAGCTGCCTTGCTATTTTGAAAGCACACGTTTTTCCTACTATTGCTGCTTATTTGACTGTTTTTGGCCCTTCCAAGATGGCTGCCGTGGTTTTCTTTGTTGTGTAGGCAGGCTGTGCTGAACCAGCTTTCCCTGTGTTGGACTCCCATTGGTTGCTGAGTGTTTTCTTCCATTCAATCAGGGACCGGCAGGCTTCAGCTGGCCCACTCAGCAAGGCCCACTTCCAAGGCCCCTGTCTGCTCCCTGTCTGCGTCCGGAATGCTAATTGGGGTCCTCCCTGCACCTTAACCACAATGATGCTGCCACCTCACTCCTCTAAGAAATCCGGACTTCCTTGACTTTGCCACCTCCAGAACTTTGGGTTAGTTCCCTCCTTATGGAATCACTCCTACCACCTTTGACTATCACTGTTCTTTCTGCTTGTTACTCCCATGATGTCATCCTGCTGCGCAGTGCTTCCTAAATCCCTTTGCTAACATCTGATTCCAAGATTGAAAAAGTCAAATCTTGCTGTTTTTGCTTTGTGCTAAAAAGTCAAATCTTGCTGTTTTTGCTTTGTGCTAAAAAGTCAAATGTTGCTATTTTTGCTTTACTCTTAAAAGTCAAATCTTGCTGTTTTTGCTTTGTTGTAAAAAGTCAAATCTTGCTGTTTTTGCTTTGCCCTTAAAAGTCAAATCTTGCTGTTTTTGCTTTGTGCTAAAAAGTCAAATCTTGCTGTTTTTGCTCTGTGCTAAAAAGACAAATCTTGCTGCCCATTGCAAAATTCTCTGTATTTTGCTTGTATACTGTTTCTTCTCTGTAACTTGCCAGCCCAGTGACCTCACCACTCTCTTTTGTCCCACACCTACCTGCCTTAGCCCCCCCAGTATCTCCATCCTCTCCTCACTTCCACCCCAATGGCGCTTTCTGTTTCTTCTATCTTCTCCAACTGCTTCTCCATTGACTATCCGTCCCTTCTCACTAAGTCTGGTAGGAAGAAGTTCAAAAAGGATATCTTGGCCTCTAACCCTGGTCTTCCTATCGCCAATACCTACTGTCACCAGACAGACCCTTACCAACATCCTCTTTGTCGTTCCTTCGCCAGATCTATGGACTCCTCGTATGGTCTCTGTGCTCTGCCCTTTCTCCTCCTCCCCCATTAATGGTGGCACTCGGTGGGAAGTTCTCATGGCTTCCTTCGACTCCTCTAAAGTCATCATAAATGTCTACCTATAAGGCACTGTCATGGTCCAAGGGCCTCAGGCCAATCTCCTCCTCTTCGATAGGCGCTTCCCTCCCCTCATCAATTTCCTCTCATCTCCTGCTGTCCCCTCCTCTCCCCCCTTGGCAACCTTGCCCTCTCTCTCCTCCACATCCTCTGCCCCTCCTAGGGCTCTTTCTCCTCTGCAGGGCATACCTCTGATCTGTACCCCTCCCCGGAAGGTCTTTAAGGCTGGCAACCTTCTTCATATTGCCATTCTCAACTCTCGCTCTGCCGTCAAACACTCCTCTGACATCTGCCACCTCCTTGAAGAACTAGACCTTGATGTCCTTGGTCTTACTGAGACATGGTTCACGGCCAGCTCTGTCACGAGCTTTGACACTCTCCTCCATGATGGGTACAAGATTCTCTCAGCACCCAGATCCTCCCGGTCCGGTGGGGGGGTAGCCCTAATCTTACCTGAGTGGATTCCTGCCTCTATCATTCCCACTCAGACCTACCCCTCTTTTGAATGCCTTGTCTGTAGGCTTTCTCTCTCGCCTTCCATTCTCTTACTGTGGTTACCATCTACCGGCCTCCTGGTCAAATCACCTCATTTCTCTCTGAGTGGGCAGACCTCTCCTCCTCCCTCCTGGCCTCTACCACTCAACTCGTCCTCCTCGGTGACCTAAATATACATTTAGACTCTCCTTGCTCCTCCTGTGTACTCTTCCGTGACCTCTGCGACTCCCTCTCTCTGTCCATCCTCCCCTCTAGCCTGACTCACTCTGCAGGGCACACACTCGATGTCTTGATCTCCTCTGACCTCCTCCTCCCCATCCTTCTGACCACTCCTCTCTCCTGGAGCGATCACTCCCTCCTCTCATCTCATATTTCCCTCTCTTACCCCCAAGCCAGGCCTACCCAAACACTACCACCTACCTTCTTGGACATCCGGCCCATGAAACATGTGTCAGTTGAGGCTTTTGCCGCCACTTTCTCTCCCCCCTCCACCTTTGGCTGTCTCACATCCTGACACAGCCCTGTTTCTGCTCTAATCTTCACTTTCTGATACGCTTGATGCTCTTGCCCCTGTCATGAGGATCCGCTTGAAGTCCAAAGCCAAGTGCAATTCCTGGTATGACTCTGACCTAGCTACACTTAAACGTAAGTGTAGGGCAGCTGAGAGGAAATGGAGGACATCCTGTTCATTCTCTGACAAACGCTCCTGCCGCCTGCTACAAAGGCAATACCGACTCTCTGTCCTCACCAAGAAGAGAGTCCACATTCAAGCTCGCGTCTCTGCGGCATCTAACAACATGGCCAAACTCTTTAAAATCTGCAAGGAGCTGGCCAACCCTACTGCAGTCCCTACCCCTCCTGTTGCCTCCCAGGCTCTTTGCAATGCCCTTGCCTCTCACTTCATTTAAAAAAAACAGGACATCCTGTCCACCCTCTCCAACCACACCCCTCCTCTTCCCTCTCCATCTGTGCTTGCTGACCCTCCTTTAGCCACCCCCCCACCATCCTTCTCGTCCTTTCCCCTTTTCACCCCTGACAAGGTCACTAGACAAGTCCGATCTATGAAAGCCTCTTCAAAACAGGCTCATCCCTGTTCCTCTAAAACCATCAAGGACCACATTGACACCCTCGCTCCGGCCCTTGCTGATTTTTGAAACCACTACTTTGCCTCTGAATCCTTCCCCTCTCCTCTGAAGCATTCCTTTGTGCATCCTCTTCTCAAGAAACCCACAGCTGATCCTTCTTGTCCAGCTAAATATCGCCCAATTTCCATTACTCCCTTTCTTGGTAAACTCATGGAAAAGTTGGCCATCTCTCACATTAACCTTCATTCCAATTCTGTTGGCCATCTCCATGACCACCAGTCTGGCTTCAGAGCTTCCAGAAGCACGGAAACTGCTCTCCTGAACATCTGTGAAGATCTGCTCTCCAACCTTGACTCTAACATTCCCTCTGTCTTCATCCTCCTGGATCTATTTTCTGCCTTCGACACGGTCAACCATACTGTCCTGCTCAACCGTCTCCGTGAAAACCTGGGTATCACTGTTCAGGCTTTGGCCTGGCTGACCTCTTTCCTTTCAGATCGACCCTCCCAGGTCCAACTTGGGTCCTTCCTTTCATCTATCTTCCTCTCTACCTGTGGTGTTCCCCAGGGGTCCAACCTCTCAGCCTGGCTTTTCAACCAATACCTGGCAACTCTTGCCCACTGCATTGCCACTTTCTGCTCAAATTTCCAGTGCTACGCTGATGACACTCAACTTATTTTTAGGCTGCCCTCTGCCACCTCCTCTCCTTCTCTCATTCTCTGATTGCTTAACTGCCATTCAAGATTGGTGTGCCGCTAATGATCTTTGTCTGAATGCCAGCAAGACGGAGATCCTCCTCATCGGCACACCTTCACCATTCTTTCCCCTCACTCTCTGGCCGGCCTTCCTTGGCCCTCCTCCTACCCCCACCTACGAGGCTAAGAACCTCTGGGTCATCTTTGATTCTCCCCTTTCCTTCTCCGCCCACATCTCTGAGGTCTCCAAAAAGTCAAATTTCCAGCTGCTCCTCCTCAGAGGTACTTTGCCTTTCCTCCCCTTCCCCCAGAAGCTCATGGTATCCCAAGCTCTGGTTCTCTCAGCTTGGACTATTGTAACAGCCTCTTTCTAAATCTACCTGACTCTACTCTCCGCCCTCTGCAACTAATCCAGAACAGGACTGCAAGACTTGTCCTTGGCCTCAAGCCCTTTGATCGTATCTCTCCAGCTCTGAAATCTCTCCACTGACTCCAGTGGATGCAAGGATTAAATTCAAAACCCTCTGCATTTTCCACAAGGCTTTCTGGGGCCTAGGTCCAAAATACCTTCAGCTTTCCCTCTGCAAATACCTCCCCTCTCGAGCTCTTCGCTCCTCTACCTCCAACTCCCTCAGGGTCAGTCATTTTTCAAAGAAACAAGCTGGGGGTAGATCTCTGTTTTCGGCTGGGGCCTCCTTCTTGAACAGCCTCCCTGCCACTCTAAATCTTGAGGAGAACCATCTCTGGTTCCGGAAGCACCTCAAGACCTTCCTCTTTTCTTCTGCCTTCGCTCCCCCTCTCCCCTGCTGATCTGTTCTCTCTTGGCACCGTGCACCTGGCCACCCTCTGTCCTTCGGGCCCAGGTACCTGCTCACCCTGCCACCCTCCAGCACTGCCTCTGGGCAACCCCTTGCACTGGGGTCTGTATCTGTACCCATACAGCCCCCCCTTTTTCTTCCTGCACTTATTAGACCTACCCTGTCTGCTGCCTTAAACCTAGCACTTGCAAATTGCTGGCTGCATTACCACTGTTTGTTGCCTTTATTATTTATTTATTGTTATTTATCTGTTTCTCCTCTGCTTCGCACTTTTCACTTCTCCCCCTTCCATGAACTTTTCCCCTCCCCCTCTCCCATGCACTTTCGCGTTCTCAATGTCACTGGGCCTAGTAAGATCGCTGTTTTGTTCTCCCCTGTTCCCCTCCCTTGCCTTTTCGCGTTCTGAATCACTTGTGTACGAGCGCGGTAGAAATAAAATATCAATCAATCAATCAATCCTGCATTAGTTGGTTTGTTGGATTGTATACAAATTTGCTATTCCTTATATCCAGGTTGAAGCCTCTTTGTTTAGCTGTGTCCTTTGGGTTCCAGATTAACTCTATGATGATCAGAGAGTGAACCATCAGGAACACTGTATCCATCTTCTTGCTGTTGATAATGTGGCTGTATTAAATGTCTTGGGATCCAATTGTTTTTAAAGTATGTATACATCTAAATGCAGTGCTGATTCTGGATCTATTGGGTTAGTGATCAACAGCATGCCTATTAAATAATTGACAGGACTAGGACATCTGCCTTTTTAATGGGAGGAGTTTAGTACAGGTTTCCTGTTCTCTGTTAGACACTGTCAGGTCGCAGTCACACTCTCTTATGCAGACTTGCCTCCTTTGAGACTGTTCTGTAGGTTGTCTCTTTCTCTAAGCTGATTGGTTATCATCTCCGGTGATGGGGTGTTGTTTAAGACCTGTTCTGCTTGCATGCTTCCGTTTCTGCTCCAGAGCCATGAATTCAGCATTGTCATAACTGAGTTTCTCTCGCTCCTCACCTGTTTCGGACATTCCTCTACGCCCACCCGTTTCTGGTTTGGATTTAATTAGGGTAGGGTTGATATGAGTATGTTTAAAGATTCATGAGGTCTTGCTCTTCCATTATAAATGGGGATGCTGGCTCCCCACACAGCTGGATATGGGCCTGTGCTGGTTGTTAGCTGCTTGTGGATGCTGCATGAGCACTGGACAAAATGACACGCTCTTCTGCGTTTTTGGTTGTTTTTCTAGAATTCGGATGTATCAAGAAATTGTGTATGAACTTTTTTGATGTGCTTGTTAGATGTTTAACATTGTTTTGAAGATTCTTTTTTTTGATTGATCATTGATTTAATTTTTTTGATTTTCTTTTATAAATGGAACACATTCTTCTGGGACAGCGGGTTCAACAGCCGGTTCCCCATGGTCCTGTGGGCCTCCCGGCATTTCTCCATCGACCCCCGGTGTTCTGAGGTAAGTGCAGTCATGAGAAGTCTAGGCGGATGAGGCATGTCTTCCTGTATTACACATTCCTGCACGTCTATACTTTGAGATCCTGTGGTTACAGTGCATTGGGACTTTTCCACCTGCTTTCTATTTGCCAGAATTGTTTGCACTATAAATTGCTGAATGTTCTTATGTTCAAAGGCTAGCCAGTCCACCTTTGCCGAAACCAATAATAGCTCATTATTATGTGCATCGATTGTCCAGTCTAGGGACTTAGACGTTTTTGTTAGGCCATAAAGGCCATTATTCATCACATTTAAGGTGCTTTCCTATAGATTAATTGGAGGGTGTTTTAGCCCAAATTAAGGTCTCGGCGTTGGTTTTGCAAATGCAATCAGTGACGATGCTGAACTATTACAGGGCGAATTCGATTAATCTGGGTATGATATCGGAAAATTGGATAAATTCAAAGGTTTATGAATGGGTATGTCTTCCCATTGGGTTTCACAAATGGTAACATTTGTCCCTAAGTCGGAATGGAATGTTAGTGCTATTTTGGGAGAAAAACATGGTTCACATTCAGCCACATGAGGCGCACTTTGGTGTAGCACTGTATCTTTGGTGGCCACTTGAGAGTATACAATGGGCATTGGGTGGTATCCACAGTATGCACTGTAACTTCTGTTACTTTGAATGCAGTGCAAATATGGTCGCTTACTTGGTTAGATATGTTTCCGTTCCTACCTGGTCATGCTTTGTCCTTGCATGGTTAGGAGAGAGATGTGCAAGTGTTCGGCCATTGTTAAAGGTTGCGTTGTAATAGATAATAACTCGGCATCAGTGACAAGCAATGAATGAATTGGTGATGGTTGACTACTTTCCCTTGGTTCGAGTTCTTTTTCTGACTGTACTCGCACAGATTTAGTTGCTGGCATTAGCTGCATCGTGAAGGCTGACGTGTTTTGATTATTTAGCACACATAGATGCCTGATATCCAAAGAATGGGATTTTGCTTGTTTTTTTTTAGATTTAGTAGATTCACTTGTGCTGGATTTCTTGGATACAAGTGACTGTGTTGCGTCAGAGAATCCGATTGTGTCCATGGGTCGGAACAAATTGGTAGCATGAGCCAGCATTGCGGTTTTAAGTGTAGATCGACATTATCAGGAAAGCTTAAAATTGATAATATATGATTACAGTTGGAAACAGCGGGGCGAGAGGGCTTGTGCGCAGTGCTCGCTGCACAGCTAAACAGCTTAACAGCACTCATTTTACACTCCCATGATGAACACTCGATGCACACACAATGGAAAATATATTACATGAGGTAGAGTTATTTGAGTGAAGTGAATGTTATAAGAGCATACCAATAAGCTAAGGTGTAGTCCACACAACGTTCCACAGATAGAAGATGAGCACAGTAAATTCCCTGTCTGGTAACAATAGGAAGCGCAGCAGTAAGACCGGTGAGATGAACAGCTTAACAGCACTTGCCTCACACTCCCACTATGTGCAATTCTTAATAAGTGTGTTGTGGATTTTACTCACCTTGGTCTGCCTTGTGCCATCCTAAAATAAGATAAAGAGTAATTGCTAACGTTAGTCTGTGTTCCACTGATCTGAAAAGCAACTGTAATAGTTTATTACAACAGTAGGTCTTACTCACATGGTATAACTGAGGGTTTTCCTAAATGTAGTTATAGGTTTTCACTGTTCCATGAATTTGTGTTCCACTATTCAGAAAAGTATCCCAGTAACAGGGTTGGTTTACTAAGTGATTTCTTAACTGCGTGTCACTGCATGACTGACAGGGTCTACTACCCTTGAATTAGTTACTGTAAGTACTCTAAAAGTGCACTGCTATGATCTTATAAATGACTTTTACCTGCATAACTGAGACATGGCTTGATGACACATCAGGCTCTGTTCTCACACATTTGTCATTGCCCAACTACAGCATGCTGCACTTAGACCACCCTCCCTCAAAAAGGGTGGGGCATTGCTATTATCTTGTTATGAAGAGGTTCCCTTCTCACCATTAGTCACCATGTTAAAATGCAAGCCATGTTAATATGTTTCTCTCACTCCTCCACTCTATGTACTGTAGGGTATTTTGTGGAGATTTGGGGCCTGACGGTATTTTATTACCGCCGAAAAATAACTTAGCAATAATCACTCCTCGTATTCAGATTGGGCCCTGTACAACAATAATACAGTGGACATGCATTATTTCAGCACCCAGACATGCATATTTGGTATGCGTGGTTGGTATGCGTGGTTGGTGGTATTTTGGTGAGCATAATTCCCTTGTTTTATTTGTGGCCCCAATGTCCAGAATCCCTTATCTTTGCTTAGATTTTTCGTGTAATCACTAGAGAGACCTCAGACCTACATTTTAGGAATACCACATTTTCAGTGTTAGTGTTAGTGTGCCACCATGGGCGATCTCACTGACTTATTTACGACAGAGAGCTATATGTGGTAATTTTGTGGTAATTTCCACTACCTTATACACGGTAGGGAACTATGTTCAGAGAGTCTCTCTTCCCATTGGCTCATGTACCTCCAACGAGCTATGCTACAAACAATCACTCTCAACTCTCCATACTGAATAGTTCATGCACACATCTGTCTTAAAATGACAATTGTATTGTTTAAAAATCTCCCCTCATCATCAGCACTGTATTGGTAAATAGAAGACACACCACCTGTCTGCTTTCAAGTATTTTTCTGTATTATAAAAGTTGCATTGAAACACGATCTCACTCTTTACAGAAATAACTAAAACAGCACATTAACAGCATTGTCTGAAATACACTGAAAAAAAAAACTGGCAGAGAACAGAACATAATTTGCAACATTAACGTGTGATTAAGGCACCGGAATCTCTTTTCCTACTCTGACTGAACATTATCGCCTCGTACACACTCAGCTCCCACACTTATGTAATTACCTTATCTGTTCAGAGTTTTCTTTGGCTGTTCTCTTTCTGAATGTGGCTCCCTTGAAGATTAACCCCAGTAAAAAGGAACGCCTGCCTTCTCAAACCGGGGTCATTGCCTGGAATTTTCAGCTTTTGCAGATAGGAATGCTCCAACCAGGAAAAGGTCTTCCTCCCAGCTCTGCCAAATCTTGACTGCCCTTCTCTCTCCTCAAACTCCCCCCAGCAAAACTCTGATCACTCCCTCTAGCATGATACTTGCTATGACGCTGCTCCAATCAGAATCAATCATGCCATCTCCTCCTTCTCTACACAATGGCTCATTTTTATAGTAATACTTTGTAACCAACTGATTTCCTGTTCTTTCGAGCTCTTTTGCTTCCTGTAATTATGTGGACACGGCAGCAGAGAAGAGAAAAAAAAAATGGATGTGCGTTTAAAAGTTCACTTTCAGAATATGCCTAATTCTGCAGTGGAGACACATTTTTATTAGTGGATTATGTTTCATTAGTCAGGTTAGTTATAAGTAATGTTAGTTATTATTTTCAAATGTGTCTCTCGCACCATAGGCATTTCAGGTGAAAAATAGTGTGCATTTTTGAATGAGCACGTGTGCTTTTAACTGTAAAAATAGATTTGCATCTTATATGTTAAAATCGTTTTTGACTGAATAGCCTGTCTTTTCTTGTTAATCTGGTAACACATATAGCAATGCACCATAGGCATTTGGTGCTGCATCAAAAAAAATTGCTACTTGTGCAGTAGTGCTGTACTCTGTGCTGTTTGCTACCTGTGTAGTAGTGCTGTACTCTGTGCTGTAACACGCCAAATATCCTTACATACCCTCCTTTTGTTTTTAGAATCTGGCTACGATCCAAGCCAATTCCTAAAAACAATTTGTTCTTTTTCTTCTTTTCACAATATAGCAATCCAATAAAATGAATATTCATGTGCATCAATGAAAAAGTTGCAATCAATACAGTATTCATCTGAGTTCATTAGTTTACAAAATGTTGTACATTTGCCTTCTCAGTGGAAGTGGCATTACTCTAAGTTTAGATTTTTCAAGTCAATTAAAACAATGAAATAAAACAACTAACCAAAACAAATAATTAATATAACAAATTAAAATAAATAATTAAAATAATAAATACGTGGAACTCCATATGTCAGCACTCTTGTCTGTCTCTGATATGTCCCGACCAGCGATGCTATTTGGTTCATTCGATTACACTTCCATCTTGGCAATCTTAGATCCATAGGAGTCATCCTTTTTAGCATTCTGGTTATCTTGTCTTCACCTCCACCTGGAGGCAGGCATCTTTTGGTCTTCATCCAGGGGACTCCAGGACTCCATCGTCTCTCCCGTGGGCTCTGATCCCGGAACCTCCGACCAAATAATGTTAATTGTCTTAATCAAAATAGAAAATAAACAAATTAAGTACATAGCATAATACTAACTTCATCCTTTTGCCAAAAATAAAACATGCTTGGTAAAAATATTTCTTTTTTTTTTTTTTCTGAAATTAAACACAAGTTAAAAGAAAACAAGCAGATATTCAATATTTAACATACTTTCTCTCTGCACACCAACCATGAGCTTCTATTATATGTGCATTTATTTATTTATTTATTTATTTATTTACTTATATTATATATTTTTACATATATTACAGTGTTTATGTACCATCATAACAATCAACTTTTTTAACTTCTTTGTCACTGCCTCCTGATTACACCCATTTATTTTCTCTTTTTGTGTTCAAGGGACTTTATCTGTTTCTACATGCTCAAGCTGCCTGATCTCATGTCTGGGATGGCATGGTTTGATTTGATTTACATGGACAAACTGCTCTATTGCTGTTTCACCTTCATTTTTCAAAATTTTATACACTACAGGAGAGACTTTCAGGCTAATTCATAGAATCCAGCGCACAAGTAGCGCACGCGGCTGGCGCACAGCGTGCGCCTGCGATAGTCTGCGCCAGGCACGTGCGCTAAAACAGATTTCCGCGCACAGCGTATTCATGGATTTCAAGCTCCCAAACCAGCCGTGGCGCAGAGAATCGCAGCGAGCCTGCAGCAGCGCCAGTAACGCCCCCAAGAACGCCCTCGCGCAAGGAAAAGCCATCAAAATCGCTAAATCATCGCTAAGGGCTGCGCTAACCCTGGACCACTTCACAGGGCAAGCAAACAAGGAAAGAAAAGCGGGCAATCTTCAAATCAGGAGTACGCGGGAAGTACTACACGCGACTAGGCAGGGAACGTGAATTACAGGGGTACGCGGGAATCATCACACGCGAACAGCCAGGGTGCGTGTATTACAGGGGTAGCGGGAAGTTCAACACGCGATTGGCCAGGGTACGTGTATTACAGGGGTACGCGTGAAGTAGAACACGCGATAGGCCAGGGAACGTGTATTACAGGGGTACGCGGGAATTATCACACGCGAACAGCCAGGGTGCGTGTATTACAGGGGTAGCGGGAAGTTCAACACGCGATTGGCCAGGGAACGTGTATTACAGGGGGACGCGTGAAGTAGAACACGCGATAGGCCAGGGAACGTGTATTACAGGGGTACGCGGGAATTATCACACGCGAACAGCCAGGATGCGTGTATTACAGGGGTAGCGGGAAGTTCAACACGCGATTGGCCAGGGAACGTGTATTACAGGGGGACGCGTGAAGTAGAACACGCGATAGGCCAGGGAACGTGTATCACAGGGGTACGCGGGAATTATCACACGCGAACAGCCAGGGTGCGTGTATTACAGGGGTAGCGGGAAGTTCAACACGCGATTGGCCAGGGTACGTGTATCACAGGGGTGCGTGGGAATTATCACATGCGAATAGGCTGGGTGGGCCCTCACAGGTGTACCCTGTACACCCTCCACGACCCCTGCAGGCAGCCCACAAAACAGTGGACTACCCTGCACACCTGATCATGTCCCCCTGCACCCCCATCCACCAGGGGCACCCTCCACCAGGCCCCCACCCATGTCTCCCACCACCCCCACCCCCCAGCAGTGCAGGGGCACCTGCCATCAGGCCCCCATCCATGTCTCCCACCACCCCCACCCACCAGCACTGTGGGGCACATGGCCAGCAGGCAGTCAGGCAGCAGCCGATGGCAGGTGGGAGCGTGCTCAGGGCTCTGGGGGACTTAAATTTGGCCTCCTGGCCAGGAGCGTGGTCTTTCGTGTTTGAACGCGTGGACAGCCTGATAGGGAGTGATTTTGCACGTGAAAACCCTTCACCAGCATATGTGCGTCAATAGTTACCTGCACGTGCAGTGTCAAAGCGTGTGATTGGTGAAAATGGATCTACACGCAGGAGTGACAAAGCGTGTGATTGGTGAAAAGTGAGCTACACGCAGGAGTGTCAAAGCGTGTGATTGGTGAAAAAGGATCCACACGCAGGAGTGACAAAGCGTGTGATTGGTGAAAAGTGAGCTACACGCAGGAGTGTCAAAGCGTGTGATTGGTGAACATGGGCCAAGCACGTACACGCCGTAAGTGACGCTGTACGTGTGGGCCTGTATAAAAGGTAGTGTTGAACACCATTTCCTTGTACGTGCTTTTCGTGGAGAGCGAGTGGGTGAATTCTGTACTTCTTGTCGTTTCACACGCGATTTACTTCACGGCGTTTCCAGTTCGTACTCCCTGTTACCTCTGACAGCTTTTTCTCTTTTTCCTCTTGTACTGGTTTACCTGGGCCTGTTCCCTCAAACAGTGTCCCCTTCTACTGTTGTCCTGTCTCCTCAGACAGCGTACACATCTTCTTTTGGCAGGGGTGTTGCCAACCAAAAGCGCTAATTTTTCACGCTCTTTTACCTGGCAGACGGTGAGTCACGCACGTATCTAACATCTGTGCTTGCCCCGTGTGTAGCCTACCCCTTCAGAGGTCAATCTAGGCTGCGTGTGACACGCATACGTTCATTGTGTTACTGGATGCCACAGCGTAGTGCAGGGTTTTCCATCAGCACACGTGGTCTAGGAGGGGTATTGTGCACGTTCCTTAACATTTTCGGGGTGCCTGTGCGTTGCGTGACCCGTCATCTTTCCCCAGGGGTGTCATATAGCCTTGCCACTGCACTAGGGTACGAATACCATCTGGTACCCAACCCCTTTGACACCCAATTGCCCAGGACAATTGTGCACACCGACTCCCATACGCACAATACCATCAGTGCCATGGTTGGGAGGCGTGCAAGCCGTAAGGGTGGCAAAGGTGGCCGAGCCACACGTGGTGGCCGTGGAGGATCCACTAGGGGACGTGGTTGTGACTTGCAGGGTGCCCCTGCCCCCCCCAGTCTGGAGGAACAGTCATGGACACCCATGCCCCCCCCCCCCAGTTGAGAGTCATGTGGCTGATACCAACCCTGATCAGCCCTTGTCGGACCAGGCCATTGTGGCACCAGACCTGTCCGAGGGTGATCCCATCGCTGACATCCAGGTCAGCAGGTCCACTGCACGTGCACCGGTGCACATTGGTGTCATCAGGGCACGCGCATCTATGCCAGATAGGTCATCTGCTGGCCCCCGTAGCCAGGGTGTGGCTCCATCCACCCCACCTCTCATACACCCTGCCAAGACTGTGTCGGTCCTAGTTCATGCACCTCAGATCAGGCCTGACCCCATCCCACTACCCCCAATGCCTGCACCTACTCCCATGCTGAGTGGGCAATCCCACACACCCAGTACTGAGTCCACCACGACTCCTGCCCCTAGTGTCCACAGCGGCGTAGGACACTCTGGATCCCCACCCCCTTCCAAGCGCAAGAGGAAGAGTGCACGTCCGGCACAGGCTGATGCCCCAGGCACGGCTGCACAGTCCGGCCCATCAAGGAAGCCAAGCTTCACAGACGCCGAACTGAATGCACTTGTTCAGTATGTGTCAGATCATGATAGGGAAATGGTCATCGTTGCAGGGTCCAAGACCACACATGCCAGACGCCAGGCACACTGGCAGACCATTGCTGACAGAATAAGTGCCCTTGGAGTAGTGAGGCGCACAGCTAGTGATTGCCAGAAGCGCTGGAATGACCTTAAGCGCAGGGCAAAGGATAAGCTGGCCTCAAGTCATGCCGCAACCTTGGTGACTGGAGGTGGGTCCCCAGCACAGGAAATAGAACTCACACCACACGAGTCCGTAGCTGGATCCTACGTCACCGAGGGACAACTCCAAGGTGTGGGAGACCTCCCTGATTACGAGGCATCATCCGGTGAGTGCACATGCATGTGTGTATTATCCATGTGCATGGTGTGTGTGTGAAGCATTCATGTTGGGTGCCTGTCAAGGGGGTGTGTGGCAGAGTTGATAGTGGCACCCATGTGCCTCATCCAGTATGTACAGTGCAACACCATCTGGCCACAGCACTATCCCTACTGGCAACAGTGCACATATGGGCCGACACATGGAAGTTGCCCTTGATTTGTCATTTTGTCACTACATTGTTGCTCATACTCCCCTGTCTATTCATCTGATGTCTTACATACCATTCCTATCCTTTCCCCCAGCCATTCAAGTTTCATCTTCACATGCCTGACATGCAATGATACCACATGCTAATGCGTCCTCTGTATATAAATGCCAACCAACATGCTGTCATACTGTGGATGTTGCCTTGACATCCACCTCCTACCTGTGGGCTTTGGTACCGTCTGGTTTCGAGCCCCATTCCCTCACACTCCATGCTGCTCTTCATGGTCTATCTTCCATGACTTCTACAGTTCAGACCATCGTGCCCTACTCACGACACCTGCTTGCCAAAAGTCAAATGAGGGCACCCTGCCCTCCAATGCGACCCACCCTATTGCTGACCAGTGCATCTGAGCCTACTCTAAGCTAACTCTCACTGACATCTGCTCATACATGCCTTTGCCTGTCCCATAGACCCTTCACATGGTCCCTGTCCTCTCTCCTTGCTCCTCTTCCACCATCATTGGTGGGACCCGTTGGGGTGTACTCCTGGCCTCCTTCCAATCCTCAGAGGCCACTATTGATGTGCATGGTAATGGGAGCGTCTCAGTCCAAGGCCCTTAGGCCAACCTCAATCTCCTTGAGAAATGCTACCCACATCTCATCAACTTCCTTACCTCTCCTGCTGTCCCCCCTCCTCTCTCCTCATCAATCCTGCACTGCCTCCCTGCACCCTCCCATGAACCTTCTCCGCCTCCCACTCCAACTCCTACACATGCTGCACCTCTGATCTCTAGCACTCCCCGTAAGTCCTACAAGGCTGTCAACCTCCTCCACAATTACACTCCTTTCACTGCGGCTGCATCAGGCATTCCTCCGATATCTGTCACTTACATGAGGTTATGCACCTTGACATCCTTGGTCTCATGGAAACATGTCTGACGGCCAGCTCTGTCTGCATCCTTGACCCTCTCCTTGGCCCGCCACTACTGTGCAGGGGGGGTGTGCCCTTGGCTTCCCTGAGGGTATTCCTGCCACTGTCACTCCTACTTAGACCTACTCCACTCTGGAATGGCTTGTGTGAGGTCTCTCTCCACCACACCTTGACATTCTCAAACAGTGCGTACTGTGTCTGGGAAAACTGGTCAAATGTACTACTTCCTTTCTGAGTGTCCTCACCTCTCCTCCTCACTCATGTCCCCAGACACAGAAATCCTCATCCTTGGTGCTGTACGCATCCACCTGCATGCTTGTTGACGCCCCCACGTGACCTTTCTGTGACCTCAGCAACTCCCTCTCACCCTCTAGACTCCCGTCTGTCCCTACTCATTCTGCAGGGCACACTCTTGATGCTCTGATCTCATCTGACTTTCCCCTCTCCGTCCATCTCTGCACTCCTCTCTCCTGGAGTGATCACATTCTCCTCTCCTCCCAGCTCACCCTCACCACCCCACAGGCAAAGCCACCCTCACCACTGTCACACAGCTTCTTGGTATTCCGACCCATGAAGTGTGTGTCAGTCGAGGCTCATGCTGCCAAAATCTCCCCCCCATCCAGCTCCCCCTTAGGCTCACTCCCATCCTGACAGGGCCCACTCCATGCTCCACTCCATGTCAGGTACACTGGATGTCTTTGCCACGGTCATGACCACCTGTCTGAAGCCCCATGCCAATGCAGAGTCCTGGCATGACTCGGATCTTGTGAACCCAAACCACAGGTGCCGGGTGGCAGAGAGGGAATGTCCTGCATCATGGCCATCCTCTGGCAAACTGGCCTGCCACATGCTCCAAAGGCAATAGCGCCTCACCCTTTTCACCAAGATGAGATCCCCAATCCAAGGGCACATATCTGCGGCATGTGACAACTCTGCAGGACACATAGAAATCTGAAAGGACCTTGCCGAGCCAGAAGCAGTGTGTACCTCCCCTGTCCCCTCCGAGCCCACAGCACTGCATGATTGTCTCTGTACCCCTATAGGCCACCCCCCCAGCACTTGTCTGCGCCTAACACCATCTGCCCTTGACGTCAAGTCCTACTTACCTTGTACAGCACTTCCAGCCGCCACTTCCCCTTGCACTTCATTGTGCCACCCACCCCTGCACTTGCGTGACATGAATGACACCAGCACCAGTAGGATTGTTGACTGGCATCCCCTTCTGCCCCACCACCCCTCAGTGCTCCGCTGTACCTTCATACATTACTTGACCGGTGCTTCACGAATGCAATATGAATCCTTTACAGGTGATGGGGAGGTGGAATCACATTGTTTACTGCATTTTGTTGATGTAGACAAGGCACTGTGCATCGTTGCCAATTTGGACTAGCAGATCCATGTACAACATGTATACTTATTGATGTGACGATGCAATGTCAGGACCAGAGTGGTTGAAATCCAAAAAAGTAGCCCTCCTCTCCCTCTTCACTTGGTGGCTATGTCACATGCCATGTGTGTGATGGCATGTGCCTTTGACATGGCAATCAACGGCCAATGTGTGATGGCAGTGCTAGGCAGCAAGGTGAGCAGGCGTTGCTCTCCAATCTGTACATTGTATGCCCTGAGCCTCCCCTACAGACCCAGTGATGGTGAATGCATAGGAGGTCTCCCAGTCATGTTGGACATGTGTCGTAGAACTACTGCCTCTGTTGTTCATCAGCCCTTGTTGCATGCCATGGTGCTAATGCCTGTTTCCATTTTTCTCTTTCATGTCTTTGCAGGGGACGAAGCACTTGTTGATGCTGGGGATGTGGTGGTGGAGCCGTCCCAGGAGGGCAACCCGGGCCGACCTACCACAAGTGAGGGACGTGGTGTGTTTGTGGGTGAAAACCCACAAGTGCTGCAGGCCGTGCTGTCGAGGGGTGTCTCTGGGGGTTCCTCCCCCGAGCAGTATTCAGGTGTAGACTCGGAGGATGACACCTATGTGCAGTCGCAGGTGAGTGTTCTTGGGAGAGAATCTCCTCTGTCCGACCCACCTGCAGCCGGGCCATTGCCCTCAATGGGGATGTCAGTGTCGGCAGATCAGCCTCCGGTGGTTACGGATGCAGGGCCACACCACCCAATCTCTGATCCTGTTCCTGGGGCTGCAGATCAGAGAGGGAATGCAGTCCTGCAGCCTGAGGCCTTGCCGGCACAGCAAGGCGCAGTCCGCCTTGCCCCAGGCAGGTGTGGTGCCCGTCAACGTGGTGGCCGTATGCCACCTGGCAATACCGTTTGGGAGCAATCCATCTACGGTATGGCCACCCAACAGGCAGCATCATCCGAGATGATTGCACAGGCCATGGATAGGGTGGCCACTTCCATTGTCCCCCCAGAAAGGCTGATGGAGCGACTGGAGCAGGCTACAGAGTCCATCTGCCAGGCACACAGGGAGGATATGTTGGCGTCCAACATGGACAGGCGGGCGGCACTGGCGACTCTGCGGGAATCACTTTCCATGGAGTCCCAGCGCCACAGGGAAGGCCTGAGGGAAGAACTCCGTCACCTCAGGTCGACCCTGTTAGAGCTTGAGGCTTCATCCCATAGAAGGACAGAGGAGCAGCTGGAGCGTCTGACACGGACGCTCTCGGCCGAGATGCAGGCAACTCGTGCGGAGGTCAGGTCATCCCGGGAGTTACTGCATGGGGACCTCCGCATGATTATAACCCAGAACCAGAACTACCAGACCCGCCTGCTTGCAGCCATGGAGGAGCAAACTCGTGCTTTGCGTGGGCTGCCTCCCATTGTCACACCATCTTCTGAGGCAGCTCCCCCACCTCCAGAGTCAGCTGCAGGGTCTGGCCAGAGCCATAGCGACTCATCTCCCACAACAGAGTAGCCGTGTGGGCCACGAGCCTATGGGGTGTTTTCCTTTCCCATGATCCACACAGGTGGATTGTGGCGTGCATCCTGTCCTCGGACCTCATAGGTGGCCCCCCCCCCCCGCCGGCCCTTTCATGGCCATTTTTTCTCATTTTTATTTTTATTTTGCAAGAGTGTTGCCTTGTGTGGGTACCTGGGCATACACTGTATTGTGGCTGGGCACATGCAGGCTTGTCCTGAGTTTGGTTTCGATGCTTGGGTAGCAGACATCCACACCCCTCCTGCTTCCGTTTCCATGGGCTTGCAAAGGGTGTGCCCAAGTGACAGCAAATTACACGGTGACATTGGACTCCCATGAGCTGTTGGCCAGTCCATAGTCAATACTGTGTAGACATTCATAGTGTTCATTGTTGTTGCACCTAACTATGCATGATGGTTTGATATGTGCCTCTACTTACATATGTTGCTCATGTTTTGCAGGTATTTCACACAGATCTTCACAAGGGCATACTCTCTGGAGTCAGACTACATGTCGGTAGATGTGCACTGACACTTTTGCATGGCGCCATCACTGTACATCTGGACGGTGAGGACATACCAGCAGAATCAGGTAATGACACTACCATTGATTACATGCAATGTGTCTTGTTTGGGTGGGCTTCAGGGTGGGTTGGTGTGTAATTTGATTGAAAATACTCTTACACAGGTGTGTAGTAGTGGCTCCAGGGCGGTTAGCTGCTCAAGTGCGGCTATGTTCCATTTGGGGCACTGCTATTTGTGACACTGGTGTCATGTTGTGATGGCCAGTCTGTTTGCTGTCACATACCATGACATGGTGTCCTCAGTGGCGGGACTGTGAAGGGAATGGGTGACATGGCAATGTTGTCATGTAGTGAATCGCCTGTGGCAATGCATATTAGATTGATGGAGTTGTGTCTTTGCGTTGTGATGCATTGCTGGTGTATGTGTAGCTAGGGGTGCACACATATTGACACTTCCATGTTAACAATCTCAGGCTGATGTGTATCTGACTGTTTATTGTCAAGTAATTTTCAGACATTGTCAGGTAGTGTCATCATTGATTGTCAGATGGTATGTGCCAGAGCAGTGTGCACTAGCCAGCACTGTGATTCCTAGGTGAAGAAGTTGGCCACCAGTTGCGTACGGGCTGCCTCCCCCCGTGCCCTTTCCCCTCCCATGCGCAGCGGGCGTGCATGTGGTTGTGGATGTGGGGGCACCACCATGTCCACGGGCAGCCCCCGGCGTGTTGCAACGTTGTGCAGGACACATGCTGCCACTATGATCCTGCACACTATTCGGGGAGCATATAACAGCTGCCCGCCAGAACGGTCAAGGGAGCGAAAGCGTGACTTGAGCACTCCGAATGTGCGCTCCACTATGCCCCGTGTTGCAATGTGGGCTGTGTTGTACCTTACCTGGGGTGGCGTGGTGGGGTTCCGGATTGGGGTCATCATGTGGGGGCTGATAGGGTAGGCACTGTCCCCTGCGGAGGTGGTGATGGGTATCATTAGTGGTGTTGTGTCATGACCCAGTATCTGACATGCATGCATGTGCAGTGGCATTCATGCTCACCAAGCAGCCATGTATCTCCATGCTGGCCAGCCTCTAGGTCCCGGCATAGGGTAGACATTCTGTAGATGAAGCTGTCGTGGGTGGACCCTGGATAGTTGGCATATACTGATGTGATTATTCCCTTGGCATTGCATACAACTTGCACGTTGATGGAATGCCAGTGCTTGCGGTTTCTATAGATGTGCTCTGTTGCCCTGGGTGGACGTAGAGCCACATGTGTGCAGTCAATTGCACCAAGCACTTTGGGGAATTGAGCCACACCATAGAATTCCTGGATGCACGTCCGCCTTTCTGCATGAGTCCTGGGGAGATATATGTGCCTGCGGACTGATGGCCGTGCAGTGATGATGTTCAAGACCTGGTGTAGGCAGCGTGACTGCGTGGCCTGTGACACACCACCCACTATGGCACTTGTCCGCTGAAAGGATCCAGTGGCCAAGAAGTGCAGTACATTCAGGACCTTCTGCAGGGGGCTGAGTGCTTGGGAGCACAGGGTGGGTGATGTGAGGTCATCCTCCCACTCACTGACCAGGTCCAGTATGATGTGTGCTGGAAACCTGTACCTCCCATACACCTGGTCATCAGGCATCCCGAATAGGCTGGTTCTGGGTGTGAATATTCTGGCCCTGACTCTCCTCCTCCTCCTCCTTTGGTAGCCCACTGCCACTGCTGCTAGGAACGGTATGTTCATCCTGGCATCTGGCTTGTTTATTGAAAAGTGCGCAAATTAATGCCTTGCGCGTGTTGTAGGCGAGCGTGTGAGCCTCGCACCCCTGGAATCGAGTTCCCACTCCAATCGCGTGTGGAAATTCCCACGCAGCAGGCATACAGGTGCGCTGACGTACTTGCTTGTGTAAGTGGCCGCGCGCCCCTGAAATACACGTACATAGGCCAATGGCGTGTACGCGCACTTTTGGCCAATTACACGCGATGACACTCTGACGTGCAGTATTTCCACGTGTGCTCCGTCTTCACGTGCTGAGTGGGGAACGCCCGTGCGGATCACGTCAGACGCGCTTACGCGATGAGGGACTCTGGTCCAATAGAATCGCGTATGCGTGCTGACGCACTTACGCGCTAAGGGCCTTTCCTCGGATTTCACGCTGACGTGCAGGAATTTCACGTGCCAAATCACTCCGTATCAAGCTGGCCACCCGAAAACACACGGAACACCACGCTCCTGCCCCGAAGGCCGAGTTACTGCCCCCCCAGTGCCCTGAGCAGCCTCCCACGTGCTATCTGCTGCTGCCTGCCTGCCTGCCTGCCTGCTGCCACCGTGCCCTGCCATTTGGTGCCTGCACATCAGCCATCTGCAGGGGTCCACTTGCTGTGTCCACCCCTGCTGGAACTGAAGACTCCCAACTGGGATTACATCGCTCCACAGCCCAGCCCCAGGACCCAGTTGCCCACCCACACCTGCCTCTGGGGTTGCCATGTCGGGCACTTCTACATCTGGCACCAGTGGCAACCCCAGGCCAGAGGGGCAGAGGGGCACCAGCTTCACTGCCACCGAAGTTGGTGTCCTGGTGGAGCATGTCCTGGGGCAGTATGATGCCCTCTTTGGATCGTCCCGCGCCAGCAAGGAAGGACGGGAGAGGATCTGGGCCGACTGTGTGGTTGCCATCAACGCGGAGGGGGTGGCAACCCGCAACGTCTTGAAGATCAAGAAGCGCTGGGAGGACTTGAGGTCCAGGACCCTTGTGAAGGCCCGGCGCCTCGTGGAGGGGGGCCGGGGCCACATGAGTTCCATCCAGAAGAGGGTCCTGGAACGCGTACGCCCAGCGCTCCACGCCCAGATCCTTGAGAGGGAGACCCGTCTGGAGTTGAGCGGTAAGTGTCCAAGCATCACTGTGTGAGACAGGGCATGTTGCGGTGTGCTGGTTCTATGATACTTGCCTGTATGTGTGCCATGGGCCATGTATGCATGTATGTGTGCTGGGACATCATGGTAATGCATGTGCGACCAGTGATGTGTGACCCACATGGTTGTTGCATGTGTTGAAATGCGGCATGGGGAGCACTATGCAGATTTGGGACATGAGAGCATGCCAGTCTCTGTACCTGGACATGGATGGGGGTGAAGGATGGGTGCTGATGCCAGGTACATATATGGTAGCCATGTCTGTGTGCCTGACCTGCATGTCTGTGACTTGTGCATGCCATGGATGCATGACTCATGTGTGTGACAATGCACAGATTCAGTGACGCACCCAACTTACCCTTGTTTTGCCTGTGTTCGGTGTGATTGGGGCCAGATGGATGTGACTGAGGTGAAGTGTGTGCATGTGATATGCATGAGCCATGATGCATGTGAGTTACATATCATTGAATGTTTCAAGAGTCAATTGGACATGCATGGAAATGTGCATGGCATGCACCATGCCTGTTACTGTGTGTGTTTTGCCTGGACTGACCCATGTGTTGTGGAGGGACATGATGGAAGTGTACTTTGACAGGGGTGCTCATCTGCTATTGCTTCCTGTCTAGGGGACCATTGTACAGTAGCCTGATGCTTGTGTCCTTTGTCTCCCTCTACGCAGCGGCTAGTGAAGAAGAGGGCGGAGACGGCGCTGTGGAGCAAGGCGGCGGGGATGCCCCCACGGCTGCAGCGGAAGGGGTGGGTGAGCCCCCACAGGGGCCTGCTACGGCGGGAGACGGTGAGGAGCCATCCAGGTTGGTGGTTTGCACAGAGGAGGAGGAGGCCGACACTGGTGCACACATGGGGCCTGGTGGGAGCATCCCTGCTGGTGCAAGTGGTGCAGTCCAGGGCCAGGGGCAGGAGGCAGCACAGGTCACCGTGGAGGTGCCTGTGCATGTCGCTGTCCCTGACCCTGTGAGTGCACCACCATGCACCAGCAGGGATGCCCCGTCCCAGGCCCGTCCGCAGGTAGAGGGGATGTCCATGTCAACTGACTCCCCTCCACCTGCGGCCGTGGGAACCCCTGGCCGCGTGGAGCAGGTCCTGATTGGGGTCGCGATGCGCACGGCTGTGATTCGTGATGCCGTGCGTGCTTCCCGGGAGGAGCACGCACGTCATCACGAAGTGCACCGTGCCGACGTGGCCCAATTGGGATCGGCCATGTTCGGGGGGTTCCTGCATGTGTTGGCCAATCTGACGGCCCTCTCCTCCTCTGTGCAGGCTATCCACCGGTCGTTCTCCTTGCCGTCTTCCGGCCCAGATGCCACCATGGCCCCCTGTGGACCTGCCCCGACCAATGCAGCGAGCTCGGTGGGGATCCCATCCCTGCCGCAGTTGGGAGTCGGAGGTCCAGCAGGGGTGGACGACACAGCAAGTGGACCCCAGCAGATGGAAGATGTGCCGGCATCATCGGGCAGGGCACGTGCACGACGGCGTCGGTGGTTACCATCAGCCTGGATGCCGTCGTGCTGGCAGAGGCAGTGGCGTCGGAGGCAGCAGCGGGCTCGACGTGGGAGGCATCATGGCTCAGGGCCATCAAGATCGGAGGGGCAGGCATCGGCCGGAGGGCAGGGCAACCCTGGCATGGCAGTGTGTTCCGTGTGGGAGGAGTTTGGCCAGCGGATAGGTGCGGAGCGGCAGCGGGCGGAAGAGGAGCGGCTCGCCATGGCCAGGGCGGAGATCTCCATGCATCAGGCATTGAGGCGGGCTGAGTGCCTCGAGGAGGCTCGCAGGGAATTTGCTGAGCACATGGGGTTGTCCCTGCGAGACCTCGGGGCCAGGACTGAGTCCCGCCTCCAGGACATTGACATGGAGTTCGAGGATGCCCTGGCCAGCATCACCAAGTGAGCCGCAGGACTAGCCCGCTGCCTTTGTATATAGTTTTTTAGTTAGTTAGTGCTAGGTTTCCTTTATTTCTTTTTATTATTTTGGACCGCTTGGACAATGGCCACTTCTTTGTACATATTTTTTTAATTAGTTAGTATTAGGTTTCATTAGTGGTGTTGGGCTCATGGACCCTTGAACAATCCTGTATATATTGTTATTTTTTGGGAGGTACATTTTTTTACTTTCATATTGTTTACACCATGTCGTAATGGTTTTTCTTTCATTTCATACTACATGTGTTTACTTTGGACAAAATCTATTGATTTTTCTATCCTTTGTTTTTTGGTTTCTCATTTTTGTTCCCGGACATGGACCTTTTATTTGCTTTGCCAGATAGTTGTATTAGTTTACTTGATTTTTTTTTTAATACATTTTTATATTATCTTGCACTTGTGTCATTTTTTCTTTGGTTTCTTACATGTCATGATATGGGTTTTGACATTCACTTGCACCCATTGTGTATGTGTGTGTGGCGGACATGTGTTCTTTTGCATACTTGCCTTTGGGGTTGTGTCATGTGATTGCATTCACTATGTGGGTGCATGCAATCCTTGCCTGGGTGTTTGTGCTGGGTATGCTGGCCATTACTGCCATTATTGTGTATCGTCAGGACCAGGGGCCAGGGGGACATGGGTGGGGGCCTGGTGGAGGGTGCCCCTGGTGGATGGGGGCTTGGGGGTGGTGGGAGACATGGGTTGGACATGGGTGGGGGCCTGCTGGCAGGTTCCCCACAGTGCTGGGGGTGGGGGTGGTGGGAGACATGGGTTGGACATGGGTGGGGGCCTGGTGGAGGGTGTCCCTGGTGGATGGGGGGTTGGGGGTGGTGGGAGACATGGGTGGGGGCCTGGTGGAGGGTGTCCCTGGTGGATGGGGGGTGGGGGGTGGTGGGAGACATGGGTGGGGGCCTGGTGGAGGGTGTCCCTGGTGGATGGGGGGTTGGGGGTGGTGGGAGACATGGGTTGGACATGGGTGGGGGCCTGCTGGCAGGTTCCCCACAGTGCTGGGGGTGGGGGTGGTGGGAGACATGGGTGGGGGCCTGGTGGAGGGTGTCCCTGGTGGATGGGGGGTTGGGGGTGGTGGGAGACATGGGTGGGGGCCTGGTGGAGGGTGTCCCTGGTGGATGGGGGGTGGGGGGTGGTGGGAGACATGGGTGGGGGCCTGGTGGAGGGTGTCCCTGGTGGATGGGGGGTTGGGGGTGGTGGGAGACATGGGTGGGGGCCTGGTGGAGGGTGTCCCTGGTGGATGGGGGTTGGGGGTGGTGGGAGACATGGGTTGGACATGGGTGGGGGCCTGGTGGAGGGTGTCCCTGGTGGATGGGGGGTTGGGGGTGGTGGGAGACATGGGTGGGGGCCTGGTGGAGGGTGACCCTGGTGGATGGGGGGTGGGGGTGGTGGGAGACATGGGTTGGACATGGGTGGGGGCCTGGTGGAGGGTGTCCCTGGTGGATGGGGGGTGGGGGGTGGTGGGAGACATGGGTGGGGGCCTGGTGGAGGGTGTCCCTGGTGGATGGGGGTTGGGGGTGGTGGGAGACATGGGTTGGACATGGGTGGGGGTCTGGTGGAGGGTGTCCCTGGTGGATGGGGGGTTGGGGGTGGTGGGAGACATGGGTGGGGGCCTGGTGGAGGGTGTCCCTGGTGGATGGGGGGTGGGGGTGGTGGGAGACATGGGTTGGACATGGGTGGGGGCCTGCTGGCAGGTTCCCCACAGTGCTGGGGGTGGGGGTGGTGGGAGACATGGGTGGGGGCCTGGTGGAGGGTGCCCCTGGTGGATGGGGGGTTGGGGGTGGTGGGAGACATAGGTTGGACATGGGTGGGGGCCTGCTGGCAGGTTCCCCACAGTGCTGGGGGTGGGGGTGGTGGGAGACATGGGTGGGGGCCTGGTGGAGGGTGCCCCTGGTGGATGGGGGGTTGGGGGTGGTGGGAGACATGGGTTGGACATGGGTGGGGGCCTGCTGGCAGGTTCCCCACAGTGCTGGGGGTAGGGGTGGTGGGAGACATGGGTGGGGGCCTGGTGGAGGGTGTCCCTGGTGGATGGGGGGTTGGGGGTGGTGGGAGACATGGGTGGGGGCCTGGTGGAGGGTGTCCCTGGTGGATGGGGGGTGGGGGGTGGTGGGAGACATGGGTGGGGGCCTGGTGGAGGGTGTCCCTGGTGGATGGGGGGTTGGGGGTGGTGGGAGACATGGGTTGGACATGGGTGGGGGCCTGCTGGCAGGTTCCCCACAGTGCTGGGGGTGGGGGTGGTGGGAGACATGGGTTGGACATGGGTGGGGGCCTGCTGGCAGGTTCCCCACAGTGCTGGGGGTGGGGGTGGTGGGAGACATGGGTTGGACATGGGTGGGGGCCTGCTGGCAGGTTCCCCACAGTGCTGGGGGTGGGGGTGGTGGGAGACATGGGTTGGACATGGGTGGGGGCCTGCTGGCAGGTTCCCCACAGTGCTGGGGGTGGGGGTGGTGGGAGACATGGGTTGGACATGGGTGGGGGCCTGCTGGCAGGTTCCCCACAGTGCTGGGGGTGGGGGTGGTGGGAGACATGGGTTGGACATGGGTGTGGGCCTGGTGGAGGGTGTCCCTGGTGGATGGGGGGTTGGGGGTGGTGGGAGACATGGGTGGGGGCCTGGTGGAGGGTGTCCCTGGTGGATGGGGGGTGGGAGGTGGTGGGAGACATGGGTGGGGGCCTGGTGGAGGGTGTCCCTGGTGGATGGGGGGTTGGGGGTGGTGGGAGACATGGGTTGGACATGGGTGGGGGCCTGCTGGCAGGTTCCCCACAGTGCTGGGGGTGGGGGTGGTGGGAGACATGGGTGGGGGCCTGGTGGAGGGTGTCCCTGGTGGATGGGGGTTGGGGGTGGTGGGAGACATGGGTTGGACATGGGTGGGGGCCTGGTGGAGGGTGTCCCTGGTGGATGGGGGGTTGGGGGTGGTGGGAGACATGGGTGGGGGCCTGGTGGAGGGTGTCCCTGGTGGATGGGGGGTGGGGGGTGGTGGGAGACATGGGTGGGGGCCTGGTGGAGGGTGTCCCTGGTGGATGGGGGGTTGGGGGTGGTGGGAGACATGGGTTGGACATGGGTGGGGGCCTGCTGGCAGGTTCCCCACAGTGCTGGGGGTGGGGGTGGTGGGAGACATGGGTGGGGGCCTGGTGGAGGGTGTCCCTGGTGGATGGGGGTTGGGGGTGGTGGGAGACATGGGTTGGACATGGGTGGGGGCCTGGTGGAGGGTGTCCCTGGTGGATGGGGGGTTGGGGGTGGTGGGAGACATGGGTGGGGGCCTGGTGGAGGGTGTCCCTGGTGGATCGGGGGTGGGGGTGGTGGTAGACATGGGTTGGACATGGGTGGGGGCCTGGTGGAGGGTGTCCCTGGTGGATGGGGGGTGGGGGGTGGTGGGAGACATGGGTGGGGGCCTGGTGGAGGGTGTCCCTGGTGGATGGGGGTTGGGGGTGGTGGGAGACATGGGTTGGACATGGGTGGGGGCCTGGTGGAGGGTGTCCCTGGTGGATGGGGGGTGGGGGGTGGTGGGAGACATGGGTGGGGGCCTGGTGGAGGGTGTCCCTGGTGGATGGGGGTTGGGGGTGGTGGGAGACATGGGTTGGACATGGGTGGGGGCCTGCTGGCAGGTTCCCCACAGTGCTGGGGGTGGGGGTGGTGGGAGACATGGGTGGGGGCCTGGTGGAGGGTGTCCCTGGTGGATGGGGGGTGGGGGTGGTGGGAGACATGAGCAGGTGTGCAGGGTAGTTCCCTGTGGTGTGTGCTGCCTGCAGGGGCCGTGGAGGGTGTACAGGTAATGCCTGGGAGCACACAGCCAATTCGCGTGTGGAACTTCCCGCGCACTCCTGCAATCCACGTACCCGGCCATATATCGCGTGTGGAACTTCCCGCGCACCCCTGGAATCCACGTAGCCGGCCATATCGCGTGTGGAACTTCCCGCGCACCCCTGCAATCCACGTACCCGGCCATATCGCGTGTGGGACTTCCCGCGCACCCCTGCAATCCACGTACCCGGCCATATCGCGTGTGGAACTTCCCGCGCACCCCTGGAATCCACGTACCCGGCCATATCGCGTGTGGAACTTCACGCGCACCCCTGGAATCCACGTAGCCGGCCATATCGCGTGTGGAACTTCCCGCGCACCCCTGGAATCCACGTACCCGGCCATATCGCGTGTGGAACTTCCCGCGCACCCCTGCAATCCACGTACCCGGCCATATCGCGTGTGGAACTTCCCGCGCACCCCTGCAATCCACGTACCCGGCCATATCGCGTGTGGAACTTCCCGCGCACCCCTTGAATCCACGCAGCCGGCCATATCGCGTGTGGAACTTCCCGCGCACCCCTGGAATCCACGTAGCCGGCCATATCGCGTGTGCAACTTCCCGCGCACCCCTGGAATCCACGTACCCGGCCATTTCGCGTGTGCAACTTCCCGCGCACCCCTGCAATCCACGTACCCGGCCATATCGCGTGTGGAACTTCCCGCGCACCCCTGCAATCCACGTACCCGGCCATATCGCGTGTGGAACTTCCCGCGCACCCCTGGAATCCACGTAGCCGGCCATATCGCGTGTGGAACTTCCCGCGCACCCCTGGAATCCACGTAGCCGGCCATATCGCGTGTGCAACTTCCCGCGCACCCCTGGAATCCACGTAGCCGGCCATATCGCGTGTGGAACTTCCCGCGCACCCCTGCAATCCACGTACCCTGCCATATCGCGTGTGGAACTTCCCGCGCACCCCTGGAATCCACGTAGCCGGCCATATCGCGTGTGCAACTTCCCGCGCACCCCTGGAATCCACGTACCCGGCCATATCGCGTGTGGAACTTCACGCGCACCCCTGGAATCCACGTAGCCGGCCATATCGCGTGTGGAACTTCCCGCGCACCCCTGGAATCCACGTACCCGGCCATATCGCGTGTGGAACTTCCCGCGCACCCCTGCAATCCACGTACCCGGCCATATCGCGTGTGGAACTTCCCGCGCACCCCTGCAATCCACGTACCCGGCCATATCGCGTGTGGAACTTCCCGCGCACCCCTGAAATCCACGTACCCGGCCATATCGCGTGTGCAACTTACAGCGCACCCCGGTATGCACGCACACGTTTATTTTTTCTCTCTGCGCGTGTCTGTGTTTGTGGGTACCCCTTTGTACGTCTTTTGTCCTGGAGGGCCACAGTATTGGACATTGATCATGTCTGTATATAGGTGCTATTTGTTGGCGCACCTTTTAGCGCACATTTCTTGCAGGCGCAGAGACGCTACCGCCTGCTTTCTTGTGGCGGTCGTGTTTGTGCCTGTTTGTGCCTGTGCGCTGCTTTGAGCGTGCGCTTTTTTGCCCTATTCTATTCCATGAATACGTGTTGTATGCGAGCGTGTGGGCGTTCCGCGCACTTGCCTCCTAAACTTTCCCCGTGCCGCCCACATTCTTCCCCATTCCGAGTGTTGTGCCCCATTTTATTCCCCATTCCGAGTGTCCCGCCCTGTGTCCCGCCTACTTTAGAGCTGTGCGCTGCGCTCGGAGTGATGGCGCAGTGGCCGTGGCGCACGACGTTGGTTGACCTGTGCGCCGGCCTGCGCCGCGCGTTTTTTCCGCGCACGTCCTCTGCTTTTCTTGCGCAGGGACTTCCATGAATCGACGTGCGCTGGTTTCCCTGCGCTTTGCGCTGATTTTCGGCGCAGCGCACGTATTGGCCCCTCTGCGCCGGGATTTTCGGCGCACATTTATTCCATGAATCGGCCTGTTTATCTATAATTCGAAATGGCCCCTGCCAGGCTGCTAGAAATTTAGAATGTTTCTGTTTACTTTTTCCCTAAATGAAACTTGTATACCTGATCCCCTACACTGTATTCCTTTATTGATGTCTTTTTATCATAATACGATTTTGCACTGTCAGCGGCTCTTTCCAGATTTCTCTGCACAAAAGCAAATGCATGTTGCAAATGCCTCCTCAGTTCATCAATATATTCATGAACTGTGGATGCACTCACAAGGGTTTGCTCATGTGTTCTGTATAGTAGGTGTTGTGGTAACACCATTTTCCTACCTGTTAAGACCTCATGGGGGCTAACACCTGTTGCTTTGGCAGGAGTCGACCTGATTGCCATCAAAACCAATGGTAAACGCAAATCCCAGCTGGAACCTGCTTCTGCCACAAATTTCTTTAAAATATCCACAACAGACCTATTGCTTCTTTCAACTGTACCTGAAGACGCCGCCCGATATGCGATATGTAGTTTCCTTTTCACACCTAGTATTTGCCATACCTTACTCATTAGAGTAGTTGTGAAATGACTTCCTCTGTCTGACTCAATTCTTTGTGGCAATCCAAATCTTGAGAACACATGGTTCACCAGCAATGTGGCTGCCGTTTGCGCACTACAATCTGGTGCAGGAATGCATTCAATCCACTTCGACATCAAACATACCACACTCAAAATATAACGGTGTCCCCTGCTCGACCTTTTTAAAGGACCTACATAGTCTATTTGCAAATCTGACCATGGGAGAGTTAGGCCTCTTTTCATCAATGGTGCTCTATGCATTGGTGAAGCAGGTTTAAATTGGGCGCATACTAGACATCCTCTAGTATATAATTCCACATCTTGGGACATATGTGGCCAGTAAGCATAATCTTTTAGTATTTCCAATGTTTTTTGTGAACCTCTATGGCCTTCAGTTATGGCATCATCTGCATGGTGTAGCATTAGTCCTCTGAATGAAAGGGGTACTACCCACTGTATTTGCCCTGTTATGGACTCTCTAATCATGAGTCCATCCTGTAATCTAATTCGTGTTTTGTTCTTTAATAGCACCCTCAACTCTTCTTTTCCCATACAGTCATTTTCTGTTAAAGGATTTTGTTCGGGATCTATCAAATGATTATAATATATTCCCAAAATTTGATCATTCTTTTGTGCCTCAATCAAATCTTGGTCTGGCGTGTCATGACTCCACTGCACCACCGGTTGATCTACCTCCTTTGGTGCTTTAGAACGTGTGACTGCATCAATTTGTATTTCACCCATTAAATAATCAATAGGTAGCAATTCTCCCATCGCAGCCCCAATCTTAGCCAGGTGGTCTGCCTTATCATTTCCCTCCTTATCCTCTCCTGGTGTTTTTAAATGCCCACGAATTTTTCTCCAGTATATTGTTAAATTATTTTCTGACACCAATTTGTCTATGGCTTGTATCATTTTTCCATGTTTAAGTGGCTTTTTGTTGTATGTAACCATGCCTCTTGCTTTCCAACCAGGCAAATACTCCACAAAGCTATTCCGTGCATAGTCAGAATCAGTCACCAGGACAATTTCACTGAACTTTTTGTCAACTGCAGTAGCAATTGCTTTATAAATGGCTGCCAATTCCTCCACCTGACTGCTCCTATCTCCAATCCTCATCCCTATACTGGGAACGCCTTCACATTTCAACCAGACATTTCCTATTCCTGCCATTAACTGTTTATTACTGTCATTTTCAATGTGAAAAGCACAACCATCCATATATACAGTTGGCAAATCCTTGCATGTTTTTTCATCAAAAGCTTTGTGTGGTGATTGTTCAAATTCTTGCAAACTAGTTTCCACTTCCATTTCATTTGTTATTTGTTCAGCTGCACAGTCATGTAAGTCAGCTAACCCTTGAGCAATTGGGCTCTTTTTATTTGGGCCATATCTTACTTCTACGGGAAAACCTTGTAATGCCAGCGTCCATGAAGTGATTCTGGATTGCGCTAGATTACCTGATCTAATTCTTTTACTCTCTAGAAATTGCAAAGGTTGATGATTTGTTTCAATAATTACCTTTTCTCCCTGAACAATGGGGCGGAAATGTTGTAGCGCCCACACAGTGGTTAATAGGGCCTTTTCACATTCATTAAATTTCATTTCAACTTGGGAAAATGCTTTACTTTCATATGCAATGGTTTTGTGATTCAAATCGTGTTTTTGTGATAACACTGCTGACATACAATGTTCAGAAAAACCTATTTCTATAAAGAAATCCCTGTCCTTTATGGGGTATGCTAAACATGGTGCCTTTACAAGACATTGCTTTAATTTAGCCACTGCATCAGACTGCCCCTTTTCCCATTTCCAGGGAGTATTCAGTTTAAGCAGTTTAGTCAATGGTTGAGTGATTTCTGCATAATTTTCAATGAACTTTCTGTTATAGCCTGTCATCCCTAATAAACCTTTTACTCCTTTCACATTCTTAGGATCTTTTAATCTTTGTATGGCCTCTATTTTCTTCTTTTGTGGATTTAGCCCATGTTCAGTCACTTCATGCCCTAGAAAGTTCACTTTTTTCTTCCACCATTGTGCTTTTTGCAAAGATACTTTGGCGCCTGCTTTCTGCAATTGGCCAAGTACATGTCTTATTTCATCAAAATGGCTTTTCAAACTTTCATTTTTTATCAGGACATCGTCCACATAAACTATTGTTCCTCTTTCCGCTGCATCCGGCATGGCCTTTCTCAAAAATATGCAAAATTCACTCCCACTATTGATGTACCCGAACGGACCTCTAAGCCAGGCGTATTGAGTCCTGTCAAATGTAAAGGAAAATAAATTCTGTATCTCCTCTGCCAATGGCACGCACCAATATCCAGAGGTGAGATCTAATGTGGTAAATACATTTGAACCATGTATCTGAGCTAGGCCCTGATCAATGAATGGCAGTGGCCATCTAGATATTGGTACTCTTTTATTTAACTCTCTCAAGTCTGCACATAGCCGCCATTGACCATTTGGCTTCAATACACCTAAAATAGGTGTATTGGATGTGCTATGAATGGGCCTGATGATTCCCCGTGATTCCAAATTTTTAATAATCTCTGCCAATGATTCTAAACATGTCAGCGGTAGTCTATACTGGCGTACAAACACTGGGTTTCTGCTACACCCTTCTGGCAGTGTGGCCACATGTAAATCAGTTAAACCACAATCATAAGCATCTTTTGCAAATACATCCTTAAACTCCATAAATATCTCCCTCAGATTGTCCCTCTCTTCATCGCTTTCACATGCATCCGCTAAGGAGATCTGCTCTTCTACCATTTTGGAAAATTCTGGAAAATCTTCTGGTAAGGGAATCTCGGCGCTTTCTTCTAACTGGGTGGCTGTGTCTTTTTGTAAAGCTGCCACTTTTAAATATTTTGGCATATCAGCTTCCACTTCAATGGGCTGATTTTCTGTTTCATTTTCATTTAAATTAAATAGTATGCAATCCTCTTGATGGCAGCACACTGTCTCATTTGAATCATAAGGATACACAGAATGAATTTTAAATATTCCTTTGGGCTGAGAGTCCAGGTGTTCTGGCAACTCGCCCTTGGCATCTACATATTTTTCAGGAATATTCCCAATCACCAAGTTATTTAAATCTGCCGTATAATGTGATTTTTGTATGGCCATTCCTAATGGGGAGTTTTCCTCTAAATGAATATCCTGACAACCTTTATTATTTACCATGATTTTTACAGATCCCTCACCAATGTCTACCAATGGAATGTATTCATAATCCAGGCCTTGCTGTTTTATGGATTCATTCAGGCATACAAATGCATCAGAGCCTTTCATCTGCTGTCCATTTTTGCATTTCAGTGTTATTGCAAACTGTTTTGTAAATGCAGGAATAATAGTATTTTTCCTCATTTGTAATTCGACTGCATAAGGAACCAGTTGTGCACAATGATAAGCCCTTCTTTTGTCTTCAAATTCAGGTGCCGGACCACCTAGGCGTGAACATATTTTTTGATTAAGGAAATCTAACACCATACACATTCTGTGCATGATGTCATTGCCCATGTAAAATTCATTTTGTGCTCCACTCACTATCCATACATTATGGTAAATTGTTTTCTGCCCAATGCTAATTTTAAGCATGCATCTGCCTGCAATTCGGTTTTCAAGGTCTGGACTGTCCAACCCAGAAACATATTGGTTTTTAATCCTAAATTTCGGGATTTCTTCCCTCTCCATAATTTTTTGCAACAATTTCTCATTAATGAAACTCCTTTCATGTTCAAGCGCTAAAGTGGCTTTCATTGTTTTAAGATAATCATTTATACCAACATGAACCCATGGTTGCTCATCTTCCATGTGTATTTCTGCCAGAGTGGTAATGTGTTTTTCTGAATCTGTTTTAGGAGCAATATTCTGTTTGCACGTTTTCTCTTTTAGATAAAAACATAATGTGTGCTCATCTTTGGCAGTCTGCCAATCTTTCCTTGGGTCCAAGTATATTTGTACAGGTAGTTTTTCATTGTCGGTCTGTATTTTGTCTTGACACATTAATATGACAGTGACACTAGGTATGCAGCTATTCTGGAGATAAACCTCCACAGCATCATTTGTTTTGGCAACGGTGTGACATTCATTTATATTGCTGTTTTGTGATTTTAGTTTCTTAGGCCTCAATGGTTTTTTGGTTAAGGACCACAGCACTCCATTCACCCCATCTATGAGAGGAGACAATCTTTTCAGGCAATCTGTCCCCATCAGAAATGGAATTTCACAAATAGATGTGATCAATACCTCTTGTTTCATTCTGTGCTTTCCTATTTTTATGTCAACCTCAGTTACACCTATGATGGGCACCTCCTCCCCATTAAAGTTATGCACTGGGCCTTGATTTTCCTTCACTGTGATCTGACTCTGTGGAGGCCTCCCTTCATTGATACTCTTTACCAGCTCCTTGGACATAATTGTGGCCTGTGCGCCAGTGTCAATCATAGCAAAGGTGTGGCATTTTTCTTCTACAGTGATGGGTGCATAATATCTGTCCTCAACTTCCTCTAATACACATAAGAAATGTGAATTCTTACTGATTTCAGGGCTCACCTTTCTCAGATCTTTTGCACTTTTGGCTAAGCACATTGGTAAATGAAAAGACATTTTTCCCTCCTTTTTACCCATTTCTGTGCGAGAGATTTTATTCATTTCTCCATGTTCAGAGGTTTTTTGGAGTGTGGCCACTGTTCGCCCATCCATCTGGGTAACATCAGAGACCACATTACAATCCTCCAACTGAACATGTGTAACAACATCATTCAGCAATTTGTCATTTTTTAATTCTGTGCATTTGTGATCATTTAGTGTAATACCAGCCCTTTCAGCCTCTTCAAAAATATGTGGCTCAAAGAATTCTTCAGGTGATTGACTTGTACCCTCCTTGTGAGTATTTCCTTTTTCTGTCTGTGTTTGGTCATTGTTTTGCTTGCCCAGGGAAGGAGCTATGGCATCCCCACTTACTCCCTGTTCACTGGTATTCCCCATGCATGAGTCATTTTTCTTAAATCTGTCCCTTTGTTCTTTTGGAATTCCTAATGTTTCTTTTTCATTTGTGCAAATCTTTACCGTTTTATTTCGCTCTAAGTTAAACCGTACCTCTTTTTTAGAAGTATCTGCACTTTCTGTCACAATTTCATTTACTGGTACTTTTATTTTTCATCCATTAGGCATCTCAGAGTCGTTATGCAAAATTATATTAGAGCAATCTGTCATTTTGGTACTGCAGTTATCATGAGTACTCACTTTTCGGAAGCCCCCCGGTCATTGCTATGGCCATCAGCCCCCTCTTTGGAAGGTTGTTTTTGCGCTGTATAGAGCTTTCCTATTTGCTCAGCTAACATTTTCACTTGGGCCTCAAGGCACTGGAACCTTTCCATCTCTCTAGGATCCTCTTTCTGTGGCCTAGGTCGATATTGGTTGTTTTCCCCCTGATTGGATCTATTCTGATACCTCTCAGGTGATTGATGTCGGTTGGGATGGTTTCTGAACTCTTGATTCATTTGTGGAGGGGAGCAGGTTGCACCCATCCTTTGATTATAGTCCCCTGGTGGGGAATCATTGTACTGGCGTGGACTGTAGTTCACGTTTTGCCTCATGTCCTGTCTCTCAGATTGTGGGTACTGGCCCCTATGTTGATTTCCATTATCAGTAAATCGATCCACATATCGGGGCCTATCCTGATTACCATATATCTTGGTGCTGGGATCAAATCTGCTCTGTGTCCCCAATGACTGGTAGGGACCATCATTTCTTTGATCTTGATTTTGTCTCTGGTTATTGTTCATACCTGCCATATCAGACCGGTATCCTACCCGGGGTCTGTCCCCTAAATGCCTAGGGCTGATGTAGCTCTCTCTATTACTAGGATCATGTGATTGGAACATTGGTACAGGAAATGGCGATCTTTGTTGATTACCCCTTTGTTCAGGTGTCACATTATTTTTACCTTGGCTTTGAGCAGACTCAAGGGACATTTTGGCTGACCTAATTTCCATTACTGTGGCTGAGGGTTCTTTAGATTTGGGTCTAGCATCTTTCATTTTATCACTTTCTCTACCCTGACAATAGAGTACCTCGTATAGTTTTGTGCTTTGATGTACAATCCATTCAAGGGACTTGTCACGGTCAAATTCACGGACCAATTGGGATATGATGTCTTTCTGTAGCCCATAGAAGTATGCAGTTTTAAACTCATTGGAATTTGAGTCAAAAGATACATCAAAGCGAGAAAATGCTCTTTTTAAGTCTTGTAAAAATTGGCGAGGGGATATATTAGGTCCAGCAGTAATTGTGTACGCGACTTTCTTTGCCTCCTGCAATGACTGAAAAGGAGAAAAATGACGCCTAATTTCTTTTTCAAACTCCAACCAGGTCATATTCTGCTGTTCATTTAATCCCCTTATGATGCTGGCCGTCGGGGCATCTAAAGTTAAATGAAAATATTGTCTGTACTGTTCCTTAGGTATCTGGAGTGCTTTAAAAATGTCATGTACCGCTTCTAAGTGATCCTCAATGCAGCATTCACCTCCCTTTTTAAATGGTTTGATCAGGGCTTTAATGGATTTCATTATTTTTATGGGGCTACTTGTTGCAATGCATGGAATTGCACTATTTTGTGATTCAATCCTGTTTTCAGGTGTATGAGATTGGTGGCTGCCCCCAATGGGAGTATCAAATCTCACAAGGGCGTTGCAACCAAGTTCAGTCACCGGCCCAGTCACTGGAGCACTAGCTCTTTGGGCAGAGCTAGAATTCACCTCCACTCCATTGAATGTGGTACCCTGCCGCCTCTCCTGGGACCTGGGAATGCACATTTGCTGTTCTAAGTCCTTACACTTTTTAAGGAGTCTGGTTGCTTCATTTTGCAAATAATTATTTTCATCACTCATTTTATTAATCACCTCCTGCATTTCGCACATTTGCATTTGGCATTCATTGAACTCTTTATTTCTCTTGTCTCTTTCTTGGATCATTTGAATCATTTCTTGTTCTGCACTCTGGAGATCACCTTCTTTTTCACAATGTTCTTTTTGTAAAATCTGCATTTCTGAAACAACCTCATCTTTATCCTGCCTAATGTGATCCACTAAGGCTTTTAAGTGTGCCGATTCTTGCTCACTATCTTCAAATTGTTTCTTGCTTTTGGATAACTGAGTATCAAAGTCTCTGCATTTTAATTGCATGTCTTTTTGGCATACATCCAATTCTGCTCTCAACATTTCCTGATTTTTACTTGCCCCCTCTAATTCAGTCTTTAACCTGTTAATTAGCTGAGTATCATTCGCTTGCATTCGCAGGGACTTGTTTAAAATAAACCATATTTTGCCGCATAGCCGTATTAAACAGTCTTTCTCTGCACTTTTATCGGCTACATTCAATAATCTTGTAAGGCAGACCTGAATTATGCTGCCTTCTGCAAAAATATTGTCTAGTTTTTCTTTCTGCACCTCACCCTGAATGCGGTTACTCCATTCTAACGTGCTATTCGAAGACCAATTCCTATGTGCAAATAACTTTGCCTCTAAATATTGCACTAGATCTGAGAATGTGGTTTCCCTTTGTGACATTCTGAAATTCGTTTTTAGTGGCACACTGCTATTATAAAATGGGTTCCCTTTAATGTGCAAATGGCAGTGTGAGACACGCTTGCCAGGCCCAGCAGGTACTCTATGATCACTTTCCCGGCCAACGCACCATAAATATGTAGGGTATTTTGTGGAGATTTGGGGCCTGACGGTATTTTATTACCGCCGAAAAATAACTTAGCAATAATCACTCCTCGTATTCAGATTGGGCCCTGTACAACAATAATACAGTGAACATGCATTATTTCAGCGCCCAGACATGCATATTTGGTATGCGTGGTTGGTATGCGTGGTTGGTGGTATTTTGGTGAGCATAATTCCCTTGTTTTATTTGTGGCCCCAATGTCCAGAATCCCTTATCTTTGCTTAGATTTTTCGTGTAATCACTAGAGAGACCTCAGACCTACATTTTAGGAATACCACATTTTCAGTGTTAGTGTTAGTGTGCCACCATGGGCAATCTCACTGACTTATTTACGACAGAGAGCAATATGTGGTAATTTTGTGGTAATTTCCACTACCTTATATACGGTAGGGAACTATGTTCAGAGAGTCTCTCTTCCCATTGGCTCATGTACCTCCAACGAGCTATGCTACAAACAATCACTCTCAACTCTCCATACTGAATAGGTCATGCACACATCTGTCTTAAAATGACAATTGTATTGTTTAAAAATCTCCCCTCATCATCAGCACTGTATTGGTAAATAGAAGACACACCACCTGTCTGCTTTCAAGTATTTTTCTGTATTATAAAAGTTGCATTGAAACACGATCTCACTCTTTACAGAAATAACTAAAACAGCACATTAACAGCATTGTCTGAAATACACTGAAAAAAAAACTGGCAGAGAACAGAACATAATTTGCAACATTAACGTGTGATTAAGGCACCGGAATCTCTTTTCCTACTCTGACTAAACATTATCGTCTCGTACACACTCAGCTCCCACACTTATGTAATTACCTTATCTGTTCAGAGTTTTCTTTGGCTGTTCTCTTTCTGAATGTGGCTCCCTTGAAGATTAACCCCAGTAAAAAGGACCGCCTGCCTTCTCAAACCGGGGTCATTGCCTGGAATTCTCAGCTTTTGCAGATAGGAATGCTCCAACCAGGAAAAGGTCTTCTTCCCAGCTCTGCCAAATCTTGACTGCCCTTCTCTCTCCTCAAACTCCCCCCAGCAAAACTCTGATCACTCCCTCTAGCATGATACTTGCTATGACGCTGCACCAATCAGAATCAATCATGCCATCTCCTCCTTCTCTACACAATGGCTCATTTTTATAGTAATACTTTGTAGCCGACTGATTTCCTGTTCTTTCGAGCTCTTTTGCTTCCTGTAATTATGTGGACAGGGCAGCAGAGAAGAGAAAAAAAAAAATGGATGTGCGTTTAAAAGTTCACTTTCAGAATATGCCTAATTCTGCAGTGGAGACACATTTTTATTAGTGGATTATGTTTCATTAGTCAGGTTAGTTATAAGTAATGTTAGTTATTATTTTCAAATGTGTCTCTCGCACCATAGGCATTTCAGGTGAAAAATAGTGTGCATTTTTGAATGTGCACGTGTGCTTTTAACTGTAAAAATAGATTTGCATCTTATATGTTAAAATCGTTTTTGACTGAATAGCCTGTCTTTTCTTGTTAATCTGGTAACACATATAGCAATGCACCATAGGCATTTGGTGCTGCATCAAAAAAAATTGCTACTTGTGCAGTAGTGCTGTACTCTGTGCTGTTTGCTACCTGTGTAGTAGTGCTGTACTCTGTGCTGTAACACGCCAAATATCCTTACAGTACCCATTGACTGGTGGTTTACTGCTCCCCTGGGCATGACCTGCTGTTTCTTGGTGACTTTCTTGATTTTGACGCAGTTATTCAGCTGGGGCATGCACATCTTGTTATCATGGGCGATTTTAATCTTAAAGTTAATGATGTGGAAGACTCCAAGGTTCAAAGCTTATTGTCCTCAATGAAAGAGCTCTCTTTGGCGCAGCAGGTCACTGATCACACCCACCTTTTAGATAATACCCTGGACCAGATTTTCTCATTATAAACCAAGGTCACCATTTTCCCGGCCTTTCAAGTCATGTGGTCTGACCACTTTGTTGTTCCCTTCATTTGGGACATTAAAGCCCCAACATCCTTTTGGCAGGCCAAATCGGTTAAGCGGTGTGGATGGCACTCAGTTTCCCAAACTGACATGATCTCCCTCATCCATGCCCGCCACTGGGGGCTCTCCCCTGTGGACCTGAGTTTGTTAGCTAAAACTCTGGGCGCAGTCGCCAATAGCCTAGCCCCCATTAAGAAATCCAGGCTGTCTACCTCCCCTTCTCAACATTGGTGTACGGAGGGGTCTTCAGAGCAGGTCATTGGAGCGAAAGTGGAGGCATTCTTATGCCCCCAGAGACATGCTTGCACTCTACCTGGCCACTTCTCGGTACCAGCTTGCTATCATTTGTGGTAAACAAGTCTATTTTGCTTCTCTTATTGAAAAGTCTGCTAACTATTCCAAAAAAGTGTTTAAAGTGCTCTGCAATCTTTCCACCACTTCACCAGTCCCAGTCCCATCCTCTCAGGCTCTCTGAGATTCTTTGTTATGTTATGTTATGTTATGCATTTATATAGCGCCTTGTGTATTATTGATATGATCTCAAAGCGCTGGTAGGTTAAACGCCCTTGGGAACCGTACTTCAAGTCAGTAGAGAGAGAAAGTGTCATAAGGTGCGTGTGTGCACCGGATATGTGTGCAGCCGGTGTGGCAGTTGCATGATAGCTGCTTCTTAGCGGTAGGTGTGGTGGTTGGGAGGTCAGGTATGTGTGTTCATTCTGGAGGGGTGACGCCGAGACTGATTTGTGGCTGCGTTAGGCCTGAGGAGACACTTACGCTAGCGGTGTGTGCTAGCTTGCTGTGTTCAATTAGGATGATGTGTATGTGGCGGGTGTTAGTATGAGAACAGCTATACCGAATTTGTCATAGTATTGTTGTGTTCTAGTTGGGTGTTGGTGTATAGGAGAGAGTAAGCATGGTAGTGTGATACAGTGGTTATCAGTTAGGCGCTTGAGATCGAGCACTCAATCAGTGCCATTTATTCTATCTGTTTTATTTACTCTGTCCATGCATTCCACTTCATCGGTTCATACATTTTGTCTATTGTATCCATCTGGCTATCAGTAAGGCGTTTGAGATCGAGCACTCCATCTGTTCCATCCACTCCATCTGTTCCATCCACTCTGTCCACTCCATCTGTTGCATCCACTCCATCTGTTGCATCCACTCCATCTGTTGCATCCACTCCATTTGTTGCATCCGTTCCATCCGTTCCATCTGTTCCATCCGTTCCATCTGTTTATCTGTTCCTCTGCTCCATCAGCTCCATCTGTTCCTTTAACCCCACTGTTCCATCAACTCCCTCTGTTCCATCCACTTCATCTGTTCTATCCCCCCATCCGCTCCATCGGTTCTTTTCTGCTCTATCCATTCTATCCACTCCAACTGTTCAATTGACTCCATCTGTTCTATCCATTTGATCTGTTCCATCCACTCTATCCACACCATCTGTTCCATCAACTACATCTTTTCCATTGACTACATCTGTTCCATCAACTACATCTGTTGCTTCCACTCGATCTGCTCTTTCCATTCCATCCACTCCAACTGTTCAATCCATTCCATCTGTTCCATCCACTCTATCTGTTCCATCCACTCTATCTGTTCCATCCACTCTCTGTTCCATCCATCCACTCTATCTGTTCCATCCATTCCTTTCGTTCCATCCATTCCTTTCGTTCCATCCACTCCTTTCGTTCCATCCACTCCTTTCATTCCAACTGCTCCTTTTTTTCCATCCACTCCTTTCGTTCCATCCGCTCCTTCCATTCCATCCGCTCCTTCCGTTCCATCCGCTCCTTCCGTTCCATCCGCTCCATCCGCTCCTTTCGTTCCATCCGCTCCTTTCGTTCCATCCACTCCTTTCGTTCCATCCACTCCTTTCGTTCCATCCGCTCCTTTCGTTCCATCCGCTCCTTTCGTTCCTTCCGTTCCATCCGCTCCTTCCGTTCCATCCGCTCCTTCCGTTCCATCCGCTCCATCCGCTCCTTTCGTTCCATCCGCTCCTTTCGTTCCATCCTCTCCATTAGTTGGTTTGTTGGATTGTATACAAATTTGCTATTCCTTATATCCAGGTTGAAGCCTCTTTGTTTAGCTGTGTCCTTTGGGTTCCAGATTAACTCTATGATGATCAGAGAGTGAACCGTCAGGAACACTGTATCCATCTTCTTGCTGTTGATAATGTGGCTGTATTAAATGTCTTGGGATCCAATTGTTTTTAAAGTATGTATACATCTAAATGCAGTGCTGTTTCTGGATCTATTGGGTTAGTGATCAACAGCATGCCTATTAAATAATTGACAGGACTAGGACATCTGCCTTTTTAATGGGAGGAGTTTAGTACAGGTTTCCTGTTCTCTGTTAGACACTGTCAGGTCGCAGTCACACTCTCTTATGCAGACTTGCCTCCTTTGAGACTGTTCTGTAGGTTGTCTCTTTCTCTAAGCTGATTGGTTATCATCTCCGGTGATGGGGTGTTGTTTAAGACCTGTTCTGCTTGCATGCTTCCGTTTCTGCTCCAGAGCCATGAATTCAGCATTGTCATAACTGAGTTTCTCTCGCTCCTCACCTGTTTCGGACATTCCTCTACGCCCACCCGTTTCTGGTTTGGATTTAATTAGGGTAGGGTTGATATGAGTATGTTTAAAGATTCATGAGGTCTTGCTCTTCCATTATAAATGGGGATGCTGGCTCCCCACACAGCTGGATATGGGCCTGTGCTGGTTGTTAGCTGCTTGTGGATGCTGCATGAGCACTGGACAAAATGACACGCTCTTCTGCGTTTTTGGTTGTTTTTCTAGAATTCGGATGTATCAAGAAATTGTGTATGAACTTTTTTTGATGTGCTTGTTAGATGTTTAACATTGTTTTGAAGATTCTTTTTTTTGATTGATCATTGATTTAATTTTTTTGATTTTCTTTTATAAATGGAACACATTCTTCTGGGACAGCGGGTTCAACAGCCGGTTCCCCATGGTCCTGTGGGCCTCCCGGCATTTCTCCATCGACCCACGGTGTTCTGAGGTAAGTGCAGTCATGAGAAGTCTAGGCGGATGAGGCATGTCTTCCTGTATTACACATTCCTGCACGTCTATACTTTGAGATCCTGTGGTTACAGTGCATTGGGACTTTTCCACCTGCTTTCTATTTGCCAGAATTGTTTGCACTATAAATTGCTGAATGTTCTTATGTTCAAAGGCTAGCCAGTCCACCTTTGCCGAAACCAATAATAGCTCATTATTATGTGCATCGATTGTCCAGTCTAGGGACTTAGACGTTTTTGTTAGGCCATAAAGGCCATTATTCATCACATTTAAGGTGCTTTCCTATAGATTAATTGGAGGGTGTTTTAGCCCAAATTAAGGTCTCGGCGTTGGTTTTGCAAATGCAATCAGTGACGATGCTGAACTATTACAGGGCGAATTCGATTAATCTGGGTATGATATCGGCAAATTGGATAAATTCAAAGGTTTATGAATGGGTATGTCTTCCCATTGGGTTTCACAAATGGTAACATTTGTCCCTAAGTCGGAATGGAATGTTAGTGCTATTTTGGGAGAAAAACATGGTTCACATTCAGCCACATGAGGCGCACTTTGGTGTAGCACTGTATCTTTGGTGGCCGCTTGAGAGTATACAATGGGCATTGGGTGGTATCCACAGTATGCACTGTAACTTCTGTTACTTTGAATGCAGTGGAAATATGGTCGCTTACTTGGTTAGATATGTTTCCGTTCCTACCTGGTCATGCTTTGTCCTTGCATGGTTAGGAGAGAGATGTGCAAGTGTTCGGCCATTGTTAGTTAAAGGTTGCGTTGGAATAGATAATAACTCGGCATCAGTGACAAGCAATGAATGAATTGGTGATGGTTGACTACTTTACCTTGGTTCGAGGTCTTTTTCTGACTGTACTCGCACAGATTTAGTTGCTGGCATTAGCTGCATCGTGAAGGCTGACGTGTTTTGATTATTTAGCACACATAGATGCCTGATATCCAAAGAATGGGATTTTGCTTGTTTTTTTTAGATTTAGTAGATTCACTTGTGCTGGATTTCTTTGATACAAGTGACTGTGTTGCGTCAGAGAATCCGATTGTGTCCATGGGTCGGAACAAATTGATAGCATGAGCCAGCATTGCGGTTTTAAGTGTAGATCGACATTATCAGGAAAGCTTAAAATTGATAATATATGATTACAGTTGGAAACGGAGGGGCGAGAGGGCTTGTGCGCAGTGCTCGCTGCACAGCTAAACAGCTTAACAGCACTCATTTTACACTCCCATGATGAACACTCGATGCACACACAATGGAAAATATATTACATGAGGTAGAGTTATTTGAGTGAAGTGAATGTTATAAGAGCATACCAATAAGCTAAGGTGTAGTCCACACAACGTTCCACAGATAGAAGATGAGCACAGTAAATTTCCTGTCTGGTAACAATAGGAAGCGCAGCAGTAAGACCGTTGAGATGAACAGCTGAACAGCACTTGCCTTATACTCCCACTATGTGCAATTCTTAATCAGTGTGTTGTGGATTTTACTCACCTTGGTCTGCCTTGTGCCATCCTAAAATAAGCTAAAGAGAAATTGCTAACGTTAGTCTGTGTTCCACTGATCTGAAAAGCAACTGTAATAGTTTATTACAACAGTAGGTCTTACTCACATGGTATAACTGAGGGTTTTCCTAAATGTAGTTATAGGTTTTCACTGTTCCATTAATTTGTGTTCCACTATTCAGAAAAGTATCCCAGTAACAGGGTTGGTTTACTAAGTGATTTCTTAACTGAGTGTCACTGCATGACTGACAGGGTCTACTACCCTTGAATTAGTTACTGTAAGTACTCTAAAAGTGCACTGCTATGATCTTATAAATGACTTTTACCTGCATAACTGAGACATGGCTTGATGACACATCAGGCTCTGTTCTCATGCATTTGTCATTGCCCAACTACAGCATGCTGCACTTAGACCGCCCTCCCTCAAAAAGGGTGGGGCATTGCTATTATCTTGTTATGAAGAGGTTCCCTTCTCACCATTAGTCACCATGTTAAAATGCAAGCCATGTTAATATGTTTCTCTCACTCCTCCACTCTATGTACCCATTGACTGGTGGTTTACTGCTCCCCTGGGCATGACCTGCTGTTTCTTGGTGCCTTTCTTGATTTTGACGCAGTTATTCAGCTGGGGCATGCACATCTTGTTATCATGGGCGATTTTAATCTTAAAGTTAATGATGTGGAAGTCTCCAAGGTTCAACGCTTATTGTCCTCAATGAAAGAGCTCTCTTTGGCGCAGCAGGTCACTGATCAGACCCACCTTTTAGATAATACCCTGGACCAGATTTTCTCATTATAAACCAAGGTCACCATTTTCCCGGCCTTTCAAGTCATGTGGTCTGACCACTTTGTTGTTCCCTTCATTTGGGACATTAAAGCCCCAACATCCTTTTGGCAGGCCAAATCGGTTAAGCGGTGTGGATGGCACTCAGTTTCCCAAACTGACATGATCTCCCTCATCCATGCCCGCCACTGGGGGCTCTCCCCTGTGGACCTGAGTTTGTTAGCTAAAACTCTGGGCGCAGTCGCCAACAGCCTAGCCCCCATTAAGAAATCCAGGCTGTCTACCTCCCCTTCTCAACATTGGTGTACGGAGGGGTCTTCAGAGCAGGTCAATGGAGCGAAAGTGGAGGCATTCTTATGCCCCCAGAGACATGCTTGCACTGTACCTGGCCACTTCTCAGTACCAGCTTGCTATCATTTGTGGTAAACAAGTCTATTTTGCTTCTCTTATTGAAAAGTCTGCTAACTATTCCAAAAAAGTGTTTAAAGTGCTCTGAAATCTTTCCACCACTTCACCAGTCCCAGTCCCATCCTCTCAGGCTCTCTGAGATTCTTTGTTATGTTATGTTATGTTATGCATTTATGTAGCGCCTTGTGTATCATTGGTATGATCTCAAAGCGCTGGTAGGTTAAACGCCCTTGGGAACCGTACTTCAAGTCAGCAGAGAGAGAAAGTGTCATAAGGTGCGTGTGTGCACCGGATATGTGTGCAGCCGGTGTGGCAGTTGCATGATAGCTGCTTCTTAGCGGTAGGTGTGGTGGTTGGGAGGTCAGGTATGTGTGTTCATTCTGGAGGGGTGACGCCGAGACTGATTTGTGGTTGCGTTAGGCCTGAGGAGACACTTACGCTAGCGGTGTGTGCTAGCTTGCTGTGTTCAATTAGGATGATGAGTATGTGGCGGGTGTTAGTATGAGAACAGCTATACCGAATGTGTCATAGTATTGTAGTGATCTAGTTGGGTGGTGGTGTATAGGAGAGAGTAAGCATGGTAGTGTGATACAGTGGTTATCAGTTAGGCCCTTGAGATCGAGCACTCAATCAGTACCATTTATTCTATCTGTTTTATTTACTCTGTCCATGCATTCCACTTCATCGGTTCATCCATTTTGTCTATTGTATCCATCTGGCTATCAGTAAGGCGTTTGAGATTGAGCACTCCATCTGTTCCATCCACTCCATCTGTTCCATCCACTCTGTCCACTCCATCTGTTGCATCCACTCCATCTGTTGCATCCACTCCATCTGTTGCATCCACTCCATCTGTTGCATCCACTCCATCTGTTGCATCCACTCCATCTGTTGCATCCGTTCCATCCGTTCCATCTGTTCCATCCGTTCCATCTGTTTATCTGTTCCTCTGCTCCATCAGCTCCATCTGTTCCATTAACCCCACTGTTCCATCAACTCCCTCTGTTCCATCCACTACATCTGTTCTATCCCCCCATCCGCTCCATGGGTTCTTTCTGCTCTATCCATTCTATCCACTCCAACTGTTCAATTGACTCCATCTGTTCTATCCATTTGATCTGTTCCATCCACTCTATCCACACCATCTGTTCCATGCACGCCATCTGTTCCATCAACTACATCTTTTCCATCGACTACATCTGTTCCATCAACTACATCTGTTGCTTTCACTCGATCTGCTCTTTCCATTCCATCCACTCCAACTGTTCAATCCATTCCATCTGTTCCATCCACTCTATCTGTTCCATCCACTCTATCTGTTCCATCCACTCTATCTGTTCCATCCATCCACTCTCTGTTCCATCCATCCACTCTATCTGTTCCATCCATTCCTTTCGTTCCATCCATTCCTTTCGTTCCATCCACTCCTTTCGTTCCATCCACACCTTTCGTTCCATCTGCTCCTTTCGTTCCATCCACTCCTTTCGTTCCATCCGCTCCTTCCGTTCTATCCGCTCCTTCCGTTCCATCCGCTCCTTCCGTTCCATCCGCTCCATCCACTCCTTTCGTTCCATCCGCTCCTTTCGTTCCATCCGCACCTTTCGTTCCATCCACTCCTTTCGTTCCATCCACTCCTTTCGTTCCATCCGCTCCTTTCGTTCCATCCGCTCCTTTCGTTCCTTCCATTCCATCCGCTCCTTCCGTTCCATCCGCTCCTTCCGTTCCATCCGCTCCATCCGCTCCTTTCGTTCCATCCGCTCCTTTCGTTCCATCCGCTCCTTTCGTTCCATCCAATCCTTTCGTTCCATCCACTCTATCTGTTTCATCTGTTCTATCTGCTCCGTCTGTTCCATCCACTCCATCTGGTCCATCCGCTCCATCTGTTCCATCCGCTCCAGCTGTTCCCTATTTCTTAAGGACAAAATCAGCTCCATACGGTCTAACTTTGTGGCTATTCCTCTGCCTCATAATGCTAGTCCTGTGTCATCAGAAACTCCATCCATCACTTCTTGGTCTGTGTTCCCCACTTTCTTTGCATCAGAGGCAGTCGCAGCAGTTACCAAACTCAAGTCCTCATCTCCTCTCGATTCCATCCCTCTCCACCTTATTATGGACATTCTTCCTCACTACATTCACTAATTGGCAGAAGCGGTTAACACCTCCCTTTCTATGGGAGTTATTCCTGCCTCTCTTAAACTGGCCACTGTTATTCTGCTTCTAAAGAAACCTTTGCTTGATCCATTGGTCCCATTTATTTTTCATCCAATTTCACTACCCCATGTACCTGTGGGGGGGTCTGTCCCCTTCTCACTAATTTTCTTTAGGACTCTTCATTTTTTCACCCTTCTCAATCTGGTTTTCATTCAGAGCGTGGGACCAAGAGTGTTTTCGTCTTGGTCAATGATGACCCGGTGCGGACCCATGCCAGGGGTGGTGTCAGTGCTCTGATTTTGCTGGACCTTTACGCCGTCTTTGATACCATTGATAATTAATTCTGCTAGGCCACCTGGCCGGGGCCAGCCTCTCGGGCACTCACATGTGGTGTCCCTCAAGGGTCCACCATCTTCCCAGTCATATTCAACACCTACATTCAACCTCTGACCAAACTGATATTCTCCCATGGCTTCCTTTGCTACTCTTATGCGGACGACACGCAAATCTTGGTACGCCTGGCCCTTTCCACTCCTGAGTCAGCGGCCAGATTCCATGCCTGTCTGGAGGCTTTGGGGAATGGATGCATAAAAACTGGCTCACGTTGAACGGTGACAATACTGAGGTGTTGGTGGGGAGAACCCCTCAGTTTCTTCTCTTTGGACTGCTGATTTCTGGCTGGCCTCTTTTGCCCCTTTTTCCCTGCCAGTTTCTACAGTTAAGGACTTAGGGCTAAGACTCACTTCATCCTTGTCCATGGAGCCACAGGTGAGCACAGTCTGTCAGCAGTGCCACTTTCAGTGTAAGCTCCTTTGACAGGCTATTCATTATATCCCTGAGCATTTCCATGCTTCAGTTATCTCTGCCTTGGTCACGTCCTCACTGGACTACTGTATCTCTCTATACTTTGGTCAGCCCACCTATGTTCTCCATCACCTGCAAGCTCTTCAGAACTCTGCAGCCTGACTGGAAACCTCTACCCCTCACTGCTGTCACAGTTCCCCTGTTCTTCGTAAACTCCATTGACTGCCAGTGACCAAACGCGTTCATTTCAAGGCACACTGCCTGGTTCATCTGACAAATTATGGCCAGGGAGTGGAATACCTTGTGACCAAATTCCAACCTTATAACCTGAGCAAGCCCTGCAATCAGCTAACGCTTGTTTACTGACTGTCCCATCAGCCAGGTATAGCCGTATTGGTGGACGCTTTTTCTCAGTGGCAGCGGCAGGTCTTTGGAACACCCTTTCACTGTCCCTCAGAGCAACGTCTGTTCACCTGGCATTTTGCAAAGCTCTGAAACCGTTTCTTTTCTAGATCATTTTTCTTTCTCCGTCCTTCAAGGAGCACCAAGATGCCTAATAAATACCATACCATACCATTAGGTAGGGAATTTGAATAGTCACGAGGCAGAATTACATGCAGATGAAGATGAGCATGGGGAATACCTTCCTCAGTTTATTCTAAACAAGATCAAAAATATAAACATGCTTTGATGTTTACAAATTGATTATGCTTGCTTGCAATAGTAGAAAACCAGGGGACTCCTCACCTCACTTGACCTATAAAAAAGATGCTTGGTCATACAGACTAAATTCTTGCCCTCATCAGTTTCTGGCTGATGAGTAGAAATATGAATGCAAATGTGATCACTTGTCTTGCACGTGACCACATTCCCCTTCATTTATCAGTTTGTTTTCCCAGTACGTTTTGTAGGAGGTTTTGTTTTATTGGGGTAAATTCAGGATTTGGCAGTATTTTTTACTGTGATATTTAGGTGGTAAACTGGCCTTACATTTAGAGGTATTTTAGTATTATTCTATTTTGGTGATAATATAATATTAGCTTGTGTTGGTAATTTTAGTGGTATTTTACTTTGTGGTATTTTCAGAATTACCTTATTTTTGTGGTATAGTGGTGAGCATGTTTTTTTATACTACAACCCCATCATAAAACAAACATTTCCTCCCTTTTCGAATGTCTTTTGGTCACCTGTAGAGAACCCCCAAACTTATCACACTTCAGAGAAACCAATGAGTTTATTCAGAACACCACCTATAGTTTGTGGCTGGTATTACTGGCTTATCCAGTAATCTATGTGTCTCATCTGACAATGCCTTCTTTCCAGCATGAAAAGAAAGGCTCACTCACAACACCTACACACACCTTCCTACCTTGCAGGTATTTATTCACTTGTCCTTGCTTGCTATTTTAGCTACAGGGGTAAGTTAGCAAATGCTTTACCGCTCTGGTATGAACATCAAACCCTTGTGATTCCCCTGTATAGAAATGATTCACAGACGCATGAATGACACCAAAATCCCAGCCTTTGTTTTTTTACACTCTGTATTAATTTATCAATTATAAACAGAAAATAAATCTTACCACATGATATCACAGCATCACCTACAAAATATAAAAGAGAACAGAAACAAACAAGCACATTGCAAAAAAAATGAATTTGATGTTTGGCACTTTAAACATAGAGAAATATGAACATGCAGTATTCTTTTTTTATTTCCTTAACTCCCTGCACTGCCAATAAATTATGTCATCCCATTCATTCTTTTTCCTCACCTGGTACTAACTCACCCAGGCCAGTGAAGTCCAAAACTCTCGTTATCAGGATTATCTCTGTACGACCTTCCTGCTTTGCAGACCCACTGCCAAGAACTCCTTCGTATGTATGGGGAGCTGCCAGCTGTTAAGTTTGTAGCTAGCACTCACACCCACATGGATTCCAGCAGTCTTTATTATGTAGCATTGTCTGTCTCTCTGTCCCAGCACAATCTGAATCCTTCTCCCTGGTTATTCCTTAGGAAAACTCCTCCTGCCTATCACCCCTAGGTCAGCCCTCTATTGACGTGGCCCATCCACCCTCAATCTCTACCAATCAGAATAAAAGAATGTGTCCTGTACCAGCCCTCATTTTTCAAGACAATGACGATTTCAGCTGCAAAGCAACTGTTTCATTTTCCTTTCCTGCTGTTGCATATTTCTGCTCTCCACAAGAAAATAAAAAGGTTACATAAACAGAGTGTGCATCTCTTCATGGAAATAAATGGAATTGCAATCCGTGCATGTAAAAACATAGAATGCATTTCATTGTGCACAAAAACTGCATTAATATTGTTAGAGGGGTTGACATTAATATATTAGTAAAGGTAGTTAGTACAAGGTTAATTAGTTACATATTTCTAATGCCGTTCTCACACATGAAAACATCCAATTTATAAAAATGTGCACCTTTCCATTTAAAATGACAGCACATTGTGCTGAAACATGTTTTTTTACTAAATGTTCTGAAACAATTGCCTTGCATACTGGCAATAAAATCCCCATATATAGATGAGTTTGATGTAGTTCACAGGCCAAATTCTTGTGGCAAATACTACTGTTTCAAACAATAATCTTAGACTACTTTGTTTGAAGCTGAATACAGAGATGACAATCCGAAGACTATATACAGAACATATCCCTCTTATAGAGTTTTTCTTAGATAGCACTCTCATTGTGTTTTTCTCTATTTTGATATATGATGCTCTAACAACAATCATACATTCCGTTCTCATCGTGGTTTGATAAAGAGTGTGTGTCTTTAAAATCTAAACTTCCAAAGGATCTCAAGGGAAAATCAAATTAGAGAGCTAAGTAGGGAGTGAAACAAATCTATTAATCTGTAAACCTGTTGTTTAATGAAAGAAGACGTGGAAAGACAATGAGGAGTATTATTTACTCTGGTCATGGCCAAAGAAAGCAAGGACATTTGGCAGGCAATTATAAAGGTTTTTGTTTCTCCTAAAACTTATATCAGTGGGGAAAGCTTGTGCCCCAACTTCAAATCTTTATATGAGAGGGATGACTTTGCAATGACATTGAGCTGGCAGTGAATCAATTGAGTAGTATGCATTGGATGCTACGCAATAGGTATGTTCTCACCTTAAAAGTGTGCAACCTAGTGTGACACAAAAAAAGAGTTAAATCACTAGGGCACAATCTGAATCCAGTGTGTTCCTTCTCTAATGAGATTTTGATCTGGGTTCCTTTTTTAACTAAATATTGATAAAGAATATCCTAGTAAAGGGTGCCTAAAAAACGGGAATCAGATAGAGATCTCAAACCCTCACCCTATCTTATTGATGACAGCTCTGGTAAAATGTACATCAAAATCCCACAAAACCACCTTGATAAAAGGTGCTCAAAATGATTATATTCTCTCTGGATTACAAACAGGGTTCATAATTTGACTGTTCAGAATAGAGAAAGTTGTACAGATGTATCTTTTGTCCCAGATTTTTGTTATGTTCTGAGACACACTTTATACCTTGAACTTGTAGACCTAAAAACCGCCTTTGAAGCAGTTCTCAAAAATTTTTAATGGGTCATTCTACTAGATTTGTTCGGTCCATTTGAGCTCCTAAGAGCTGTAGTAGGACTCTGTAGTGAAACAATGGCACTCTTGGAATGTGTCACAGGAGGTGCAACAACCAGGAGTTTTCCACTCTAAATGGTTGAAAAGAGTGTGGGTTAATACGTGTAGTCTTCTCACTGCAAATCTATTCCCTAACATTAGAATCAGGAAGCAAGAGGCGGATATCCATTATTTGGGTAAAAGAAATATTGGCATCCAAATGTTTAGAGTTGATGCAATCATGATCTTCAAAACACCAACTTGTTTGTAAAATGTCCAAACGTTTTGTTCCCTGAAGGGGCCGACTGTCAAAAGATCCACTGGTCTACTCTACAAAGAAAAAATGAAACCCAAACTGCACCTCCATTTCCAATCTGAAAAGCTACATAAGGTGGGCATGTTTGACATTCTGTGGGAAAATCAATCAATATTATAATGAAGAGGCACTGACTTAATGCATCACCGCATTCATATGTGATTTTCATCAGGTACAACAAGGGTGCACTCATGGGATGAAGACAGATACCTGCTACCCTGAGAGGTAGCACCCGACAGATGGTATAGAGTTGTACACAGAGCACACAAGGAACACTCATGTGAGCTGTCCCAAGGACTGGGATTTAATCAACGTTAAATGTGAAAACAGGAAATACTGAATGCCCAACTTTAAAATTGAACTCCATGCATTCATGAAAAATTGTGCCATACTACATTGCAACAATATACTGTACACGTCTACAACTGAAGAGATGTGGAGTCTGAAAAATGGAAAGTAGAATTACATCTTTTCACTAATAACATTACCCCTACAAATAGAGGGGAGCAGAGGGAAAAAAAGCCCATGGTGTTGGTGGTAATTGTGCTACCTAGAAGACATTGTAATACGTTCACCTGTAATACTATAAACCAAAATGTTGGTATGTGTTTTCAAATGAAGCAACATAGTACACAATTCAGTTATTCCACAAGTGACACTTGTATACATGCCCATGGAAGTCCATTGTGAATAAACAATGATTTAATGAATGATTTGCGTACACAATATTTTAAAATAGGTACTACATTACTGTATACATTTAAAAAAGGGGCATATGAAAAAAGGGGCAAGTAGAGGGATGAGTGCGTAGAGGGGATGAGTACGCAGGGGGATGAGTGCGCAGAGGGGGATGAGTGTGCAGAGGGGCTGAGTGCGCAGGGCTGACTGGAGTGCATGTGTGGGGCGGACTGGAGTGCATGAGCGCGATGAGCGGACCGGAGTGTGTGGAGCAGACTGGGGTGCATGGAGGGGATAGGAGTACATGGAACGACTGGAGCAAATAGGATTGCGTGACGGATATAGTATGGTTTGGAATACAGAGAACATTTGAAAGAGCATATATCCCATCATTCACACTACCACGCTTACTCTCTCCTTTACACCACCACTCCACTAGAACAGAGAGATACTATGACTATGGAAACTAGTTTACAGGAATTTGAACAATCACCACACAAAGCTTTTGATGAAAAAACATGCAAGGATTTGCCAACTGTATATGTGGATGGTTGTGCTTTTCACATTGAAAATGACAGTAATAAACAATTAGTGGCAGGAATAGGAAATGTCTGGTTGAAATGTGAAGGCGTTCCCAGTATAGGGATGAGGATTGGAGATAGGAGCAGTCAGGTGGCGGAATTGGCAGCCATTTATAAAGCAATTGCTACTGCAGTTGATAAAAAGTTTAGTAAAATTGTCCTGGTGACTGATTCTGACTATGCACGGAATAGCTTTGTGGAGTATTTGCCTGGTTGGAAAGCAAGAGGCATGGTTACATATAACAAAAAGCCACTTAAGCATGGAAAAATGATACAAGCCATAGACAAATTGGTGTCAGAGAATGAGTTAACAATATACTGGAGAAAAATTTGTGGGCATTTAAAAACACCAGGAGAGGATAAGGAGGGAAATGATAAGGCAGACCACCTGGCTAAGATTGGGGCTGTGATGGGAGAATTGCTACCTATTGATTATTTAATGGGTGAAATACAAATTGATGCAGTCACACGTTCTAAAGCACAAAAGGAGGTAGATCAACCGGTGGTGCAGTGGAGTCATGACACGCCAGACCAAGATTTGATTGAGGCACAAAAGAATGATCAGATTTTGGGAATCTATTATAATCATTTGATAGACCCCGAACAAAATCCCTTAACAGAAAATGATTGTATGGGAAAAGAAGAGTTGAGGGTGTTATTAAAGAACAAAACACGAATTAGATTACAGGATGGACTCATGATTAGAGAGTCCATAACAGGGCAAATACAGTGGGTAGTACCCCTTTCATTCAGAGGACTAATGCTACACCATGCACATGATGCCATAACCGCAGGCCATAGAGGTTCACAAAAAACATTAGAAATACTAAAAGATTATGCTTACTGGCCACATATGTCCCAAGATGTGGAATTATATACTAGAGGATGTCTAGTATGCGCCCAATTTAAACCTGCTTCACCAATGCATAGAGCACCATTGATGAAAAGAGGCCTAACTCTCCCATGGTCAGATTTGCAAATAGACTATGTAGGTCCTTTAAAAAGGTCGAGCAGGGGACACCGTTATATTTTGAGTGTGGTATGTTTGATGTCGAAGTGGATTGAGTGCATTCCTGCACCAGATTGTAGTGCGCAAACAGCAGCCACATTGCTGGTGAATCATGTGCTCTCAAGGTTTGGGTTGCCACAAAGAATTGAGTCAGACAGAGGAAGTCATTTCACAAGTACTCTAATGAGTAAGGTATGGCAAATACTAGGTGTGAAAAGGAAACTACATATCGCATATCGGGCGGCGTCTTCAGGTACAGTTGAAAGAAGCAATAGGTCTGTTGTGGATATTTTAAAGAAATTTGTGGCAGAAGCAGCAGCTGGGATTTGCGTTTACCATTGGTTTTGATGGCAATCAGGTCGACTCCTGCCAAAGCAACAGGTGTTAGCCCCCATGAGGTCTTAACAGGTAGGAAAATGGTGTTACCACAACACCTACTATACAGAACACATGAGCAAACCCTTGTGAGTGCATCCACAGTTCATGAATATATTGATGAACTGAGGAGGCATTTGCAACATGCATTTGCTTTTGTGCAGAGAAATCTGGAAAGAGCTGCTGACAGTGCAAAGTCATATTATGATAAAAAGACATCAGTAAAGGAATACAGTGTAGGGGATCAGGTGTACAAGTTTCATTTTGGAAAAAGTAAACAGAAAAATTCTAAATTTCTAGCGGCCTGGCAGGGGCCATTTCGAATTATAGATAAGGTCTCTCCTGTAGTGTATAAAATTTTGAAAAATGAAGGTGAAACAGCAATAGAGCAGTTTGTCCATGTAAATCAAATCAAACCATGCCATCCCAGACATGAGATCAGGCAGCTTGAGCATGTAGAGACAGATAAAGTCCCTTGAACAAAGAAAAGAGAAAATAAATGTGTGTAATCAGGAGGCAGTGACAAAGAAGTTAAAAAAAAAAAAAAGTTGATTGTTATGATGGTACATAAACACTGTAATATATGTAAAAATATATAATATAAATAAATAAATAAATGCACATATAATGGAAGCTCATGGTTGGTGTGCAGAGAGAAAGTGTGTTAAATATTGAATATCTGCTTGTTTTCTTTAATTTCAGAAAAAAAAAAAAAATGAAATATTTTTACCAAGCATGTTTTATTTTTGGCAAAAGGATGAAGTTAGTATTACGCTATGTACTTAATTTGTTATTTTCTATTTTGATTGAGACAATGAACATTATTTGGTCGGAGGTTCCGAGATCAGAGCCCACGGGAGAGACGATGGAGTCCTGGAGTCTCCTGGATGAAGACCAAAAGATGCCTGCCTCCAGGTGGAGGTGAAGACAAGATAACCAGAATGCTAAAAAGGATGACTCCTATGGATCTAAGATTCCCAAGATGGAAGTGTACTCGAATGAACCGAATAACATCGCTGGTCGGGACATATCAGAAGCGGACAAGAGTGCTGACATATGGAGTTCCACGTATTTATTATTTTAATTATTTATTTTAATTTGTTATATTAATTATTTGTTTTAGTTAGTTGTTTTATTTCTTTGTTTTTAATTGACTTGGAAAATCTAAACTTAAAGTAATGCCACTTCAACTGAGAAGGCAAATGTGGAATATTTTGTAAACTAATGAACTCAGATGATTACTGTGTTGATTGCAAATTTTTCATTGATGCACATGAATATTCATTTTGTTGGATTGCTATATTGTAAAAAAAAAAAAAAAGAGAGAACAAATTGTTTTTAGGAATTGGCTTGGATTATAGCCAAGTTCTAAAAACAAAAGGAGGGTATGTAAGGATATTTGGCGTGTTACAGCACAGAGTACAGCACTACTACACAGGTAGCAAACAGCACAGAGTACAGCACTACCACACAGGTAGCAAACAGCACAGAGTACAGCACTACTGCACAGGTAGCAATTTTTTTTGCAGCACCACCACAAGGGTGCGGTGCATTGCTATATGTGTTACCAGATTAACAAGGAAAGACAGGCCATTCAGTCAAAAACGATTTTAACATATAAGATGCAAATCTATTTTTACAGTTAAAAGCACATGTGCACACCCAAAAATGCACACTATTTTTCACCTGAAATGCCTATGGTGCGAGAGAGACATTTGAAAATAATAACTAACCTTACTGACAACTAACCTGACTAATGAAACATAATCCACTAATAAAAATGTGTCTCCACTGCAGAATTAGGCCTATTCTGAAAGTGAACTTTTAAACGCACATCCATTTTTTTTTCTGTTCTCTCTGCTGCCCTGTCCATATAAATACAGGAAGCAAATGGGCTCGAAAGAACAGGAAATCAGTTGGTTACAAAGTATTACTATAAAAATGAGCCATTGTGTAGAGAAGGAGGAGATGGCGTGATTAATTCTGATTGGAGCAGCGTCATAGCAAGTATCATGCTAGAGGGAGTGATCAGGTTTTTGCTGGGGGGAGTTTGAGGAAGAAGAAAGGCAGTCAAGATTTGGCAGAGCTGGGAGGAAGACCTTTTCCTGGTTGGAGCATTCCTATCTGCAAAAGCTGAGAATTCCAGGCAATGACCCCGGTTTGAGAAGGCAGGCGATCCTTTTACTGGGGTTAATCTTCAAGGGAGCCACACTCAGAAAGAGAACAGCTAAAGAAAACTTCACTGAACAGATAAGGTAATTACATAAGTGTGGGAGCTTAGTGTGTATGAGAATATGCAGTCAGTGTAGGATTCCTGTGCATGCCTTAATCAAATGCTAATGTTGCAATTTGAGTTCTGTTCTCCGCCACTCTCTTTGCAGTGTGTCATAGACAAAGCTGTTACTGTGCTGTTTTAGTTATTTCTGTAAAGAGTGAGATCGTGTTTAAATGCAACTTTTATAATACAGAAAAATATTTGAAAGCAGACGGGTGGTGTGTCTTCTATTTACCAATACAGTGATGATGTGGGGAGATTTTAAACAGTGCAATGGTCATTTTAAGACAGATGTGTGCATGTCAGATTCAGTATGAACCGTTGTGAGTGACTGTAGCATAGCTCGTTGGAGGTACATGAACCAACGGGAAGAGAGACTCTCTGAACATAGCTCCCTACCGTATATAAGGTAGTGGAAATTACCACAAGATTACCATATATAGCTCTCTGTCGTAAATAAGTCAGTGAGATCGCCCATGGTGGCACACTAACACTAACACTGAAAAATGTGGTATTCCTAAAATGTAGGTCTGAGGTCTCTCTAGTGATTACACGAAAAATCTAAGCAAAGATAAGGGATTCTGGACATTGGGGCCACAAATAAAACAAGGGAATTATGCTCACCAAAATACCACCAACCACGCCTACCACCCACGCATACCAAATATGCATGCCTGGGTGCTGAAATAATGCATGTTCACTGTATTATTGTTGTACATGGCCCAATCTGAATACAAGGAGTGATTGTTGCTAAGTTATATTTCGGTGGTAAGAAAATACCGTCAGGCCCCAAATCTCCACAAAATACCCTACAAGACCTTCCTCTTTTCTTCTGCCTTCGCTCCCCCTCTCCCCTGCTGATCTGTTCTCTCTTGGCACCGTGCACCTGGCCACCCTCTGTCCTTCGGGCCCAGGTACCTGCTCACCCTGCCACCCTCCAGCACTGCCTCTGGGCAACCCCTTGCACTGGGTTCTGTATCTGTACCCATACAGCCCCCCCTTTTTCTTCCTGCACTTATTAGACCTACCCTGTCTGCTGCCTTAAACCTAGCACTTGCAAATTGCTGGCTGCATTACCACTGTTTGTTGCCTTTATTATTTATTTATTGTTATTTATCTGTTTCTCCTCTGCTTCGCACTTTTCACTTCTCCCCCCTTCCATGAACTTTTCCCCTCCCCCTCTCCCGTGCACTTTCGCGTTCTCAATGTCACTGGGCCTAGTAAGATCGCTGTTTTGTTCTCCCCTGTTTCCCTCCCTTGCCTTTTCGCGTTCTGAATCACTTGTGTACGAGCGTGGTAGAAATAAAATATCAATCAATCAATCAATCCTGCATTAGTTGGTTTGTTGGATTGTATACAGATTTGCTATTCCTTATATCCAGGTTGAAGCCTCTTTGTTTAGCTGTGTCCTTTGGGTTCCAGATTAACTCTATGATGATCAGAGAGTGAACCGTCAGGAACACTGTATCCATCTTCTTGCTGTTGATAATGTGGCTGTATTAAATGTCTTGGGATCCAATTGTTTTTAAAGTATGTATACATCTAAATGCAGTGCTGTTTCTGGATCTATTGGGTTAGTGATCAACAGCATGCCTATTAATCATTGACAGGACTAGGACATCTGCCTTTTTAATGGGAGGAGTTTAGTACAGGTTTCCTGTTCTCTGTTAGACACTCTCAGGTCGCAGTCACACTCTCTTATGCAGACTTGCCTCCTTTGAGACTGTTCTGTAGGTTGTCTCTTTCTCTAAGCTGATTGGTTATCATCTCCGGTGATGGGGTGTTGTTTAAGACCTGTTCTGCTTGCATGCTTCCGTTTCTGCTCCAGAGCCATGAATTCAGCATTGTCATAACTGAGTTTCTCTCGCTCCTCACCTGTTTCGGACATTCCTCTACGCCCACCCGTTTCTGGCTTGGATTTAATTAGGGTAGCGATGATATGAGTATGTTTAAAGATTCATGAGGTCTTGCTCTTCCATTATAAATGGGGATGTTGGCTCCTCACACAGCTGGATATGGGCCTGTGCTGGTTGTTAGCTGCTTGTGGATGCTGCATGAGCACTGGACAAAATGACACGCTCTTCTGCGTTTTTGGTTGTTTTTCTAGAATTCGGATGTATCAACAAATTGTGTATGAACTTTTTTTGATGTGCTTGTTAGATGTTTAACATTGTTTTGAAGATTCTTTTTTTTGATTGATCATTGATTTAATTTTTTTCATTTTCTTTTATAAATGGAACACATTCTTCTGGGACAGCGGGCTCAACAGCCGGTTCTCCATGGTCCTGTGGGCCTCCCAGCATTTCTCCATCGACCCCCGGTGTTCTGAGGTAAGTGCAGTCATGAGAAGTCTAGGCGGATGAGGCATGTCTTCCTGTATTACACATTCCTGCACGTCTATACTTTGAGATCCTGTGGTTACAGTGCATTGGGACTTTTCCACCTGCTTTCTATTTGCCAGAATTGTTTGCACTATAAATTGCTGAATGTTCTTATGTTCAAAGGCTAGCCAGTCCACCTTTGCCGAAACCAATAATAGCTCATTATTATGTGCATCGATTGTCCAGTCTAGGGACTTAGACGTTTTTGTTAGGCCATAAAGGCCATTATTCATCACATTTAAGGTGCTTTCCTATAGATTAATTGGAGGGTGTTTTAGCCCAAATTAAGGTCTCGGCGTTGGTTTTGCAAATGCAATCAGTGACGATGCTGAACTATTACAGGGCGAATTCGATTAATCTGGGTATGATATCGGCAAATTGAATAAATTCAAAGGTTTATTAATGGGTATGTCTTCCCATTGGGTTTCACAAATGGTAACATTTGTCCCTAAGTCGGAATGCAATGTTAGTGCTGTTTTGGGAGAAAAACATGGTTCACATTCAGCCACATGAGGCGCACTTCGCTGTAGCACTGTATCTTTGGTGGCCACTTGAGAGTATACAATGGGCATTGGGTGGTATCCACAGTATGCACTGTAACTTCTGTTACTTTGAATGCAGTGGAAATATGGTCGCTTACTTGGTTAGATATGTTTCCGTTCTTACCTGGTCATGCTTTGTCCTTGCATGGTTAGGTCAGAGATGTGCAAGTGTTCGGCCATTGTTAGTTAAAGGTTGCGTTGTAATAGATAATAACTCGGCATCAGTGACAAGCAATGAATGAATTGGTGATGGTTGACTACTTTCCCTTGGTTCGAGTTCTTTTTCTGACTGTACTCGCACAGATTTAGTTGCTGGCATTAGCTGCATCGTGAAGGCTGACGTGTTTTGATTATTTAGCACACATAGATGCCTGATATCCAAAGAATGGGATTTTGCTTGTTTTTTTGCTTGTTTTTTTTAGATTTAGTAGATTCACTTGTGCTGGATTTCTTGGATACAAGTGACTGTGTTGCGTCAGAGAATCCGATTGTGTCCATGGGTCGGAACAAATTGGTAGCATGAGCCAGCATTCTGGTTTTAAGTGTAGATCGACATTATCAGGAAAGCTTAAAATTGATAATATATGATTACAGTTGGAAACGGAGGGGCGAGAGGGCTTGTGCGCAGTGCTCGCTGCACAGCTAAACAGCTTAACAGCACTCATTTTACACTCCCATGATGAACACTCGATGCACACACAATGGAAAATATATTACATGAGGTAGAGTTATTTGAGTGAAGTGAATGTTATAAGAGCATACCAATAAGCTAAGGTGTAGTCCACACAACGTTCCACAGATAGAAGATGAGCACAGTAAATTCCCTGTCTGGTAACAATAGGAAGCGCAGCAGTAAGACCGGTGAGATGAACAGCTTAACAGCACTTGCCTCACACTCCCACTATGTGCAATTCTTAATAAGTGTGTTGTGGATTTTACTCACCTTGGTCTGCCTTGTGCCATCCTAAAATAAGCTAAAGAGTAATTGCTAACGTTAGTCTGTGTTCCACTGATCTGAAAAGCAACTGTAATAGTTTATTACAACAGTAGGTCTTACATGGTATAACTGAGGGTTTTCCTAAATGTAGTTATAGGTTTTCACTGTTCCATGAATTTGTGTTCCACTATTCAGAAAAGTATCCCAGTAACAGGGTTGGTTTACTAAGTGATTTCTTAACTGCGTGTCACTGCATGACTGACAGGGTCTACTACCCTTGAATTAGTTACTGTAAGTACTCTAAAAGTGCACTGCTATGATCTTATAAATGACTTTTACCTGCATAACTGAGACATGGCTTGATGACACATCAGGCTCTGTTCTCACGCATTTGTCATTGCCCAACTACAGCATGCTGCACTTAGACCGCCCTCGCTCAAAAAGGGTGGGGCATTGCTATTATCTTGTTATGAAGAGGTTCCCTTCTCACCATTAGTCACCATGTTAAAATGCAAGCCATGTTAATATGTTTCTCTCACTCCTCCACTCTATGTACCCATTGACTGGTGGTTTACTGCTCCCCTGGGCATGACCTGCTGTTTCTTGGTGCCTTTCTTGATTTTGACGCAGTTATTCAGCTGGGGCATGCACATCTTGTTATCATGGGCGATTTTAATCTTAAAGTTAATGATGTGGAAGACTCCAAGGTTCAACGCTTATTGTCCTCAATGAAAGAGCTCTCTTTGGCGCAGCAGGTCACTGATCACACCCACCTTTTAGATAATACCCTGGACCAGATTTTCTCATTATAAACCAAGGTCACCATTTTCCCGGCCTTTCAAGTCATGTGGTCTGACCACTTTGTTGTTCCCTTCATTTGGGACATTAAGGCCCCAACATCCTTCTGGCAGGCCAAATCGGTTAAGCGGTGTGGATGGCACTCAGTTTCCCAAACTGACATGATCTCCCTCATCCATGCCCGCCACTGGGGGCTCTCCCCTGTGGACCTGAGTTTGTTAGCTAAAACTCTGGGCGCAGTCGCCAACAGCCTAGCCCCCATTAAGAAATCCAGGCTGTCTACCTCCCCTTCTCAACATTGGTGTACGGAGGGGTCTTCAGAGCAGGTCATTGGAGCGAAAGTGGAGGCTTTCTTATGCCACCAGAGACATGCTTGCACTGTACCTGGCCACTTCTCAGTACCAGCTTGCTATCATTTGTGGTAAACAAGTCTATTTTGCTTCTCTTATTGAAAAGTCTGCTAACTATTCCAAAAAAGTGTTTAAAGTGCTCTGAAATCTTTCCACCACTTCACCAGTCCCAGTCCCATCCTCTCAGGCTCTCTGAGATTCTTTGCTATGTTATGTTATGTTATGCATTTATATAGCGCCTTGTGTATCATTGGTATGATCTCAAAGCGCTGGTAGGTTAAACGCCCTTGGGAACCGTACTTCAAGTCAGTAGAGAGAGAAAGTGTCATAAGGTGCGTGTGTGCACCGGATATGTGTGCAGCCGGTGTGGCAGTTGCATGATAGCTGCTTCTTAGCGGTAGGTGTGGTGGTTGGGAGGTCAGGTATGTGTGTTCATTCTAGAGGGGTGACGCCGAGACTGATTTGTGGCTGCGTTAGGCCTGAGGAGACACTTACGCTAGCGGTGTGTGCTAGCTTGCTGTGTTCAATTAGGATGATGAGTATGTGGCGGGTGTTAGTATGAGAACAGCTATACCGAATGTGTCATAGTATTGTTGTGTTCTAGTTGGGTGTTGGTGTATAGGAGAGAGTAAGCATGGTAGTGTGATACAGTGGTTATCAGTTAGGCGCTTGAGATCGAGCACTCAATCAGTACCATTTATTCTATCTGTTTTATTTACTCTGTCCATGCATTCCACTTCATCGGTTCATCCATTTTGTCTATTGTATCCATCTGGCTATCAGTAAGGCGTTTGAGATCGAGCACTCCATCTGTTCCATCCACTCCATCTGTTCCATCCACTCTGTCCACTCCATCTGTTGCATCCACTCCATCTGTTGCATCCACTCCATCTGTTGCATCCACTCCATTTGTTGCATCCGTTCCATCCGTTCCATCTGTTCCATCCGTTCCATCTGTTTATCTGTTCCTCTGCTCCATCAGCTCCATCTGTTCCATTAACCCCACTGTTCCATCAACTCCCTCTGTTCCATCCACTTCATCTGTTCTATCCCCCCATCCGCTCCATCGGTTCTTTTCTGCTCTATCCATTCTATCCACTCCAACTGTTCAATTGACTCCATCTGTTCTATCCATTTGATCTGTTCCATCCACTCTATCCACACCATCTGTTCCATCAACTTCATCTTTTCCATCGACTACATCTGTTCCATCAACTACATCTGTTGCTTCCACTCGATCTGCTCTTTCCATTCCATCCACTCCAACTGTTCAATCCATTCCATCTGTTCCATCCACTCTATCTGTTCCATCCACTCTATCTGTTCCATCCACTCTATCTGTTCCATCCACTCTCTGTTCCATCCATCCACTCTATCTGTTCTATCCATTCCTTTCGTTCCATCCATTCCTTTCGTTCCATCCACTCCTTTCGTTCCATCCACTCCTTTCGTTCCAACTGCTCCTTTTTTTCCATCCACTCCTTTCGTTCCATCCGCTCCTTCCATTCCATCCGCTCCTTCCGTTCCATCCGCTCCTTCCGTTCCATCTGCTCCATCCGCTCCTTTCGTTCCATCCGCTCCTTTCGTTCCATCCGCTCCTTTCGTTCATCCACTCCTTTCGTTCCATCCGCTCCTTTCGTTCCATCCGCTCCTTTCGTTCCTTCCGTTCCATCCGCTCCTTCCGTTCCATCCGCTCCTTCCGTTCCATCCGCTCCATCTGCTCCTTTCGTTCCATCCGCTCCTTTCGTTCCATCCGCTCCTTTCGTTCCATCCACTCCTTTCGTTCCATCCACTCTATCTGTTTCATCTGTTCTATCTGCTCCGTCTGTTCCATCCACTCCATCTGGTCCATCCGCTCCATCTGTTCCATCCGCTCCAGCTGTTCCCTATTTCTTAAGGACAAAATCAGCTCCATACGGTCTAACTTTGTGGCTATTCCTCTGCCTCATAATGCTAGTCCTGTGTCATCAGAAACTCCATCCATCACGTCTTGGTCTGTGTTCCCCACTTTCTTTGCATCAGAGGTGGTCGCAGCAGTTACCAAACTCAAGTCCTCATCTCCTCTAGATTCCATCCCTCTCCACCTTATTATGGACATTCTTTCTCACTACATTCACTAATTGGCAGAAACGGTGAACACCTCCCTTTCTATGGGAGTTATTCCTGCCTCTCTTAAACTGGCCACTGTTATTCTGCTTCTAAAGAAACCTTTGCTTGATCCATTGGTCCCATTCATTTTTCATCCAATTTCACTCCCCCATGTACCTGTGGGGGGTCTGTCCCCTTCTCACTAATTTTCTTTAGGACTCTTCATTTTTTCACCCTTCTCAATCTGGTTTTCATTCAGGGCGTGGGACCAAGAGTGTTTTCGTCTTGGTCAATGATGACCCGGTGCGGACCCATGCCAGGGGTGGTGTCAGTGCTCTGATTTTGCTGGACCTTTACGCCGTCTTTGATACCATTGATAATTAATTCTGCTAGGCCACCTGGCCGGGGTCAGCCTCTCGGGCACTCACATGTGGTGTCCCTCAAGGGTCCACCATCTTCCCAGTCATATTCAACACCTACATTCAACCTCTGACCAAACTGATATTCTCCCATGGCTTCCTTTGCTACTCTTATGCGGACGACAAGCAAATCTTGGTACGCCTGGCCCTTTCCACTCCTGAGTCAGCGGCCATATTCCATGCCTGTCTGGAGGCTGTGGGGAATGGATGCATAAAAACTGGTTCACGTTGAACGGTGACAATACTGAGGTGTTGGTGGGGAGAACCCCTCAGTTTCTTCTCTTTGGACTGCTGATTTCTGGCTGGCCTCTTTTGCCCCTTTTTCCCTGCCAGTTTCTACGGTTAAGGACTTAGGGCTAACACTCACTTCATCCTTGTCCATGGAGCCACAGGTGAGCACAGTCTGTCAGCAGTGCCACTTTCAGTGTAAGCTCCTTTGACAGGCTATTCATTATATCCCTGAGCATTTCCATGCTTCAGTTATCTCTGCCTTGGTCACGTCCTCACTGGACTACTGTATCTCTCTCTACTTTGGTCAGCCCACCTATGTTCTCCATCACCTGCAAGCTCTTCAGAACTCTGCAGCCTGACTGGAAACCTCTACCCCTCACTGCTGTCACAGTTCCCCTGTTCTTCGTAAACTCCATTGACTGCCATTGACCAAACGCGTTCATTTCAAGGCACACTGCCTGGGTCATCTGACAATTTATGGCCAGGGAGTGGAATACCTTGTGACCAAATTCCAACCTTATAACCTGTGCAAGCCCTGCAATCAGCTAACGCTTGTTTACTGACTGTCCCATCAGCCAGGTATAGCCGCATTGGTGGACGCTTTTTCTCAGTGGCAGCGGCAGGTCTTTGGAACACCCTTTCACTGTCCCTCAGAGCAACGTCTGTTCACCTGGCATTTTGCAAAGCTCTGAAACCGTTTCTTTTCTAGATCATTTTTCTTTCTCCGTCCTTCAAGGAGCACCAAGATGCCTAATAAATACCATACCATACCATTAGATAGGGAATTTGAATAGTCACGAGGCAGAATTACATGCAGATGAAGATGAGCATGGGGAATACCTTCCTCAGTTTATTCTAAACAAGATCAAAAATATAAACATGCTTTGATGTTTACAAATTGATTATGCTTGCTTGCAATAGTAGAAAACCAGGGGACTCCTCATCCCACTTGACCTATAAAATAGATGCTTGGTCATACAGACTAAATTCTTGCCCTCATCAGTTTCTGGCTGATGAGTAGAAATATGGATGCAAATGTGATCACTTGTCTTGCACGTGACCACATTCCCCTTCATTTATCAGTTTGTTTTCCCAGTACGTTTTGTAGGAGGTTTTGTCTTATTGGGGTAAATTCAGGATTTGGCAGTATTTTTTACTGTGATATTTTGGTGGTAAACTGGTGGTAAACTGGCCTTACATTTAGAGATAGTTTGGTATTATTCTATTTTGGTGATAATATAATATTAGCTTGTGTTGGTAATTTTAGTGGTATTTTACTTTGTGGTATTTTCAGAATTACCTTATTTTTGTGGTATAGTGGTGAGCATGTTTTTTTATACTACAACCCCATCATGAAACAAACATTTCCTCCCTATTCGAATGTCTTTTGGTCACCTGTAGAGAACCCCCTCACACTTCAGAGAACCCAATGAGTTTATTCAGAACACCACCTATAGTTTGTGGCTGGTATTACTGGCTTATGTACATCCAGTAATCTATGTGTCTCATCTGACAATGCCTTCTTTCCAGCATGAAAAGAAAGGCTCACTCACAACACCTACACACACCTTCCTACCTTGCAGGTATTTATTCACTTGTCCTTGCTTGCTATTTTAGCTACAGTGGTAAGTTAGCAAATGCTTTACCGCTCTGGTATGAACATCAAACCCTTGTGATTCCCCTGTATAGAAATGATTCACAGACGCATGAATGACACCAAAATCCCAGCCTTTGTTTTTTTACACTCTGTATTAATTTATCAATTATAAACAGAAAATAAATCTTACCACATGATATCACAGCATCACCCACAAAATATAAAAGAGAACAGAAACAAACAAGCACATTGCAAAAAAAATGAATTTTATGTTTGGCACTTTAAACATAGAGAAATATGAACATGCAGTATTCTTTTTTTATTTCCTTAACTCCCTGCACTGCCAATAAATGATGTCATCTCATTCATTCTTTTTCCTCACCTGGCACTAACTCACCCAGTCCAAAACTCTCGTTATCAGGATTATCTCTGTACGACCTTCCTGCTTTGCAGACCCACTGCCAAGAACTCCTTCGTATGTATGGGGAGCTGCCAGCTGTTAAGTTTGTAGCTAGCACTCACACCCACATGGATTCCAGCCGTCTTTATTATGTAGCATTGTCTGTCTCTCTGTCCCAGCACAATCTGAATCCTTCTCCCTGGTTATTCCTTAAGAAAACTCCTCCTGCCTATCACCCCTAGGTCAGCCCTCTATTGGCGTGGCCCATCCACCCTCAATCTCTACCAATCAGAATAAAAGAATGTGTCCTGTACCAGCCCTCATTTTTCAAGACAATGAAGATTTCAGCTGCAAAGCAACTGTTTCATTTTCCTTTCCTGCTGTTGCATATTTCTGCTCTCCACAAGAAAATAAAAAGGTTACATAAACAGAGTGTGCATCTCTTCATGGAAATAAATGGAATTGCAATCCGTGCATGTAAAAACATAGAATGCATTTCATTGTGCACAAAAACTGCATTAATATTGTTAGAGGGGTTGACATTAATATATTAGTAAAGGTAGTTAGTACAAGGTTAATTAGTTACATATTTCTAATGCCGTTCTCACACATGAAAACATCCAATTTATAAAAATGTGCATCTTTTCATTTAAAATGACAGCACACTGTGCTGAGACATGTTTTTTTACTAAATGTTCTGAAACAATTGCCTTGCATACTGGCAATAAAATCCCCATATATAGATCAGTTTGATGTAGTACACAGGCCAAATTCTTGTGGCAAATACTACTGTTTCAAACAATAATCTTAGACTACTTTGTTTGAAGCTGAATACAGAGATGACAATCCGAAGACTATATACAGAACATATCCCTCTTATAGAGTTTTTCTTAGATAGCACTCTCATTGTGTTTTTCTCTATTTTGATATATGATGCTCTAACAACAATCATACATTCCGTTCTCATCGTGGTTTGATAAAGAGTGTGTGTCTTTAAAATCTAAACTTCCAAAGGATCTGAAGGAAAAATCAAATTAGAGAGCTAAGCAGGGAGTGAAACAAATCTATTAATCTATAAACCTGTTGTTTAATGAAAGAAGACGTGGAAAGACAATGAGGAGTATTATTTACTCTGGTCATGGCCAAAGAAAGCAAAGACATTTGGCAGGCAATTATAAAGGTGTTTGTTTCTCCTAAAACTTATATCAGTGGGGAAAGCTTGTGCTCCAACTTCAAATCTTTATATGAGAGGGATGACTTTGCAATGACATTGAGCTGGCAGTGAATCAATTGAGTAGTATGCATTGGATGCTACGCAATAGGTATGTTCTCACCTTAAAAGTGTGCAACCTAGTGTGACACAAAAAAAGAGTTAAATCACTAGGGCACAATCTGAATCCAGTGTGTTCCTTCTCTAATGAGATTTTGATCTGGGTTCCTTTTTTAACTAAATATTGATAAAGAATATCCTAGTAAAGGGTGGCTAAAAAACGGGAATCAGATAGAGATCTCAAACCCTCACCCTATCTTATTGATGACAGCTCTGGTAAAATGTACATCAAAATCCCACAAAACCACCTTGATAAAAGGTGCTCAAAATGATTATATTCTCTCTGGATTACAAACAGGGTTCATAATTTGACTGTTCAGAATAGAGAAAGTTGTACAGATGTATTTTTTGTCCCAGATTTTTGTTATGTTCTGAGACACACTTTATACCTTGAACTTGTAGACCTAAAAACCGCCTTTGAAGCAGTTCTCAAAAATTATTAATGGGTCATTCTACTAGATTTGTTTGGTCCATTTGAGCTCCTAACAGCTGTAGTAGGACTCTATAGTGAAACAATGGCACTCTTGGAATTTGTCACAGGAGGTGCAACAACCAGGAGTTTTCCACTCTAAATGGTTGAAAAGAGTGTGGGTTAATACGTGTAGTCTTCTCACTGCAAATCTATTCCCTAACATTAGAATCAGGAAGCAAGAGGCGGATGTCCATTCTTTGGGTAAAAGAAATCTGGGCATCCAAATGTTTAGAGTTGATGCAATCATGATCTTCAAAACACCAACTTGTTTGTAAAATGTCCAAATGTTTTGTTCCCTGAAGGGGCCGACTGTCAAAAGATCCCCTGGTCTACTCTAGAAAGAAAAAATGAAACCTAAACTGCACCTCCATTTCCAATCTGAAAAGCTACATAAGGTGGGCATGTTTGATATTCTGTGGGAAAATCAATCAATATTATAATGAATAGGCACTGACTTAATGCATCACCGCATTCATATGTGATTTTCATCAGGTACAACAAGGGTGCACTCATGGGATGAAGACAGATACCTGCTACCCTGAGCGGTAGCACCCGACAGATGGTATAGAGTTGTACACAGAGCACACAAGGAACACTCATGTGAGCTGTCCCAAGGACTGGGATTTAATCAACGTTAAATGTGAAAACAGGAAATGCTGAATGCCCAACTTTAAAATTGAACTCCATGCATTCATGAAAAATTGTGCCATACTACATTGCAACAATGTACTGTACACGTCTACAACTGAAGAGATGTGGAGTCTGAAAAATGGAAAATAGAATTACATCTTATCACTAATAACATTACCCCTACAAATAGAGGGGAGCAGAGGGAAAGAAAGCCCATGATGTTGGTGGTAATTGTGCTACCTAGAAGACATTGTAATACGTTCACCTGTAATACTATAAACCAAAATGTTGGTATGTGTTTTCAAATGAAGCAACATAGTACACAATTCAGTTATTCCACAAGTGACACTTGTATACATGCCCATGGAAGTCCATTGTGAATAAACAATGATTTAATCAATGATTTGCGTACACAATATTTTAAAATAGGTACTACATTACTGTATAAATTTAAAAAAGGGGCATATGATAATAAGGGGCAAGTAGAGGGATGAGTGCGTAGAGGGGATGAGTACGCAGGGGGATGAGTGCGCAGAGGGGGATGAGTGTGCAGAGGGGCTGAGTGCGCAGGGCTGACTGGAGTGCATGTGTGGGGCGGACTGGAGTGCATGAGCGCGATGAGCGGACCGGAGTGTGTGGAGCAGACTGGGGTGCATGGAGGGGATAGGAGTACATGGAACGGACTGGAGCGCATAGGATTGCGTGACGGATATAGTATAGTTTGGAATACAGAGAACATTTGAAAGAGCATATATCCCATCATTCACACTACCACGCTTACTCTCTCCTTTACACCACCACTCAACTAGAACAGAGAGATATTATGACACCATTCAGTAGAACTGTTCTCATACCAACATCCGCCGCAAACTCCCCATCATTAAACACTGCTGGTTACACACCCCCCAGCCAGGCGTTCTCCTCAGGCCTAACACAGCCACATTCAGTCTGGATAAATCCTGCCAGAACGAACACATACTCCTGATCTCTCAACCACCACACCTACCGCTAAGAAGCAGCTATTACACGCATCTTGACACTCTCTACTCTCTCTACTGATCTGAACTTCGGTTCCCAAGGGCGTTCAACCTACCTGTGCCTTCAGACCATACCAATGGTATATAAGGCGCTATATAAATGCAAAATAACATAACAGAACATAAATGTGTAAGAAATCAATGGTTTTTTAACATGGGCTTTGACAATGGCAGTTGGCTCTGAAATTCATGACAAATTAATTTCTTCTGCCTTAGTCCTGCATACATCATGAAATAACCCAGGAGACTTGCCTTGGCCATATGGCGTGATCAGATGTATTTGTCTGTTATTATGAAAATACATTTTCACCGAACAAAGATCACACGGGCTAAGACAGATGAGTTAATGAGATTATAACAAGATTGTATTCATGGTGTTTTCAAAGACAATAATCTGAGCTGACCAGGTGGCCAGAGCCCTGTTTTCACCACTCCCAAAATCACAAACCCCAAAAGACTTTGATATACTTAGTGTATCAACTCTTGACATCAGTTACAGCAATACAGCCAACCAGATGTCCAATAATGGAAAATAGACAATGGGGCCTTTAAAAGCTGTTCACATGATCAAAGTGTCTCAGAATTCTAAGAAATTAAACTCGATACAGGAAACCTGCTTCAGAAAAATTATGTCTATTGGGCTAAAGATTGCTCATGGATTAAAACATTTTTTTCATGTATAAACTCAACCATATGATCCAGAATCCGAATATGATCATGAGTGAATCCTTTGTCCTATATCAAATAAGTGCAAATATGTATAGCCTACATTTTTTAATAATGAATATAACTATGAATATTTATATCCTCATTAAAGATTATCATACAAACGTATGGTACATGTCCCTACATCTGTCTTTGCTTGGGGATCCCCCAAAAGTATGAGAGCAGACTATCTCACCTTTTTCACATAATTGAAACAAATATCAACCTATGCGGATTGGAGGTGGGCATTCTCTGGCAGTTCTGACTATTAAGCAGGTCAATGGAAAGATGTGACCAATCAAAAAGTGTGATATAATCATGAAAAAGTGTGTGAATATTAACCAAGATAAAATGGGAAGCACACACAGACACCTACGATTGCAAACTGCCAAGTCAAATGGAGGAGTGCTGAATACAGACAATATCTTGATATAAAAAGGTCTTGTCCACAGGGGACCCTACAACATATCAACTTGAGGCAGATCTGCTTTCCTGAATAAGGATAAAGGGGCCAGGGAGACCAGTTGACTGGGGATTCCATGGAACACTGGAGGGTCTCTGCTGACTCTGGGCCTTAAATAATTATTCAAGAATGAGTAAGAAGCTTCCCCTGCTACGTCTTTGAAGTCGAAGGGAACTGGTAAATTGATTTTCACTATGGAAAACCTGTTCCAAATAGTCCAAATATTATACATGTATATTGTAGTGTGAAATCCAACAATGTTTTCTCACTATATTTAAAGCCAAGGGAGATTTGATGTGTTACAGAAAAAATAACTTTTTTTATTCAGCAATTGTAGGGGCTGAGAAAATATTACTAACAGACTGTGAACAGGGGAGGGTTGCATGTTATTGTGAGTTATATCCTGCTTTCACTGTCCTTAAAGCTCTATGAGATTACATTTAAATGCTTATTCTTGACAATGTTCTAATTTTAAATCTGATTGCATGTCTGTGCAGAAAAGCATAGTCTTCATTAAATTAACTCCAATCAAATTGTGTCCATAGTGTTATTACAGGTGTAATCAACCTATGAGGTTGTGGTTCGAATGGCCAGGTTCCATATCCTAATGGAGAATTGCTTGATAACCTGTGTGACCTGTGGGAGCCAAAGATATTTAATAACATATTGGGAGATGAAGGGAGTTTAGATGAGTCACTTCCATTCCTGTAGAAAATTATGCCAATGTTATTTACATTCTGTCCTCGCTATTGACATTTCACAGTAGGGGAAGGGCTTTGCACCTGTGGACCCAATTACAAAATGAAGTGGATGAGGTACTCATCCATGTATTAGAAAATCATAAAACCATTTTCATATTCTGGGTGGGTGAACCAATAATCTGTACATTTAAATTTATAGCACTGCTTCCCAAAACTAAACTTGCGGAATTAGATGCAACTTAATATAGCTTCCATTGAAATATTATATGCCTACTAGCAAACTGCATTCCCTTTTTTACACATGGGGAATTTATTTCTATTATAAGACAGCAATGCTGATATATACATGCAACCTCTCTCTGGTACCAAATACTTGCTTTGTTTTGTTTTTTTGTTTTTTTATTTGTGTTTAATCATGATTAGATTTTTACAAAACTAAAGTAGAAAGTAAAAGGTTTTCTGTTCCGTTCTTGTTTGTATTATTTATCTCTCTAGGTTATGAACATCCTTCGTGATTGACTGATTAACTTGAAGGTTGATGATTTGAAGAATTGTATAAGTTGTTAATAACCACTGCGTCTGATCGCCACCAATCAATCATGCCCAACATGTTGGTTCATCCAACAGAACAAAGTCTGAAAAGATATGCTTTAAGTACCATTCTCTTATCTGTTGATTAATGGAGCATATGTTGGATGGTTTCTTTTTCAGGCATTTTGCAAAAGCGACACAAGTTTGAAGGGGACTTGCTCTGATCGCCAAGCTCTCATTTGTTGGGAGCAGGTTTAACCGAGCACGCAAAAGCAGATCTCTCCCCTTTTTACTTGGGAACTTTTTGATATAGGGTTGGAGCTTGTTTAATTTCTTTGTATTTGCTGGAAGATGTGATGTAAAATAGTTTTTTCCTGCTTCTTCCAAAGTAGCTATCCAGTCTTGCTCCTTCAGTTTTTTTAGGATTTTTCCTGGGTTACTAATCAGTGTTTCTTCATCACACTCTACCGATTTAATGCACTTCGATGTTTCCCCTCTTCCACAAAGATAGCCTTTTGCAGCTATTTGACTCCATTTCTTGGTTTATTAAATTGTAGGCTGACGGGGTGTCTTCCACCTGGCATTTCCTATACTGCATCAATGTGGACTGTCTTACTGTCCCTTTCAGAGAAGACAGTCTTAGTTCCCAGTGGATGGACTCGACTGGGGTAGAATTTGGCAGACGCAGAACTTTTCTCCAAAATTATGCTTCTAGTTTTGGCCAGATGTTCGGCGGTAAGGTTGTCATGGCATCACTTCCATATGTTAATGATGGCACCACTTTTTTTGTAGAACTCCCACACTGGGGCCATTGAGTACCTGCCAAATTTTTTGTCGATCACTCTTCCTTGACCCGCCAGTTTGTTGACTTTAGCTCTTAATGACTCTTTCATTGCGCAGTCATACTTTGTGACCCACAAGTATTTAAAGCCCTGTACTTTTTCAATAGGTGTTCCTTCAATAGTGAGGCAAGTTTTCTCTCTCTTCCTACTAGTTGGATCTAGAGTCATGAACTTTGTTTTCCTTCCGTTAATTTCTAGGTTGTTTTCCTGAATGTATCTTTATAGGTTATTTAGTTGCTGTTGTAGCCCAATCGGTGTATGATCTAACAAGACCAGGTCGTCAGCATAAAGTAACCTCGTGATTGCTGTTTTACATGTCTTTGGCGGGAATGCTCTTATTTCTGTGTATGAGTCCTTGATGTCACCTATAAATGCCAGGAAGAGTGCCAGAGCAAGCGGGCACCCTTGCTTTACATCTTGTGATGTTGGAATCTGGGCTGACAGTGATCCTCATTGATCTAGATTAATTCTCATACTGGTGTCAGTGTGGAGTGCCTTGATAGGGTCTAGAAGGACTGTAGGGCAATCCCATGCCTCGAGCTTTGACCATAGTCTCGAACTCTCTACTCGGTCAAATGGCTGGGTAAGGTCGATAAAGGCGATAAGAATTTGAGGCCTTCTTCCAATACCTGGTTCCTCAAGACATTTATAAGTAAGATGTTTGCTGCTGTACCCACATTGTTTTTAAATCCTGTCTGAAAACGATCTTCACAAGGCACGTTTTTGGCCCAGATCTTGAATCTGTCTAGTAGAAGGGAGCCAAATACTTTCCCCATTATGTCTAGTAACGCAATTGGGCGGTAATTCACTGGATCTTTTTTATTACCTTTCTTAAAGATTGGGACCACTGTTGCTGTTCTCCAGGAGGGCAGGATAGTTTTTAAGTCCGCGCACCTCCCAAAGATTTTGCTGAGGAGACTCGCCCACTCATTTGGACGAGTTTTTAAATCCACGTTAGTAATCCTGTCTCCTGTCTGGTCCCGGGGCACTGGAGTTTTTTAAAGACTTGATCCGATCTATTATCTTGCTCTGGTCGTCCACCCTCACCCATGGTGAAGAGTCCACCATGGGGCAAGGAGTCGGTGTAGTTGTCAGACTTTGATACAAGGTCTTAAAGTGCGGTGTCCAGGTCTACTCGCCAATGTAACTTATTATGGAGTTTTCTAGACCTGTGGTTGTTGTTCTCAATAGGGTCCAGAATTCTCTCGCTTTAGTGCCACTTATGACGTTTAAGAAGTTTTCAGAGTCCTGTTGATAAAGGTTTAACTGAAGGCTTTTAACCCAAGCTTGTATTGCTTAGAGGCTGCTTCTGCCTCTTTGAATGCTGACAATGTTGCAATGATTTTTGCCTTGCATTGGATTCTCCTCAGTCCTCGTCGTTTGTCTAATAGAACTTTATCAAACACATGTCTTGGTTGTTCTCCAGAGCTGTGCTTCGAGGTGGATACTTTCTTGTACATTGGGCCTCATTACGACCCAGGCGGTAAGTTACCGCCTGGGCCGTGACTTTACCACCATGGCGTAAACTACGTTTACGCCATGGTGGTTGGCGGACTTACCGCCCCATTCCGACCTTGGCGGGGCGGTAAGTCCCCAATCCCCATTTACCCTTCCCCATTCCCATTTTTGCCCCATAGGGCATAATGGGAGTGGGGAAGGCGTTAATTACGCCACCGTAAATTACGGTGGCATAATTAACTCCATGGTCCCTTAGCGCCATGGATTTTAACACCTGCTAAAAGCAGGTGTTAAATCCGCCATGGCGCTAAGGGACCTCGTACTCAGGCGGTAAGGGTCGGCGCTGTTTACACCGGCGTAAACCCCTTACCACCTGAGTCGTAATGAGGCCCATTGTGAGTAAAGGTAAATAGTCAGTTTGGTTTTGGCAGTTCATGTGAGTCAAAGTATTAAATCTGTTTTCCAGGTCTTTAATTGAGGTTGATGACAGTTTTAATCTGTTCCCTTGAGCATTGCTGTCTACCTGCGCATGCATTTGGTCCATAGTTGGTGACATTGTCTGCCATGTGGTTGAAAGTGGATTATGGTCGCTAGCATTGACTCTTGTGACTTCAAAGGATTTCGTCACAGACAGTATTGATTCTGTGACGAATATGTAGTCGATCGTAGCCTTTGCATGTTCTCTCTCCCATGAAGGCGGGCGATTTGAGTCCGGGAAGGCCATGTCCAAGTTGTGAAAGATTTTTGAGTCCATCAGCCGCATCCACTGTTTTCCACGCTGTGGCTGACGGCTTCCCAGAAGCGGGAGCTACTCCTGCTGTTGGTCGGCAAAGTGCGTTGAAGCCGCCGCATATCAAAAATTGTTGTGCCAAGTGTGCTAGGCTATAAAGACCGCATATGGAAACTAAGGCAAAATAACCATATACTATAATGACATGTCAGATGCGAGGTTCGTTTTCCAAACAAGTCTGGTTTATTTCAAAGTTTTCTCAGTCAGCCGACTGGGTCTCAACAACCTCACGATGTGTGTTCCCAAACACTGTGAAATGCGAGAGAGGGAACAGTGCTCAAGCCGCAATATATATACATTATACAGTATCTTTTGTTAAGGCAATTCGACCCGCCCTCATACATGTCATACAGGCTAGGGTTCAGTGATTGACAATTATGACACGTTTTGACAAGTCTTCATTCAGTCTAAACATAGTTATTCTAGCAAAGGTAGCAGAGACAGCTTTCTGTTATGGGGAACAAGGAGACATCATTTTTGGCAGAGAAACATTCCATACTACGTTATTTGTGTGTTACGACTCATGAGCTAAGGGTCAGATAGTTCTGAAGCGGAGAATACCATTCTTTGCAGAAGAGCAGAACTAGGAGACTATAATTCATGTTTAACTGCCTTTTACAACAGGGCTTGCAAGATAAACCGGCACCTGGACTACTGATTAGATACAACTTCTGCTCGACTTCAAGGACTTAGTGAGAGAGAAACAATGTATTTCTACACAGTTCAACATTCCTGTCTGCATTAGCATTTCAGCATTCAAGCTGTGGTCTCGCACTGTGTGCGAGTTTAAAGCATATCATATATTTGCAAAGCGTTTAACAGGAAAAACAAAAAGCAAATGGCTGATATTTCACAAAACGGATTCCCTTTGGTAAAATTCATGATTATTGGATTGCGATATTTGTCACATGATGCGATTTGCTTCTGGCCAACAAATTATGCACATCATTCGTCTATGGGATTACTTTTCTGGTCTAACAAACCCTCCTTTTGGCATTAAGACAATAGCATCATCTATACATTGCATCTTCATTGGACCACATGTCCAATTCCAAACTGCCCGTGTCGTTATAATCATCATCAGAAATATTAATTGCCATACATTTTTTAATTATTTCATTTTCGTGTTGTGCACCTTCACTTATTATGCGAGGAGGTTTCGTACTAATTGCATGTACACGCTCATTTGTAATTTGGGTGCAGAGGACTGACAGGCATTTTATGTAACAACAGCAGAATATGAGGATTCCAAATATCATAACCAAGATTGCAATTTGTTTCCATACCCATGATCGTAGCAGTTCCCAAAACCATGAACTTATATTCAGATTCCAACCACCTATGGGAACATGAATTTCAGAGTTTAGGGCATGCAATTTCTTAATTGCTTCAAATATCGTAGGGGAGGAGTCACTTACGAATACACAGGATGCTGACCCCACCAATTTGCATACTCCTCCACGATCAGCGAAAATAATATCAAGCACCATTCTATTTTGGAGTGCAATTAATCTGATTGCTTTTTGTTCCAATGCCATATTATAGAGTATATAAGTTGTTCAATTTATTTCATCTTTTCTAACACCCAGGACAGTTTTCTTATATTCCATGAGTTTATTGCTTGTCCCCAAAATGGTATAAATGATTTTGCTATATCCCCACCAATCTCTATTTGGCAAGAAATATACCAGGTAAAGGTATCCCTAAATAACAGGTCCCTTCCCAGGTTCTAGGTAACCATGGATAGGCCTGATCTCCACATACAAAATAAACAGAACCTACTATATAAAATGGTTTTTCTTCTTGTTCAAGCACAGCAGTATTCATACATCTAGTAAATGTCCCCACTGGGTGGGAACCCTATTTCCGTAAACAAAATGGGACAGAACGTGGACTATGATTAATAGTATAGGAGGGAGGTACAGCTTTGTTGTTTCCAACCAGAGCCATTTTAAAAGTTATTAGGGACTGGTAAGGCCTAGAAAGTCTATCTTTTGGACTTGTTACCAATTTTATTTATCTTCTGCTTGTAAATACGGAACAACTGAACGGTTCCAATACCAATCTTTCAAATTCATTTATATTTGTTCATCAAATTGTCCAGTGACACTATTATTCCATTTTCTGAAAAGAGCACTCTTAATGATGCATAACAGGCGGTATTAAGGGGCAAAGGATGTACATACCAACCCATGCCTCTTTCCCCGTGCTGGGGTAAATGGGAACAGACCCAACAGTTAGACCTATTCAAGATAGCATGGGTCATATTCATAATCAGCAGTGATGTGTTATTATATCCCTTTCTATGTTTCACTTCTTGTGATGGAAGAGTATAAGAGAGCACATGTACCGGGCTGCTCATTGTAGGAGCATTGGTAGTAGACAAGAGAGAGTTTAAGGGATGCACATTCTCCAGATACCAAAATATTGGGATCAATGTAATTAAAATGCAAAGCGGTATCATAATCAACAGGATATTATTCTTCCTGAACCAAGTCTTTCTTGGAGTAGGCTTAATGTCAATCTCTATATCATCAACAGCATTGGTGTAGGCGGGAGCATCAGCGAATATAGGCATCATCTATTATGTTTATTTCAGGAAAAGTTTTTCAGTGTTTGTCAGAAAAGTTCTCCAAGGCAACACACATTAGCAACAAAAGTTCAGGCCAATCCAGTTAAGCCTGCTTATAGATGACAGCAAGTTGATGTTAAACTTTCACAGAGCTCCAAAAAGGCAGGAGCAAGTATCAATTTTATAGTGTCAAGCACCCAGGACATTTTTCTTATATTCCATGAGTTTATTGCTTGTCCCCAAAATGGTATAAATGATTTTGCTATATCCCCACCAATCTCTAATCGCAAGAAATATACCAGGTAAAGGTATCCCTAAATAACAGGTCCCTTCCCAGGTTCTAGGTAACCATGGATAGGCCTGATCTCCACATACAAAATAAACAGAACCTCCTATATACAATGTTTTTTCTTCTTGTTCAAGCACAGCAGTATTCATACATCTAGTAAATGTCCCCACTGGGTGGGAACCCTATTTCCGTAACAAAATGGGACAGAACGTGGACTATGATTAATAGTATAGGAGGGAGGTACAGCTTTGTTGTTTCCAACCGGAGCCATTTTAAAAGTTATTAGGGACTGGTAAGGCCTAGAAAGTCTATCTTTTGGACTTGTTACCAATTTTATTTATCTTCTGCTTGTAAATACGGAACAACTGAACGGTTCCAATACCAATCTTTCAAATTCATTTATATTTGTTCATCAAATTGTCCAGTGACACTATTATTCCATTTTCTGAAAAGAGCACTCTTAATGATGCATAACAGGCGGTATTAAGGGGCAAAGGATGTACATACCAACTCATGCCTCTTGCCCCGTGCTGGGGTAAATGGGAACAGACCCAACAATTGGACCTATTCAAGATAGCATGGGTCATATTCATAATCAGCAGTGATGTGTTATTATCATATCCTTTTCTATGTTTCACTTCTTGTGATGGAAGGGTATAAGAGAGCACATGTACCGGGCTGCTCATTGTAGGAGCATTGGTAGTAGACAAGAGAGAGTTTAAGGGATGAACATTCTCCAGATACCAAAATATTGGGATCAATGTAATTAAAATGCAAAGCGGTATCATAATCAACAGGATATTATTCTTCCTGAACCAAGTCTTTCTTGGAGTAGGCTTAATGTCAATCTCTATATCATCAACAGCATTGGTGTAGGCGGGAGCAACAGCGAATATAGGCATCATCTATTATGTTTATTTCAGGAAAAGTTTTTCAGTGTTTGTCAGAAAAGTTCTCCACAGCAACACACGTTAGCAACAAAAGTTCAGGCCAATCCAGTTAAGCCTGCTTATAGATGACAGCAAGTTGATGTTAAACTTTCACAGAGCTCCAAAAAGGCAGGAGCAAGTATCAATTTTATAGTGTCAATATCATTTGCCCCCGCTTGTCTGTGCCAGGTTGCAAAGACCTTCACTTTCGATGGTAGCACCCGGAAACCGCATGTCAGAGCTCTCAACTGATACAGCTCATACTCTCCTTTTCCCTAGGCCTCCGTTCCCAGCTCCATCCGTGAGCTAGAAACAAAGGCGAAACAAAAGCTGATCACTTCCGATTTCGTTAACGTAGATTGTACCTTACAGCTCCAGGTACAGTATGATCGTGATCCTGAAACATTCCATACTACGTTATCTGTGTGTTACGGCTCATGAGCTAAGAGTCAGTTCGTTCTGAAGCGGAGAATACCATTCTTTGAAGAAGAGCACCGCTAGGAGACTATAATTCATGTTTAATTGCCTTTTAAAACATGGCTTGCAAGACAAACCGGCACCTGGACTACTGATTATCTATAGCTTCTGCTCGACTTCAAGGACTTAGTGAGAGAGAAACAATGTATTTCTACACAGTTCAAAATTCCTGTCTGCATTAGCATTTCAGCATTCAAGCTGTGGCCTCGCACTGTGTGCGAGTTTAACGCATAGAATATATTTGCAAAGCGTTTAGCAGAAAAAACAAAAAGCAAAAGGCTGACATTTCACAAAATGGATGCCCTTTGGTTAAATTCATGATTCTTGGATTTCGATATTTGTCACATGATTCGATTTGCTTCTGGCCAACAAATTATACACATCATTCGTCTATGGGATTACTTTTCTGGTCTAACAAACCCTCCTTTTGGCGTTAAGCCAATAGCATCATCCATACATTGCATCTTCATCGGACCACATGTCCAATTCCGAACTGCCCATGCCGCTATAATCATCATCAGAAATATTAATTGCCATACATTTTTTAATTATTTAATTTTCGTGTTGTGCACCTACACTTATCATGCAAGGAGGTTTCGTACTAATTGCATGTACACGCTCAATTGTAATTTGGGTGCAGAGGACTGACAGGCATTTTATGTAACAACCGCAGAATATGAGGTTTCGTAATATCATAACCAAGATTGCAATTTGTTTCCATCGCCATGATCGTAGCAGTTCCCAAAACCATGAACTTATATTCAGATTCCAACCACCTATGGGAACATGAATTTCAGAGTTTAGGACATGCAATTTCTTAATTGCTTCAAATATCGTAGGGGAGGAGTCACTTACGAATACACAGCATGCTGACCCCACCAATTTGCATACTCCTACACGATCAGCGAAAATAATATCAAGCACCATTCTATTTTGGAGTGCAATTAATCTGATTGCTTTTTGTTCCAATGCCATATTATAGAGTATATAAGTTGTTCAATTTATTTCATCTTTTCTAACACCCAGGACAGTTTTCTTATATTCCATGAGTTTATTGCTTGTCCCCAAAATGGTATAAATGATTTTGCTATATCCCCACCAATCTCTATTTGGCAAGAAATATACCAGGTAAAGGTATCCCTAAATAACAGGTCCCTTCCCAGGTTCTAGGTAACCATGGATAGGCCTGATCTCCACATACAAAATAAACAGAACCTCCTATATACAATGTTTTTTCTTCTTGTTCAAGCACAGCAGTATTCATACATCTAGTAAATGTCCCCACTGGGTGGGAACCCTATTTCCGTAAACAAAATGGGACAGAACGTGGACTATGATTAATAGTATAGGAGGGAGGTACAGCTTTGTTGTTTCCAACCAGAGCCATTTTAAAAGTTATTAGGGACTGGTAAGGCCTAGAAAGTCTATCTTTTGGACTTGTTACCAATTTTATTTATCTTCTGCTTGTAAATACGGAACAACTGAACGGTTCCAATACCAATCTTTCAAATTCATTTATATTTGTTCATCAAATTGTCCAGTGACACTATTATTCCATTTTCTGAAAAGAGCACTCTTAATGATGCATAACAGGCGGTATTAAGGGGCAAAGGATGTACATACCAACTCATGCCTCTTGCCCCGTGCTGGGGTAAATGGGAACAGACCCAACAATTGGACCTATTCAAGATAGCATGGGTCATATTCATAATCAGCAGTGATGTGTTATTATCATATCCTTTTCTATGTTTCACTTCTTGTGATGGAAGAGTATAAGAGAGCACATGTACCGGGCTGCTCATTGTAGGAGCATTGGTAGTAGACAAGAGAGAGTTTAAGGGATGCACATTCTCCAGATACCAAAATATTGGGATCAATGTAATTAAAATGCAAAGCGGTATCATAATCAACAGGATATTATTCTTCCTGAACCAAGTCTTTCTTGGAGTAGGCTTAATGTCAATCTCTATATCATCAACAGCATTGGTGTAGGCGGGAGCAACAGTGAATATAGGCATCATCTATTATGTTTATTTCAGGAAAAGTTTTTCAGTGTTTGTCAGAAAAGTTCTCCACAGCAACACACGTTAGCAACAAAAGTTCAGGCCAATCCAGTTAAGCCTGCTTATAGATGACAGCAAGTTGATGTTAAACTTTCACAGAGCTCCAAAAAGGCAGGAGCAAGTATCAATTTTATAGTGTCAATATCATTTGCCCCCGCTTGTCTGTGCCAGGTTGCAAAGACCTTCACTTTCGATGGTAGCACCCGGAAACCGCATGTCAGAGCTCTCAACTGATACAGCTCATACTCTCCTTTTCCCTAGGCCTCCGCTCCCAGCTCCATCCATGAGCTAGAAACAAAGGCGAAACAAAAGCTGATCACTTCCGGTTTCGTTAACGTAGATTGTACCTTACAGCTCCAGGTACAGTATGATCGTGATCCTGAAACATTCCATACTACGTAATCTGTGTGTTACGGCTCATGAGCTAAGAGTCAGTTAGTTCTGAAGCGGAGAATACCATTCTTTGAAGAAGAGCACCACTAGGAGACTATAATTCATGTTTAATTGCCTTTTAAAACATGGCTTGCAAGACAAACCGGCACCTGGACTACTGATTATCTATAGCTTCTGCTCGACTTCAAGGACTTAGTGAGAGAGAAACAATGTATTTCTACACAGTTCAAAATTCCTGTCTGCATTAGCATTTCAGCATTCAAGCTGTGGCCTCGCACTGTGTGCGAGTTTAACGCATAGAATATATTTGCAAAGCGTTTAGCAGAAAAAACAAAAAGCAAATGGCTGACATTTCACAAAATGGATGCCCTTTGGTTAAATTCATGATTCTTGGATTTCGATATTTGTCACATGATGCAATTTGCTTCTGGCCAACAAATTATACACATCATTCGTCTATGGGATTACTTTTCTGGTCTAACAAACCCTCCTTTTGGCGTTAAGCCAATAGCATCATCCATACATTGCATCTTCATCGGACCACATGTCCAATTCCGAACTGCCCATGTCGCTATAATCATCATCAGAAATATTAATTCCCATAAATTCTTTAATTATTTCATTTTCATGTTGTGCACCTTCACTTATCATGCGAGGAGGTTTCGTACTCATACGCTGAACAATGCACTCTCATTATCAGATTCAGGATCAGTGCCAATTTGTGATGATGCACTGAGTGATAATGAACAATGCTGAGGCAACTCTGGCCTTTCGATTTTCGTGGCAATCTCCCCAGGCCCTTTCTCGGGCTTAGGAAGTACTTCTGAGAGGGATTCGGCGATGATATCTTTGTGATCAGGTACAGCTGTCTTGCTTTCGATGTCAGGATCATCAATCTCTTTCTCATGTGGCAAAGGAAACAGAACTCTTTTCCTGTTTGTTGCATGGATCCAATGTTTATGGCCACTCACTCGGACTGCAGTCTGAGTGGCCATTAGCACCTGGAAGGGTCCCGTCCAGTGCAGTGCAAGTGAAGATTTTCTTTCAAAAATGTTCACCAAAGTCCAGTCACCTGGCTGCAGACAATGTCCTGGGCCGGTATATCTGACAGGAAGAGCCTCCTGCGCCTGCTGATGAATCAAACACAAGTTTTGAGTCAACTGTTGGCAGTAATCAATAAGTGATGGGTACTCAATATTCCTCAAACTTTCGGTCGGGGCACATTCCAGACATTGGCTTGTCTCCCATAACGATCTCATAAGGGAGAGACCAGTCCTCACCTGCACAGCTGTGAGCATGCACACTAAAGCTAAGGGCAGTGCATCGGGCCATTTCAAATTGCTCCCAGTGCAAATTTTGCTCAGCTTGTTTTTCAAGATACCGTTTTGGCGTTCTACCAAACTGGCACTCCTCGAGTGTCTGGCTGACTGAATTGCTTATCAATTTGGAGGCCTGCGCAAATTTGCAATATCATGGCTGCAATAAAATGTGGTCCATTGTCTGACCATATGACATGGGGTTGCCCAAATTGGGGGAAGTATTCTTTTAGCATGGCTTTAGCTGTCGCCATAGCTGTACAATCTTTCAGGGGTAGGCCTCTACCCATTTGCTGAATGCGCAGACCACCACAAGGACATATATATAGTTTTGGCACCTCTCCATTTCTATGAAATCAAAATGGATTACTTCAAAAGGCATAGGGGGGGGCAAGACCTCCTACTGGTGTCACTGTTCCCTTTCCAATGTTATGTTGTAAACAAGTCATGCAATTCTGAACCAATCTTTCAGCAGTTTTTCTGATGTGTCAATTCTGCAATACAGAATCCAGCTGCTGAATCATTTTTCTAGCACATATGTGTGTCGGACTGTGAGCCATAGTAACCATTGCCATTACATAGGCATTTGGCAACATCCATCGGTTATTTTGTTTGTCCACCCAACAACCCTCAGAATCTAATTCTGCTGGACCCTCAGACCATTTTTTTTATTTCATCTAGAGTAGCTTCTGCTTGGATCTCTTTAACTGTTTCAATTCCATTTTCTATCATGGAGGGAACTTCTTCTATTTTTTATTTTTTCGACATACATTTTTATGTGGAAATCAGGGCCAGTTTGTTTCGCAATTTTGTCTGCAAATGTGTTTCCCTTTCCTACATTACATGTTACTTTTTGTGCTTCACATTTCATTATTGCTAATCACTTGGGAACTATCAAAGTGCCATGTTGGATTTTTGTTCCATGTGATGTCAGGAAACCCCTTTCAGCCCATAATCGACTAAATTGTATACCACCCCAAAGGGATACTGACTGTCAGTATATATGTTTACATTGAGGTTTGCAGAAATTGCACATGCTCTTGTTAACGCTATTTTTTCTGAAGCTTGTGTTGAGTTATATGGGTTTGTTTGCTCTCTATAATAGATTTCAGTGTCCTGATGGCATAAGCAGCCGTTGATGTGCCATCTGGTAATTTAAAACAAGAACCGTCACAAACCAGTTCTCCATCTGGCTCTTTCTTTGGAGTGTCAGTTAGATCAATTCTTCCTTTTGTCTCTTTTTCAGTAACCATTAAGCAATTATGTGAGAATTGTTTTTCACCCCGTTTTTCACTGGGAGGAGGCATTAACTCGGCCGGATTTAAAGCACATCTCTTTATTTGAATATGCATTGCAAATAGGACAATTTTGTACCTTGTTAATCTGGCTGATGTGAAATTTTGCATCTGCTTTCTATTTAAAAGAACGTCCAGTGAATGAGGTACCATTATGGTTAAAGCGTGACCTGTTAGGGAGAATTCTGTTTAGGCTGAATTTCCTAACCTAGTGAGTCCCCCAGCAGCTCTGGAGTTTTTTTTTCCATCCTGCCAAGAGTGAGACTCTTTTTCTCCCACTCTTGGACATGAATGTGTGTAATTCCTTTGAATGTCAATGTGTTCTATGGGCTATGGGGTCTTTTACTCCATAGGGTCTCATATGTTTTGCTATGTGTGTTACACCGCACCCTCCATGCCGTAGCACTGGGGCGTCCTAGCGGACCTCCATCATAGACTCCATACCCGGGGACTGACTCCTGTCTCCCCGGGCATGTAAAGTCACCATTGGCTTTACTAGACCTAAATTTACTAACAGAACTAGTACACACCATCTTATTGTGGACGTACTAGTAGGGGTAATTCGATTACTCCTAGGTCTGTTATTCGAGGGGGCACTGTCCCGTCCCCCCTCTTCGAATTTTGGCTGGTGGCAGTGGAAACTACTTGTTATATTCGACCCCGAATATAACCCTATGGGATTCTTCCCATTGTTGGAGGTTGATACTTTTCCTCGTTAATCTCTAACATACCACCTATTTACTTATCTTAAATAAGTCTATCGGCTGGTATTTTCTGCCAGAACTCGGTTTTTAAAATGGCATCTGTGTTCTTCTCTGTGACTCCTAAACCAAAGGTTGAGCCCTTTGTTCCATTTGTGGCGGGCTTCTGTACAGAGACCCTCCAAAGTGGTGCCATTCTGTCTGGGTTACCAAAGGGGTTTGGGAGGGGGTTTAGGCACCCTGGACCGAGTTGCCTTGCCAACTCTGGTCGCACTCTAGTGTGATTGGCCCAAGTGGTGAGCCACCCCGCTCACCACTTAGCGTGTCTTGATTGACAGCTAGGCTGAATAAATGGGGGTTTTCTGCATAAAAGCAGGGCTTTTGGGACTGGATCTTCAGAAGTCCCCACAGGACCTAAGAATCCGACGAGGGTAAAGCTGAGCCGACCTGCAACGACAACACCTCCGGTGGAGCCCTGCGGAACCGACTCACCACTTCCCGACGACAGAGGAGATCTCCCTGCCGGAGAGTCTCTTCCCCTGACTGGTGGGAACAACCAGTCCCCTTTGCGTTTTCTTCGCTCCAGGACGCAGTGGTCGAATGGCCCGTGCAGAGCACCTCGGCAACTGGATAGCCACTACCCCTGTACCGCGACCAAAAGGTGGTGCCTTGTGACGGAGCACTCCGTGGCCGGTCTCTTCCCTGGTGGTGCACCGGACTTCACTTTTCTTCGACGACGAGATTATCTCTACTCTTGACAAAGACCCGACGTGCATCCTCCACCAGGAACAACTGCCCCCACCGGAGCTGTCTCTCCACAAAAAAGGTACCGTGTCTGCCTGGCTTCCCTTTCTGCCGGATCAAGTGAGGTGTCTTAATCCTCGCCTTTCCATTGGGTCGCCTCCAAGCTTTCTTTAACGTGTTGTTCTGAACTGGTCCAATCTTTCCATAACAATTTGCGATAAAGACTCGAAGCGCATTTCCACTGAGACACTTTTTGGGACATATCGCCTTGCCTCTCTCCGAGTGGGCCTGGCCTCTGAACTTTGTGATCTGCAGTAGACCCTGCCTTACTTGCCTTGCATTTGTCCGTAAAGTATTGGTACCGAGTTGACTTCATAACCTGCCTTATTTTTCTCTCCCGACCTAACGAATACTAGAGTGCCATCTAGGTTAAAGCATGCACCTCTGTCTGCAAATAAGTGATGCCGGTCAACCTAGACTTGTCGAACTATTGTTAGGGGGATTGATATTTTCCGTATAGTAATTGTGATTGAAATCGTTTGCCGTATTGAGTGCCAGAGTGTTTTCTAAAGATGTGTTCTTATAAATAAATACCTTTCTATCTTTACACCGAAGCCTTGTTCCGTGTTTGCTTGTTCTACTGTGTAGATTGCCCTATATTGTATACTCCACATACTGCCTAACTCTTCTTGAGGGAAGTCTGACTGCTCATCCACAGCTACCAAGTGAATCTGTGTGGTACAGACTGCTACCAAGTGGGTTTACTGCCAAACACCTGTAGTCCTAAATCTTTTGCAGTGGTCCCAGAGGGAACTGCACAGGTTTCCGCCTAACATGACCTAAAACCATTCACTCGGTTTGTTGTACTGACGCGGCAGCTGCAGCAATATCTGGCAAGCAACGTGGCAAAGCACATGCAACAGGATCCAACATGGAAGAGATGTTGCCGCATGGTCTTTTTTCCCCCCGTGTTCCTGAGTCAAAACAGCCAAAGCACATCCATTGTTTCCATGCACAAATAACTTAAAACTCTTGTCGTAATTTGGCGTGCCCAAAACTGGAGCTGAACACAATGCAGCTTTGATCAGGTCAAATGCTTCTTGACATTCCATGTTCCATGGCAAAGGTAAGGTAACATCCTTCCTTGTCAATGCCACTATTGGTTTCACAATCATTGAAAAGTTAGCGATCCACTGCCTACTATATGAAGCCATGCCAATTAAAGCCCTGACTTCTTTCTGCATATTTGGAATAGGCATATCTGAGATGCTTTCTATTCTTTCTGCTTTCAATCTTCTTTTCTCCTGGGAAAGGAGGTAGCCCAAATAGGCCACTTCCTTTCGACAATACTGTATTTTTTTTTAGCGAAGCTTTGTGTCCATGTGCCGCTAAATGTGTAAATAATGCAACTGTGCTTTCTTTACAAATCTCTTCTGCGTCTGCTGCTATTAGCAAGTCATCAATGTACTGTAATAATACGCAACCTGTTTGTAATTCAAGCATATACAGTTGTTCCTTCAATGCTCTCCTATAAATACTTGGACTTTCAGTTTAACCCTGTGGAATACGTGTGAATGTAAATAAACATCCTCCTAGTGTAAAAGCAAACAAATATCTACTATGTGGGTGCACTGGGATACTACAAAATGCGTTTTTCAAATCAATTACACTAAAATATGATGCAGATGCTGGAATCATAATCAAAATTGTAGTCACATATGGGACTAATGGAAACTGCAGATCAACCACTTTATTCACTCCGCGTAAATCAATTATAAAATGGTAAGGTATATCATTACCTCCTTTCTTGTAAACGGAAGAATCAGACTATTGCAAATACTACCAGAAGTTTCTTCAATTACGTTTCTTTTAATTAAATCTGATACAATACACTTCAACGCTTCTTCTGCCTCAGCCGAAATTTTATATTGCGGAATACACGGCAATGTAATTACTTCTTTCAAAATTTCTTTTACTGGTTCTACTTTCAAACAACCAACATCATTGTCGTTCACTGCCCATATACAAGCCGGTACTTTACTCAGTTCATTCGGTAGTGGCATAGATACAAATTGTGAAACAGGAGTCATTTGTGGCGGAATTGTCAAATACACTCCATCAGGAGAAAAATAAATGACCGCATTCAATTTTTTCAACAAATTCAATCCCAACAAATTTTCGTTGCAATTTTTCATCATAAGAAATGGGCAAGACTCTGTAAATAGAACTTAGGTTATAGGTACTGGTTGTGAAACTGGACTAATTAATGGCGTACCTGAGAATCCTACTGAGACAGTTCTATGCCCTGACAGTGATATTTTTGGAACCCACTGATGGTCAATTGAAAATGTTTGTGCACCTGTGTCCACTAAAAAAATGTGCTCCTTATTCCCAACCTTCATTTCTACATAGGGCCCTTTCGGATCAATGGGAATAGGTACTGGCCCCAACCCCTGTTTCGGGCTGTCCTAGTAGAACAGTACATCATCCGATGTAAATTGCCAGAGTAATATGCATTTAACTGATTGTCAAAAACATTTCCACCATTTGTATTGTTTTGTTGTTGATTCTGATTACCCTGATTATCCTGAAATTATGGCATCTTTTGGTTTCTATTCTGCCCTAGTATTCCTGGACAACCTCTATTCTGTCTTCTCGGAATAGTCCCATTTCTATTCTGTATCTGCGGGCACTGTGCTCGCCAATGGCCTTCTTGTCTACAATAGGCAGATTGATTAATCCCTATTGGACCCCCCTTGCATATTAGACGTTAATGCAAATTGGACTCTGGACGGTGCTTTCCCACCACCTCTATTACTGTTTGTTACTTGCTGTACCAATACTCTTGTTTTTAAATTTCCTTTATCCCTTAGTTTCGTATCTTTTTCTGAATTGAATCTGTTCTCATAATATTGGGCCATATGTAATACTTCACTTTGTGTCTTCGCTTACCATGCACTTTCAGATGTCATTATTAAAGTTTGAATTTCCGGTAACAACCATTGCATAAACTTATCAACAAACAATCTATTCCCGGGTTCGGCACTTAGATCTTGAGGACTAAAATCTGCAAATACCTCTTCAAACCGATTAAAATAATCCATTGCTCCTTCTTCTTTGCCCTGTAAACAAGCAGTGAATTTATACCAAACTATTCTTTTTTCGGGCACTAAAGTTTTCAATTTCTGTACTATTTGCGATGGCAATGCCGACATTACTTGCGGTGGCTTTTCTCCAGCCTTTCTCTCACTATCAATTTTAATCAAATTCTCCCAAATATCGCCTAGCATCGGAGCGTCATTTATATTTCTAATCTGTTTCCATATATCTACAGGAAGAATCATGGGAAACAAACAGTAAGTCAATGCCACTCAGTGTAAAAACAGATGAATTTAAAACAGATTCAATTTCCTTATAGAATCCTGACGGGTTTTTCCTAATATCAGGGATCGTCTGCTTTATAGTATTTACTTCTTGCCTAGAAAAAGGGACATGTACAAACTGTGCGATATAATGAGCTTCTATCGTTCGTACTGGAGCCACTCCGTCGGCAGCAACCTCAACTTTTGGGAAAAATGTGGGAGGCACCTCCCTCTTGGGTAATTGCAAACTAGGCTATTCTACATTTGTTTGTCTATTAAGCAACAAAGCTAGATCAAGTGAAAAAGCAGTCGTTCCAGTCTCAGGTAAAAATGCTCTTTTATAAATTGTCATTAAATCAGCGGGACAACAAATCTTATTCTACATACATTCATCCTGTAGGTAGTCCAACATAACTTGTAATACCTTTCTATGGTGTATACTGACTAAACATATCATGCACTTAAATTTGGGGAAATGGTGGCATCTGTAATCTATCTAAGCACATCTCGCGTACATATTTGCATCTCTAAACTAACAGGTTTCAACGGCGGAAAAAAACGTTTAACGTACGACATGTGGTTTATCTTTTTTCAATATTTCTTTGTGCAATCGATCAAGTTCTCGCTTAAACACAAATATTTGGCGTGCATGTTCTCATACTTTCGCCGCATTATCTTGCAAGTTCGAAAGAACAACCAAATCACGCAACTCTTGCGGTACCACTGTATCAGTCAAATCACTCCATATTTTAAAAAGATAATTCCCCATACATTCTAACAATACCTTTTGTTCACCAAGGCCTCCATGATCAGATATGGAACTTTGCACAGCCAATTAATTGTCATCATCAATATATATTTCAGCCCATTCTTTCAGTTCTTCTTCCCTTCCTTTGCTAATCGTACTACAAGTCTGTCTAATACATCCTTGCTCAGGCCCCATCTCTGTAGAACTGCCTGCTAAAAAGGCTAACTCATGCTCTGAAGGCGGTGGAGGAAATGATGCCACAGGCACAGTGGGAGATTAACTGTTTACTGCAGGTGCTGATGGAATCACAGAAATAGGAGGTACATAAGGAGGAGGTGCAACTGGGTCAGTACTTTGATGTTAATTTCTTCGCTCATTTAATATTTTGTTTATTAGTTCATCTGATGTATGCAAATCTTGTGATGGATATATTTTCTGTACATCTAATTGAAAAGCCCTGTTCATGTTCCTAATGGCTTCTGTCTGCTGATGCTGATCATGCTCTAGCGCTTTCTCTACATTAATTTTATGTCTATGTGTGTGTTTTCCCCCTACTTCTCAAACAGAGATTATCTTCCTTCCTCCAGTCTCTTACAGCATCGAACACTGCAGGTCTGGCCTTTTTCCATAGCAATACTGATTCTAGGTGTTCTATATGTGCTAATTCAAAGCTCTTATTATTAGGCCACTGACGGTCTGATACACGTCTGGTCTCCTTATGCCAAATCGCTTTAAACACTATTGCCCCTATACCATAATTGATGTACATTTCATGTGCCGGTGACCCTTCAGGTGGCACAACCTTGCCAGTTTCCAAAGATTGTCTACCACAGTGACAAAAACTCACTAAACAGGAAGACAATTTCCCAGGCATGGTTAATTCTTACCCTGGGCGTTTGAATTTGCAAGAGCAACACTCGACCAATATCAGGACGTTTAAGAATTGGGGTACGACTCAACTGATCAATCAATTCGTCACTCAGGACGCAATTTGCCCGTATACAGACGCAACAAAGAATCGTTGCGGCCGTGTGTCTGGCTCAATCTGCCTCGTTCCAGGACCCTCACCTTGATGCTCTCTGGGCGCTGCTCGTCGATCAGGGATCGGCTGTGTACAGATCAGCGGAGGAGTCTCTCATTACTTCTACAGGGGTGCCCCAAACACCTTCCGATCACGGTTGACGGCTTTGTCCTTGACTCATTTTTGCCTTCCTTCAACTTCAACGTACACGATGGAGCATCAATGGGAGGGACCCAATTCGGGAGACATATTTGCTAAGCCATAAAGACCACATATGGAAACTAAGGCACAATAACCATATACTATAATGATACGTCAGACGCAAGGTTCGTTTTCCAAACAAGTCTGGTTTATTTCAAAGTTTTCTCAGTCGGCCGACTGGGTCTCAATGCCTCACAACGTGTGTTCCCAAACACTGTGAGATGCGAGAGAGCGAACAGCGCTCAAGCAGCGATTTATATGTACATTATACAGTATCTTTTGTTAAGGCAAATCGACCCGCCCTCATACATGTCATACAGGCTAGGGTTCAATGATTAACTATTATGACACGTTACGACAAGTCTTCATTCAGTCTAAGCATAGTTATTCTAGCAAAGGCAGCAGAGACAGCTTTCTTTTATGGGGAACAAGGATATCTTGTTTTTAGCAGAGAAACATTCCATACTACGTTATCTGTGTGTTACGGCTCATGAGCTAAGGGTCAGATAGTTCTCAAGCGGAGAATACCACTCTTTGCAGAAGAGCACCACTAGGAGACTATAATTCATGTTTAACTGCCTTTTACAACAGGGCTTGCAAGACAAACCGGCACCTGGACTACTGATTAGATGTGACTTCTGCTCCACTTGAAGGACTTTGTGAGAGATAAAAAACAATGTATTTCTGCACAGTCCGACATTCCTGTCTGCATTAGCATTTCAGTGTTCAAGCCGTGGCCTCGCACTGTGTGCAAGTCTGAAGCATAGACTATATTTTCAAAGCGTTTAACAGAAAAAACAAAAATCAAATGGCCAACATTTCACAAAATGGATGCCCTTTGGTTACATTGACGATTCTTGGATTGCGATGTTTGCCACATGATGCAATTTGCTTCTGGCCAACATATTATACGCATCATTTGACTATGGAAATCAAGTTTTGCAAGCACACTGTGCAACAACACTTAATTAAAGCCAAAATGGTATAGTGATTTTTAATGAAAGCTAGAGTAGCCTGACACGTGTTTCGGGCACTTGCCCTTCCACTGAGGCTACAAGGTTTTTTGTACATGCAAAGTAATGTAGTACAAGGCATTTGAACAATGTACATATATAAACCCAAGGTAACAGGGCAACCAAAGAGAAGGGTCACAAAACAATTATTTTGGTCATTCATGGCACAATATTGTACATTTCAATTCATGGTGCCAAAGCAGAAAATTATTAACAGCAATTTCGAAATAAACAAGACATCCATGTATCACATAATTGCAAAGAAGTCCATACCAATTGTGTATTCGGAATTCATCAGGTCAATTAGGGAGAGAAGAGCGGAAAATAAACAAAGTTTGTTAGCTAGGGGTTCTTAGTGGGCCATACAAGTTGTAGGGGCTAGAATTAAATTTAAAACCATTACCTGTGGTTTGATTCTGTTGAGAACTGTAATTAGGGGAAAACGAATTGTTAAGCCAATTGCGGGACATCAAATAAAACATGCTATTGCTGCAATATACTTACTAAAGACGAACGTTTACTCCTCAACAAAGGACTCTCGTTCGCTCCTACTAACCGCAGTGACTATGTCCAGATCCAGATTGATCTGTTCAAATTTATTCGCAAAATAAAACTGAAAAAATTCTTTGCAACACAAGTTAAGCAGTTTAAAACTAAATCACACCAACCTGACCCTTCAGATGTCACACTACAGACAATGTTAAGCACACATGTTCTCATGTCTCTGGATGAATGTGAACATGATTCAACTGTTAATGTGATGGACTTACTGCAAGATCTTAGCATACAACAGCAACATTTGAAAATAAAGGAATTATCAAGCAAATCAAAATTCGTACCTACTTTCCCGAAAGACAATCTAATTGATACATTTTACCAAGCAGTCATTAATGACATACACAAATTGCAACACACTACCAATACAAAGCAAGGGTGCAAACGCAACTTCCCTCAGCAACTACAATTAGCTTTGCAAAAATTGGCTTCCAATGCTAATTTATTTTTTAAAGAAGCAGATAAAGGTGGCAATGTGGTAATAATGAACAGACAGGACTACATTGCCATGGGCCTTGAACACTTAAACTTACCTGGTTGTTATGAAACTTTGCCCTCGAATCCAATTGGCAAACTACGGGCAATAGTAAACCAAATCGTGGCCAGGTGGCACACCAGAGGCCTTCTTACAGATGTTGAAAAACATTTCCTTATTGTAGATGGCCCAGTCATGCCCACAGCCTACTTCCTACCCAAGATCCACAAAGCCTTCACTTTAATGCCAGAAGGGAGACCCATTTTGAGCGGGGCGGTGGCATTTTTGAGCCTATCTCCATTTACATTAACAAATGCCTTGCACCTTTGGTACCATCCATTCCCACTTTTATTCGAGATACCATGCACATTCTTTATATATTGGACCATTTACCTGTACTACCTAACATGTTATTATTGAAGCTTGATGTTAAAGCACTCTATACCTCGATTGATCATGACAAGGCAGTTATCAGTGTTGACTATATTTTCCGTAAGCACTCTGCCTCGTTCTTTGAACATATCCAGTTGATTAAAGAGCTTCTTTCCTGTGCACTTTCTAATAATGTTTTTTTGTTCAATAACACCTATTATCGTCAACTCATTGGCATAGCAATGGGAGCGAACTATGCCCCTGCACTTGCAAATATATCCATGCATCATTTGAACAACTGGTTGTCTTTTCAAATGATATGTTCTTACCATATATCCATATTTGGAAGAGATATATAGATGATGTGATTCTGATCTGGATGGGCTCGTCTGATATACTCAATGAATTTGTGAACTACCTCAACTCTAACACATGGGGACTTCAATTTACACAGACTGTTAGCGACAGGAGTATCAACTTTTTGGATTTAAGCATCACCATTTCAGAGGATAAACTGATAACTAAGACCTATCGTAAATCTACTTCTGTTAACTCATTACTTCATGCAAGCAGTTGCCATAAGAAATCGGTCACGCGTAATATTCCTAAAGGAGAATTCATACGTGCCAGACGTAATTGCTCCTCTAATGAGGATTTCCTCACAGAATGCGCATTTATCCGTAACCGTTTCTTGGCAAGAGGATACGATAGTCGCCTCCTTGATAAAGCACAATGCGAGGTGAACTCCTTAAAGAGAGAGGATTTACTCACTGCTAAGGTACGCCCTCAGAGTACTCACAGCAACAAACTGAAATGTATTACCAGATACAACAGAGAAAGTTCCAGTCTGTATAGTATAGTTAAGAGACATTGGCATATTCTCCAACTGGACAGAGACATTACTCCTTGGATAGATGATTCGCCAAATTTTATCTACACCAAGGCAAATAACCTCAAGAACATCCTTTCTCCTTCATTTATGTCCAACCCACAACACAAACCAACCTGGCTACAGCTAGCAAGTACCAGTGGTTTTCGCAAGTGTGGTGGATGTTCTATGTGCGCCTTTGCATATGAAACGAACAAACTTGAATTTGGCCATTTGGGCACACATACTATCACCTCATTTATAAATTGCAACACCAAATTTTGTGAATACTGTATCCTTTGCGTATGTGGACAGTGTTACATTGGCAGCACAATTCGGCCATTAAAAATAAGAATTCGAGAACACTTGGCGTCCATTTCCCAGGTAGATTCCAAATATCCATTATCAGTTCATTGGCAACAAGTCCACCAAATGGATAATAAAGCAGAAATTAGATTCTCTGGGATGGCCAAGGTTACGTTACCACAACGAGGTGGGAACTCAGTTCTCAAATTGCGACAATTAGAAGCGCGACTTATCTGCTACTACCGCACTGTCACACATGGCCTCAATACAGACCACGAACTTTCTGTCTTTTTATGAACAATGAGCAATGTAAAAATGTTTTCTCCTAATTGATTTTCCCTGGTTTCTAATTCTCCTTCTCGTACGCTTGGGGCTCTTCGTTTGCCCTACAACACAATCTACTTATAGATTCAACTTGCAATTACCTTTGCTACCCGAGGATGCCCAGATGAGGTGGGATAGGTAGGGCAGGCTTTGAAGGATAACCATGCCTTCCCCCCACCCCCTCCTGGTTTTCTTTGACTTGCACTAAAAATCACTTAATTTCTTATAATACTGGACTACCCCATCCCTTTCCCAAGACACATGTGGATGTAAGTGACACAAATGTATATGAACATATATCCTCTAGCATAATTCTTTTATTCCTAATTAATGGAAACGGTTGTCGGTTTCCTTGGAATTAATTAACCTTGGAACTGCTCTGATTTCTTGCCGTGTATACTCACCTAAGATGGCGGACGTCTAGTCCCACTAGCGCAGCAGCGAATGCAGACGTACAGACGTGCCTACCTATATTTGTGGCAGCACGCGAAAGAGCCGACAGGCTCCAGTTCGAACTGCAGCGGAGACGCTGGTAAGGCCCAAACTTGCGCGTGGACCCCTAAAAGCCGCAAGGGTCTACGCGCATCTTAATTAATCCGACAGACACGCAGCTTGTGCTAATTATGCTGTATGTTTATGTCTTTCCCTTCCCCCCTTCCTTCACCTCACTGCTGGGCTTACTACATACGATTGTTTATGGAATCTTCCCGTTCTTCAAAGCTGTAACGCGGAAACGCTACCTTATATTTTGTTGCAACTGCAAGTGACAGGTACTGGTTTGGCACTTGCCATTGTTCAATAAATGTCCAATTACTCCTCATATGCAATGGAATATATGCCTAATATGCCCATCAAATTAAATTTACAGCGGAGCCCGTGAGAAATCGTTAATTAATCACTTACCATATCCTGGGTAAGTGGAAAGCCTAAATTTTCTTGCTTATATTGCAGCAATAGCATGTTTTATTTGATGTCCCGCAATTGGCTTAACAATTCGTTTTCCCCTAATTACAGTTCAAAACAGAATCAAACCACAGGTAATGGTTTTAAATTTAATTCTAGTCCCTACAACTTGTATGGCCCACTAAGAACCCCTAGCTAACAAACTTTGTTTATTTTCCGCTCTTCTCTCCCTAATTGACCTGATGAATTCTGAATACACAATTGGTATGGACTTCTTTGCAATTATGTGATACATGGATGTCTTGTTTATTTCGAAATTGCTTTTAATAATTTTCTGCTTTGGCACCATGAATTGAAATGTACAATATCGTTCCATGAATGACCAAAATAATTGTTTTGTGGCCCTTCTCTTTGGTTGCCCTGTTACCTTGGGTTTATATATGTACATTGTTCAAATGCCTTGTACTACATTACTTTGCATGTACGAAAAACCTTGTAGCCTCAGTGGAAGGGCAAGTGCCCGAAACACGTGTCAGGCTACTCTAGCTTTCATTAAAAATCACTATACCATTTTGGCCTTAATTAAGTGTTGTTGCGCAGTGTGCTTGCAAAACTTGATTTTTGTTTACTTACCTGGCGGTAGATTTGGCAAATCCCGCCCCCTGCATCCACCTGCAGCACCTCTCACCACACCTAATCCAACAAGTCCTTGCGCTGAACATCGTCTTTTCCCCTCTTGCCAACCTAGTTTCTCTCATTTGACTATGGGATTACTTTTCTGGTCTAACAAGTGGACTGCGAGGGTCTCGTCTATTGCTTCTTCTACCATCTCCAGGTAACTATTGGATCCATAGTGGCCGGGTTCCAGTACGTATTCGCTATTATTATTGTTGTTTTTTGATACATCTCCTTTTTCTTGTCTAGGTTTGTCCATATTGCTTTTACCATGAGGATAGCTTGGTTGTTGATCAGTGCCTACTCCAATTGGATCCCACATATGTTTTTGCAAACGATCAACAGGCCTGATGAAGGCCTTCCCAACAGACCTTTTTTTGCTGCAGTCAGCACTAGCTCATACCCTTGCATTGAAGGGTGCTGTGTCAGCCAGGTCTCCTGAAGGCATATTATATCATAGGCCCCAATGTCGATGTCACCAGGTGTTTGCAAGCGTGAGTGACCTCTTGTGTTTCATGAGCACATCCTTATGGTTTGTCCTAGTTGGTTAAGGCGATGGTTTTCCTGATGGGTGTGCTCAAGTTCCGAGGATTGCTACTTTTTTTTCTGTATAGTTAGAGCTTTTGTCAGCCAGGACCATAAGCCTTGCATTGGAGCGCGTTTCTTCAATGGGTCACTCTCTGTTTTTTGTGTTGGCACCTCTTGTGTGATGGATCTCATGATGGTGGTGTCTCTGTCTGTAGGGCTTCCTTTTTCTGACCTACTGCTATCCTGTCATCGATTATTTGTTGACACACTGACCAGAACAGAGACCTTTACCTCTCGATCCTTGTTTTTAGGAGTGGTACGATTGTGGCAAGTCTTCTTATATTGGGGCAATCTGCCTCATTTCTCCTCCACAATCTTATGTTTTCTGGCCGACGCATATCCCCGGAGGCTAGTTCTCACGTAAGGTTGACCGCAGGCACTAGGGCTTAGCGACCCCAACCGCTGGTTTTCGTCGTATTTAGGTGTTCTCTTTACCATACTGCTTGAGGGATAAGCAGTTAAATTGTATCCCATTCCTAGCAGTTCACTTGCTTCATCTTTTAGGATAGTATTTATTGGTGTTGAAGCAATGTGTAAAGGTGTTCTTGCTTTCTTGTATTTATGGCTTGGTTCAACCACTAGGAGATCTTCAGATTTGATTTGACACAGATTTGGGATATGTTTAAAGAGTGTTAACACTAATCTCCTATTCAGTGTAACTCTATCATTGTTTTCTTCAGATTGTGTCAATTCAATCATCCATTTAGCCTGCTCCCATTTTCTTGCTTTTTCATTCTAAATAGGAGTTCTAGATCTTTAGTGCAGTGCATACTTGCTTTTGATACTGGAGGAAATACATGTTCTAAAATTGTGAAATATTATAAGGAGCATTATGTAATGTATAAACTGCTCAGATTATTTGAATAAAATGGCTGCTAATCGGCAATGGAATTATGGATTTAGAATGTGTTGAGAAGTTAGATTTATCTATTAGAATTAGAACTATAAATATCATTAATAACTCTGTTGTATGTGTGCACCGTTTTGTAGGGGAATGTCATATATAGGCCAACTCTAATTGTGTAACTGAACCATGAAAGTACAGGTGTATTAGTTTGGTGACTTGCATGGCATAACGGAGAACACCTTTAATTTTCTATGATTTAATTAAATATGAGTTTCAAACACTGTCTGGTTATTGTGACAGAATTATTACAACACAATGGCCATTCAGCGAGGGTGCTAAGTAGATGACATCACTGATGCATCAATGAAATTAAATGGTCCCTGTTGTGAAGTCACATTAGAGTATACAAGTTGATACTCTGAATTTGTGGAAGTGTATTTTGAGAAATAATGGATTTAGAATTCTGACAAATATTTCAGATGGGTTGGTTATTTGATTGGAGTTCAGTGATTGAGATGTATATTAAATTGTACTTGTGATCAAACATACCATCTCACCATGTCATCACAGGACATCAGGGGTGATTTGAATATGGCAAGGAAAATCAACATGAAAGAAATTGTGCAAAATGTATGAACAACAATGTGTGCACCAGAAGGTTGACAAACAATCATATCCAACCTACATAGTTAGGGAGGAAAAACCAACGATTGTGAATTTGTTTGCTAATCTCTTCTTTAAATTGGTATAGGATAGAGTGACTGAGAATGTACATCATTTGCACCAATTTAGAAAAGATACAAAAAGGACTTTAGCAGTACTGACATGAAACATGCTAGTGATCAGTGTGTGCAAGACATTTAACAGTTGAATGAGTCTCTGGGTGACAAGCAAGTGTTATTAAAGAAACAGCACTTTAAAACTTTCAGTTAGAGATGTTTCATGGAAGGTGGGAGATTATCCCTAATTCCTATCACTACCTCTCCACTGGCCAGACATGTCATTTGAGTGGTTTTGGCACAGCCATAGTCAGACTATAATAGGCTCCATGATACAGGGTGCTACTGAGAAGCCAAGCAAGATGGCTGCTTGACTGTCTAGCTTCGTACTGAGGTGACAAAACTTTGGCGACCATACAACTTGATAAGAGGTGCATTATTATTACTAAAGCAAGTCACCACCAGAGCCGCTGTGTATATAAATGTGCAGAGACAAGTGGAGAGAACAGGGGCAGTAGTGGAAGAGCACCCGATACAGACAACAGCCCAAGAGAAAGCCTTGCATATACAGCATACACAATTTCAGATAGCCAGTTGGCCAGTGGCTGGATGTTCATCCCTGCTGTGCAGGCATGAGAAGTATTTGCAAATGAGCTATTATTGTTGACTGCAAGCTGCACAGCACTAACCCTTGGTTGTAGTGGAGGACTACATTCGATGAGACTATCGATGGTGGGCATACATATGTGGTGAGAGGTGCAACAACTACTTCAAGGTCTGTCCATATCCTCCATTTATGCAACCCTGGTCCAGAGTGGATTTATCATGAGGATTGGGGCCGGTGGTGGTCGGAAAAAACATGGCAGCATGGATCAATTTTCTAAATCAACTCCCAAGCAGGTAGTGGAATGCCCGCAACCAAGTATTAACACCCCACATGCCTCCATCATGCCAGAGCCTGCTAATTTGCAGCAAATGCTGGACAGAATGTAGCAGGGATTCACGGCTGTCCATGAGAAGCTGGATGATGGTACTAGTAATGTTACCACTATCCGAGCACAACTGGCCAAGGAAGAGAGGATAGGTGCAACAGAGGAAAATGTACATGAGTTACAGCCACTGTGTCCATGCTGGTGAAGGAAATGATGTGTTTGAAATCCAAATGTGATGATCTAGAATACAGATCATGCAGAAACAATGAACACATTGTGCAAGTCCCTGAGGATGCCCTGATGGAAATATGGAGTAGGCAATTGAAAAAGTATGGGGGAAGTTGCTGGGGAATCTGACCCAGTCATCATAGGGCACTAACACCAACTACTAAACCAATTGGACTTCCCCAACCCGATCATCACCAGAATCTTGAGCTTGAGAGACAGAGACCTGTTGTTAAAGCTACCCTCTGACAAGCAAGAATGACGTCTGGACTGACAATTGATTCGGTTGTTCCCGGACCTCTCTGTGCCAATACAGGAGGAAAGATGGCAATTCGTAGAGGTACACGCGCTCCTTCGGGGAGCAAATACCGGCATGCCGGTAATAGGAGGACATCACAACCCACACGGACATGTAAATACCGGTATCCCGAAGGCGGTAATCAGGGGCTGTACGATGCCACCCATACATGCATCGCGGACCACCCACAAACAGCAATCAGCAATCAAGGCAACTGCCACAGGTGCACACAATCATCACAGGTGGACTCAATGGAGTCTGGCCCAGTATAAAAGGAGTACACCCACACACCACATCCCTTCCTACACCAAAATGCTACCACTAGCTGTTGAAATCGTGGCGCTGGAGGACATGCCTATACTGCTACAACTACAGCAACAACAGCAACTACAACAACAACAACAGCAGATACAACAGGCAGCACAGAGGAGACGCAGGAGGAGAAGGAGGGTGAGACAGGCCCAGCAATTACCACCAGTGCAGCCAGCAGTCCCCCGTAGGCAGCTGCCAAACCCTCGCATCAGACCCAGTCCATTCAATCTAACCCCTGAGCAGATCCATACCCTGTACCAGTTGGACCGGGACACCATCACCACCATAGTGGACATGATAGGCAACGGCATTGCCAGCCTCATAGAAATACCTATTGCCATACCCCCGCTACTAAAGGTGGTGTCTGTGCTCCACTTCCTGGCCACAGGCACCTACCAGCACACAGTGGGCCAGCTGCATGGCATTTCACAACCACTATTTTCACGCATGCTGACCCAAGTGCTGGATGCCCTCCTGAAGCACGCTAGCACACACATATCCCTACCATGGACTGCCCAGGAGATAGCCGACACCAAAGTAGGCTTCCATGCACTGGCAGGCATGCCCAATTGTGTTGGTGCCCTCGACTGCACCCATGTAGAATTGGTAGTCCCCCATGCCGTAAAGGCAGTGTACCGCAATCACAAGCAATACCACACTATCAATGTGCAGATGGTATGTGACTCCAGCAAGATCATCACACATGGCTGCACCCGATTTCCCAGATCAACACATGATGCCATGTTGCTGCGTAGCTCCACGCTACCCCGTCACATGGAGCGACATGCTGGACCACGTGCCTGTCTGCTTGGTGAGTTGCCTGAGTGGGCCATGGCAGTGCATTGGGGTAGGGATGTGCTGCGATGCATTCCCCACCTGGATGGGAATGGGGGGTGCATAGTGCATACCCCACCTGGGTGGGAATGGGGAGGATGCATACCCCACCTGGGTGCGAATGGACGGTGAGTGGAGAATGCACACAGAGCTAATGACACCTGACCTGAACCTCCCAACCCCAACATGACACATCATTGGCACACATCTGACCATTAACGCATATCAATGACCACATGTGAGACGCATGACCTGACCACCATGTGTATGTCAAGCAATGCATGAATAAACAGGATTGCTACTGTGCCAAAGTGGCTAGTGTGACCATGCACAGTGTAGAATATGCAGCATAATTGAGAGGCTAAACATTGTCGTAAAACCACAGTACATCCGCCTCAGCATGCATCATCTCACCCTGCATCAGCTATTGAACGCCATCCAGACTACCACTCCTCAGAGCAGTATAGTATGCATCTAGATAACATTTTTGCATATGTACTGGGTCATGTGCATGTCCACACCAAATAGCTGCGGGCATGACTGTGCTTCCTGAAGGCGGCAGCTCAGAGTGACACACACCCATTTCTATTTGCTTGCAGGTGATGGAGGATATCCCTTGAGGCCGTGGCTACTTATCCCTGTGAAGAGGAGTACAATCGGGTTCACACCCGTACCCGTGTTGTTATTGAGCAGACCTTTGGCCTATTGAAGGTGCGGTTCTGCTGCCTAAGCAGGTCTGGTGGAGCACTCTTTTATAGGCCTGAGAAGGTGGCAAAGATCACCATGACCTGTGTCATGCTGCACAACATGCGTGTCCGGAGAAATGTACCACTGCCACCTGACATTGACATGCATGCACCGGGTGAGGATGATGAGGATGGAGACGGCGGTGAAGCAGCACCCCTGCCAGTACGTGATGCACAGGATGGCCATGCAGTACGCCAATCAATGATTCACAAATACTTCTGTACCACAGGGACTATGATAAACATGTGTCAGTGACACACTGGGTCCATGTGGACATGCTCACAGGGAATGTTGGGAGTTGGGCACTGAACACCGTGATACATTAAATGGATATACACGAAATGAACAATGTCCAGGCATTGAATGTGTTTTCTCCCAACGGGTGTATTGATTCAAACTGCAAATATGTGACAAGCCCCACCCCCCCAAACCTCCAGTGAACTCACAAACGCCCCCAGTGAACTCCCAAACCCCCCCCAGTAAACTACAACCCCCCCAGTGAACTCCCAAACCCCCTAGCAAACTACAACCCCCCAGTAAACTACAAACCCCCACCAGTGAACTCCCAAACCCCCCAGTAAACTTCAAACCCCCCCTCCAGTGAACTCCCCCAAATGCTCCCATTCACCCCCAAAACCATGTGAGCCACTCTCATTGTTCTCCCACACTATTTGTGGGCCTTCTTGCTTTACGGAGGCAGCATTTCTATGTGCCTCGCACTCCTTCTGGTAGGCCACATAGGGCTGGTGGGGACAGAGGAAGCAGGTGTGGTGGCTCATGAGGAGTCGGTGGGGATTTCCACGCCTGCTGGAAGTCGTGGACGCTGCATGTGCAGCAGGATTGATGTTAGTACCTGGGTGATAGCCCCCAGATAGTCCCTCATCCGCACTGCCGAGGCATTGACTGCGGCTGTGTTGGCTGTAATGGTGGCTGTGGTCCCTGCTATGGCTGTGGCTATCTCCCGCCTGGTGTCCTCGCCATCTGCTATGTATTGCGGCAGGAGTTCCAACATAAACTCCTGTCGGGCCTCCACCCTCACCAGCCATGACTCAAGGCTGTTGGTGGGAGCAGGAGTGCTGGGTGGTGTTGACACGGGGCCTGCATCTTGAGTGCTATCCTCGGGGAAGGGGCTCAGGTCAGAGTCGTGCAGGCAGGGATCAGCACTGCTGTAGGTGGGTGAGGGCTGAGTTTGGGGCGGGGGTGTGGACACGGGGCTTGGGGTGCCTGGACAAGCCACATCCCTGACTCCTTCCTGCTCCACATTGTCCTCAAAGTCATCTTCAGTGGTGAACAGTGCTTCTAGGGCCTCCCCTTCCACTGGTGTGGGTGTGGGCAGCTGGGTGTTGACGGTGTCAGGCGCACTGGCTGCAGGGGTGGGCTGCGACACTGAGCCAGAGTTGGTGGTGTCGGTTGCCCTTTGTGACTGGAATGTGGATGCCCTCGTTGTGGTGTCTTGGCTGGCATCTTCTCCATCAGTGCCTGGGGTGTGGAAGAGATGCAGGGCATCAGTGATGGTGTTACATGCCAGATGCATACTATGGTGCTGTGCAGTATTTCATTAATCATGCATTCATGTCTTAGAGGTGTGTCACACAGGGTAATCTGAGAGGACATTTTGGCATTTGCTGCATGGCAGGTGGCATGCCGTTGTATTGGGGTTTGTGTGATGTATTACATGGGCACAGTCCATGTGTGTTGGCTGTGTGTTGGTTATGGGATTGGCATTCAGCATGCATTTCTGTCTGGCAGGGTTTGGCCCTCCATCTGGACTTGAACATGTTCATGTGGGTGTTGGGACATGCATTGCCTTGCCTAGACTCTCTTTCACATCACTTGTGCTACGTCATGGTTTCGCCTACAGGGATCTGCAGGGTCACTCACCTCCTTCTGGTGATGTTGCCGCACCCATCTCCATCTCCCCAAATCCCTCGATGGACTCGGGATTCATAAAGGTGCTTGCCATCTCCTCCCAGGTGGTCAGTTTGGCTGGAGAGTGTGGACCCCTGCCTGTGGCCATGGGCTCCCTCCTGTTGCTCGCAAGGATGTTGCGGATCCTGAGGCGGAGGTCATCCCACCTCTTCCTGCAATCCTTGACACTCCGTGGGGTGGTTCCAACAGCGGAGACCTTTCGGGCAACCTCCTGCCAGATGTCCTTCTTCCACTGCTGCACCTCACGCTTCAGGTTCTGTGATTTGATCACGTCAGCATGTGCGGCAAGGGTGTCCGCAAGCATGTTTAATTCAGTGTCTGAAAAGCGCTGTTTCCGCAGGCGGGGGGTGGTATTACAGGTTGCCTTAGACATTGTCAAAGTATGGCCACTGGGCTCTCCAGGAAATAACTGGTGGTTTGGGAGGATTGCAATGGATTGTGTTTTTAAAGATGGCCGCCGATGCATTTCCCGTTCCGACGCAATGATGTTACTTCCAGGTCCGGTATTGCGAGTCCGGTATCAGCATGTTGTTATTACCGGGTTGGTATTAAGGGGTTCCTGCTAGGCGGTGGCGGTATCAGCGGGTGCCTTGATGGCGCTATCGGGGTGTTGGAGGGCCTTTAGCAGCATGCCGGTATGGCCATTACCGGAATGGGGGTTTGCGCGTGCTCGCGCACTCATAATCACCCGCTATTAGCGGCATCATACGAGCACGGACCCGCTCGTACCGCCATGTCGGTAATGACCCCGTTTTTACTGCGCTACTCGTAATGAGGCCCTAAGATTTCAAATTGACGGAAACTTGTATTTATTTACAGTACCCGAGGAGGCAGTCATGTTCCTAGAGGTAAGATACTAGTCCTGATGCAGAATGTGGCATCTACTTCGCCCAAACCTGAACTGCGCCCCATTGTGTGTAAAGGAAGATATGAGACACTGGTAAAAACCAACTCAAGTAGTTATGAATGGCTGAATCTACTATCTGTTTAAGTTTCACTTAATATTAAGTTGCCTCAGATGGACGCAATGAGCACTTCTGCAAATGCAATGTTATGATAGTCGGGGTGGGAAAAAAAGGAAGGGCTACTGAGACTGCAGGTTTGGGGTATGATGTGAGGGCGGGGATGTTGGGCATTACAGTTTAAAAATACACTTGGTGGAATAGGCTTGAGAACATATATGTGCAAAGCAGGGATGGTTGTGGCAAAGAGTGGCTAACTGGTCGACCTAATGGGATCACATGAATCGAATTGTCAGATTAAGCTGCTGAGTTGGAATGTCAGAGGGTTCTGCAATCATATGAAAACAAGGAAGGTAGTAGCACAGGAAAACAGTCTGGGGTAAATCGCTTATTTCTGCAGGAGAGGCATGTTGTGGGCCATCAGTCAATGACGATAGCTCTGGGCTGGTGCAATCAGAGATACTAAACCAACTATTCCTCCAGGGCACTGGGCGTCCTGATATTAATACACAAGACACTCCTTTTCACAAACATACGGTCAACAATAAATGTAGAGGGATGCTATATATTATTACATGTGTTTTTATGGAAGCAGGAAGTGGTGCTATTGAATAGCTATGGTGTAAACATTGATGATCCCACATTTTATGATGCTGTACTCCAGCAACTTGCAGCATTCCCGGCAGCAGAGATATCGTGGGGAGGATAGTTCAATACCATACAGTATGTACATAGCGATTGGTTGAGTAAATGTCCTTGTGTCTTGATGAAAGCAGTCCATAGGATAATAGAGCGATTAAAAGATAGGCAACAGGTGGATGTGTGGAGGGTACTTCACAGGGAGTAAAAAGGGTATACCTAATATTCAACTGAGCATGATATGCACTCTAGAATAGATGTCTGGTGTGCATCAAAGAGCTGACTCTCCGACATCAGGATGTGCATGATCCTTCCACGCACATTCTCAGATCATTTCCTCATTATGCTTACAGTTGTTTGGGCATCAGATGTGGTAAGCCCCCATTGAGATTTAAACGGGAATCACTGAATGGCCCTGCCTTCTCACTCAGTTTGCAAGAATTCATTAAGCACTATTTTGAAAATAACATGGGCTCAATGTTCACTATGGCGACATTGTCGGCGGCTTTTAAAATATTCATCAGAGGTATGGCGATGGGGTCAGAATCTGGTGTGGTGCGCTTCATTCATCAATACTTAAATAAGGCTGAAGCACGACTGAGCAAACCTCAAACCCAATATTCGGAGGACCCCACCCCTAAACTATACTCCGAATTGAAAGGGAAACTTTATAACTTTTATGAACTTGCGGGAAGAAAGGTGAGATTTCAGGATAAACCTGCCATGACTAGATGGTATGGTGAAGCTGATAGACCCAGGCAACTGCTAAATAGCTTAGTCCAAATGGAAACTGGCAAAACACCCATACCATATATAACAACAGAGTCTGGGACTCAGGCGCGTAGGGACGAAGACATAAACACAGTGATTCCTACTTTGTATACTAAGTTATATCAGCTGAAAGTCAACGTGATTGAGGGTGAAATAAAGAGCTCATTGGAGGCAATACCATCATCTTTACTGTCTAAGGAGGCGCTTGAAGTCCTTGAGTCACCCCTGACAGAGGAGGAAATAAGAAAAGTGATTCTTGGGTATTCGAATGGGAAAGCACCAGTCACTGATGGATTAGTGTTGGAATTTTACAAGGAATACTATGACATTTTAGTCCCATATATGTTACAGGTGTGGGAAGAGATGTTGGTTAAGGGGCAGCTACCGGAATCGGTAAGGGAGGCCATTATAACGCTTCTCCTTAAACCGGGCAAAGTGGCAAGTGATTATGCCTCCTACCGGCCACTATCGTTAATCAATGTTCATGCTAAAAAATTCACCAAGGCAGTTGCAAACAGACTACAAATACTGATGTCCCACTTACTTCCAAAATATCAATCCAGGTTTATTCTGGGGAGGGCCACAGCGTTAAATCTGTGCAGGTTATACAATGTGGTATTGATGGTTGCTCCTGATCCGCGGGCAGTTGCCATCTCCTTTGACATGCAGAAGGCTTCTAACAAAGTACATTGGCCATTCTAATTTCAAACGTTGGTGAACTGTGAATTCGGACCCTGTTTTGAGTCATTGGTAAAGCTTTTCTACAGTGGACCCATGGCGAGCGTAAATATAAATAGGATGCTGTCTCCAGTAATTCATCTAGAAGGGGTGACAAGACAGGAATGCCCACTGTCCCTGCTTCTATTTGCAATAAATATAGAGCCGCTGTCAGACCTGCTGAGAGCCAGATAAAGTGCATGTGTTCTTAGACTTAGAGGGTGCTTAACTTTGGTATCCTTATATGCAGATAATTATGTGTTGTTTATACAGATGCCAGTGGAAAATCGGGGCAGCAATACTGAAGGCGGTAGAAGATTTTGGGATATACGCTGGGTTGCGCCACAATAGATACAAAACTGAGGTGTTCCCCCACACTCATACAGTATTGTCACTGTACATGGAATGAACGTGGTGGTGACCCACATAAAGTACCTGTGTATTGTCATATCTATGTCACTGGAGGCGATAATTGAATACAACTAGACTGCGTACATCACACAATTAAGAACAAAGCTACGCAACTGGAGCCAAATTCTGATGTCAGTGATGGGCAGGCTCTCTCTAATTAAAAAAGATTGTTCTGACCAAATTACTATATCTGTTCAATAACATTCCAGCATGGCCAGGGTGTACTATTTTCAAATACCTACAGTCTCCATCTGCTTATCCTCTGTATGGGGAAATAGGTGTCCAGACTCAATTGGGCAGCAATGACACACCCGTGAGAGGAGGGAGTCCATATGAGGTTTATTATTTAGTGGTGCAAGGGCTTTATGCAGTGTTCTGGGGTGAGCAGGCAAATGGTTCACCACATGTGAAATTGGAAATTTCAGCACATACAACCTCATTACACACTTTGTTACTTGTGGGTGAGCATATACCAGGGGCACCATTACACCCGATAGAGGCTACGAGGTACACCTGGAAGAGGCTATTGAAGATGCAAAGAGTAGGTTTCCCGTACTGGTGGCCACTACTGTGGGGAATACCAAGTATGTCACGAACCTCAGACACCTTGATACAAACAAGCTGGAAAGAAGTGGGAATAGACAGAATGGGACACTTATACTGCCAGGGGAAGTTCAGGAGTTGGGGAGATATTAGTGGTGAAGTGGGTAACACACCCCTGAAACGGATGTACCATTACCAAACAAGATCTGCTTTTAGGTCATGTTGGTCGAACTTCCCAGAAGAGCCCCAGATAAATTTAGGGATGTCATACATACATGAACCTGCAGACTATTGGAGGACTACATGTGTATCATTATTGTATAAATGCATAATTTGGGGGATACAGCTTAAAAACCTGAATAATAAGTCAAAATGGGAGGGGGATCTGGGCATGCAATTTACAGAGAAGCAATGGTCTGAAATTTGAGTTTTCAAAAAAAAGATCTCATGCAACTCCAAATTCAGGTTTATACAGTTTGAAATTGTTAAACCCCAGCGGAAATCAGGTCATTTAATGCAGAATATAAAGGTGAGTGCCCTAGATGTGCTGGAGTAGAAGCTGACATATTGCATGTGTTGGACACATGTCCCAAGTTGTTTCACTATTGTGAAGAAGTATTTTGTATATTGTTGGTGGTGATCGGTCAGCAACTAAATATGATGCCTCAGGTGTGTGTGTGTGTACGTGTTAGGTTATGTTGGTAAAATGTCTGAAGTAAAATGCAGTTTTTGAATCTGGGATTACTACCAGACAAGCAGCAAATATTGATGGGTGGGATACTTAAGAGAACATCTTCAGCTGATGAATGGATGACGGATGTAGTATAGGCTAACCATATGGAGGAAGTGTGCATGACATTAGTATCACCTTACAGTAGCCCTAAAGATATATGGTCAGAGTTCTGACAATATTTCAGGAACACAGCAAGGTCAGAGGAAGAAGAAGAGCTATGATGTCTGTACAACCATGCATACATTGGTATTAGAATCAATTCTAGTGGAAGCACAATTGTACACAATTGTCATCTGCAAAGTGAAAGATCATACTGTTATCACCAAGTCTCATCAATAAAAAAATAAAAAGATTTAAAATAAAATGGGCTCCAGCAACACCATTTCCCCTTTCTAAACTCACACAGATGGACAAGAAGACTGGAATTCTTTGTTTGATACAGAATGAAATTCTGAAAATTCAGGTGTGAGGAAAAGGGAGGGAAAAGGGAGGGAAAAGGGAGGGCACACTCAATATATTAGCAGTGGAAAGTAGAGGAGATGAGAGCACTCCCCTAACTCTGATGAGGGAAGTTGGACCCAAGTAAGGAGACATTGGAAAACCACAATCACAGTTTACGAAAGACCCAATCAATCAGACTAAGGACATCACAAGCTTTAATGCAAAATGTTATGTTTATGTACGTTTTTAATTTTGATTGAAGAATGATCAAAACATCATTGAATTTGTAAATGGATGATCTCATGCTTGTTTTCTAGTTTCTTTGCTGGAGTAGAAGATAAAAATCAATACATATGGTCCTCTTACAAGGCATTTTTTTATTTTTAAATACTTTTAAACTCACAGAACACCCCCCGCCCCCCAAGAAGCTTGCATGGCAGCCTATAATTTAATGTGTGCTGAGGATCAATATCCAAGGGTGTTTGCTCAATAACTAAAGCGTGCATTTTGTCAAATGTCTCATAGTTTTAAATATGAATGATGAGATTTCAAAACTACATTCACATTCAAACAAACCATTCCAAAATAAGTAGTGGCTCAGTTTATTTTGTGATTTTTATGAATCAACTCTTGAGTGGATTGTTACACAGAATTACAGAACCAAACTACATCCAAAAACAAAGAAAAGAACTGCAAACAAATGCCTGTTCCAGCCTTCATTAATGTAGCTGAGATGAAGAGTACCCGACAGTTGGACTCAGAGACAGGGATTCCAAAACCTTATTCCTCTGCCGTTAAGGATACTAACAACCAAAGAATACCCTGTGTTCAAAGCAACCTAACTAGTCCTCGACCTGGCATGCAAACTACTGATCCCGCAAAACCAGAGACTTACATATAACCTTGTAATTTAGGTTTTACCACCTATACTGCGCTTTCTATATGTTGCTCCCTCAGACAGAAATAGTCAAAACACAGAATTATTCCTGGCCAATCATCTTTAATCCTTGAGACAAAATCAGAAAAAAGTGAACTTTAGTGAGGAGAAAAAGGTGGCAATTACATATAAGAAAGTAGGGGATTTTGAAGACATTGAACCCACTGTTTCCTTGTTCCCCAGATGTAATGCCTACTACAAAAGAGCAAACAATGTGATTTAAGAGGAATATGCCAAAGAACCTGGAAGAAAGGAAAGAGATTAGCAAAGAAACCCCTAGATCGGATACCAAAATAGCACTGAATCTGATCATTTCAACAGATTCCTAGAACAAAAGTATTTTCCTTCCTTGCCAGTTTTTTCTAGGTATCACAATCCAAACAGAAGCCCTGACCTGGAACTCACGGAAGGGAGGTGGAGGGACTCACTTTCCCATTTATGATAATCAAGTGAATTTTCTTTCCTAAAGAGTGCTTAACCAACCTTGACGAGGTGGCTCATGGTGAAGCTCCTGAAATCCTAAACATCAACAAAATGCAATTGTTTTGCATAAATGTGTAAAGTTTGTTCTAAATAAACTAAATGCACAAATAAATAAAAACATGCTATCAGAATCATCCACTAGCTCACACTTAAATTGTAAGTAACAGATGAAAGATGATAAGTTTTGGCTTTCATGGATAAAGGGTCTCAGGTGACCTAGAATCTTGAAGTACTTGAAACTCTAAACCAAGGAAGAGGGGCAATCACTGTTTTACATGCAAACTGCTCTTTGGATAAATTCATAATGTTGTGGAACGGAGATCCCAGTAGATGGGATTATTGAAGTACAAATCGAAATTGGGTGAAATTGACTCATCTATCTCATGACAGTCGTGGCTCATTAGAACACAATAGTTGTACTGGCAAATGATTTCCTTTGACGGCTTTAACCTTTGATGTTGCATGAAGGGGGGTTCTCTTGACCCAAACTTACCACTTGATGAAATTAAAAAGGAGTGCAATCTATGCCTGTTTGAATGGCACCTGTCACTGCATTGAGTAACATTTACGGGGTAATTCATGGAATGATTCTGCGCTGAAATGTGTGGCACAATTGTGAAAAAGCCAGCACACGTGTGCGATTCGCAGGCAAGCGATTCATGGAAGGATATGCGCATGTCTTTTCCGGGAGCTGCACCAAATCTGTGCTTACCTTACACGTCATTGCGACTTTCCAAACGCTGTGCAAGACACGCACAGCGAAAGCACACAACATCTAGCGTACACACCTAAAAAGGGGGCGGAATACGTGGAATGGGGAACAACGCATGAAAATGTGGGCAACACGTATTCATGGAGTCGAATAGGGAAAATCTGCGCATGCCAAAAGACAAGCACATGCGTAAATACGTCCGCCACACTAAAGCAGGCAGAAGCACCCACGCACAGTATAAAAATGTGCACAAACAACAATCAAGCATATACAGCTACAATGAATGTCCCATTTCTCGCAGCAGTGATTGTGGGACACCGCAGGAGGAGGAGAATAGGCAGAGCCCGCATTTCATTGCCCAGGACCAGCCTTTTTGGGATGCCTGATGACCAGGTATATGGCACGTATAGGTTTCCACCTCATATCATCCTGGACCTGGTCACTGAGTGGGAGGATGACCTCACATCACCCACCTTGTGCTTCCAAGCACTGAGCCACTTGGAAAAGGTGCTCAATGTCCTGCATTTTTTGGCCACTAGGTCATTTCAGCAGACAACTGCCATAGTTGGGGGCATTTCACAGCCCACACAGTCACACTGCCTACACCAGGTCTTGGCAATCATGACTGCGCGCCCCTCAGTCCGCAGGCACATATACATGCCCAGAACACCCGCAGAAAGGCAAGCCGTGGTCCACTTCCCCAAAGTGCTTGGTGCCATAGATTGCACCCATGTGTGGCCCTACATCCACCTAGGACCACTGAGAACATATACTGCAACCGCAAGCACTGGCATTCATCAACGTGCAGGTTGTATGCGATGCCAAGGGAATCCTCACCTCTGCCTATGCAAACTACCCAGGGTCCACCCATGACAGTTTCATATACAGAATGTGAGCCCTGAGCCAGGGACCTGGAAGCTGGGAAGCATGGCAACACATGGCTCATTGGTGAATGCAAATGCCTGTGCACATGCATGCATGTCACACACAGACAAATACACCAAGCCAACTAATGACAACCATTATCACCTGCCCAGGACCTAGTTGCCCACCCACACCTGCCTCATGGGTTGTCATGTCTGACACAACACCATCTGGCACCAGTGGCAACCCCCCGGCAGAGAGGCAGAGGGCTGCCAGCTTCAGTGCAAATGAAGTTGGCATTCGGGTGGAGCTAGTCCTGGGGCATTGTGATGCCCTCTTCACCACAAGGAAGGATGGAGGAGGATCTGGGAGGACATTGTGAGTGCCATCAACGCGGAGGGGGTGGAACCCTGTGACTTGGAACACGTCCTGAAGCGCTGGGAGGACTACAAGTCCAGGACCCTCAAGAAGGCCCAGCGCCTCTTGGACGCAGAGGATGCAGTTGGGCAATGGGGCCATCTTACCATCCAGCAGGTGAGGGGCCTGGAGCGCATTCACCCAGTGCTTCATCACCCAGTGCTTCATTCGTCCTCGAGATGCAGACCCGTCTGGAGTTGAGCGGTAAGTGCCCATGCATTCTCATACAACACAGTGCATGTTGCAGTGTGGGAGGGGTTTGCAACTTGGCTGTATGTGTGACACGGGCCATGTATGGATGTGTGTGTGCAGGGACATGATGGTGATAAATGTGAGTCCAGTCAGGCGTGTTCCACATGTATGGTGTATGTGTTGCAATGCATAATGTGCAGCAGCATGTGAGAATGCACACATGTTTGCATGCCTGTGTCTGTACTTGCCCATATTTGGGGTGTGAGACATGGATGCTGCTGTCACTGTCATGGTCATGCATGGTGTACATGTGCATGTGTCGAGTAGTGTGTGTGTGACTGGGAAACGCCATGGATGTATGAAACATGTCCATGATGATGTGTAAATTCACTAATGTGGCCTAGTTCTCCATAAATCCACTGTGTCGGGAGGTAGACATTTCCAGATGCATTGCTGTCGGTGGTGTGTGTGCATGTGATGAGCATGTCCCATGATGCATGTGGGGTTAAGCCCCCATCGGATGTTCCAGCGGTGCCTTGGACATGTATGCAAATGTCTGTTGCATGTGCCATGCCTGTTTCTGCATGTGTGTTGCTTGCACTGACCCATGTGTTGTGGAGGGTGATGATGGAAGTGACGTTTGACAGTGCCACTCATGTGCAATTGCTTTGAGTCTAGGAGACTATTGTTCAGTACCCTGAAGCTTGTGTTCAATCTCTCCCTGTCTACAGCGGCGACTGAGAAAGAGGGCGGAGATGGTGCTGTGGGGCAGAGCAGCGGGGATGCCTCCACCAGGCGGGGATGCATGGCCCAGTCACCCTCCCAAGACATGGGGACTGGTGCTGCGTCCAAAACCGGGCCTGCAAGGGGATGCCCAAGAGTCGGAGGTTGGAAGTGGGCTCTTCAGCACTGGTAGGGTCAGGTGAGCCCAAACAGGGGCTGTCCACAGCGGAACACGGTGCAGAGGCATCCAGGTTGGTGGTGGGTGCGGAGGAGAAGGAGGATGCATCAGAAACTGGTGGCCATGGGGCCTGGTGGGGGTGGGTCCACTGGTGCAAGTGGTACAGTTCAGGGGCAGGAGGCAGCACAGGTTGCCTCGGAGGGGCCTGTGCATGTTGCTGTCCCTGATACTGAGACTGCATCACCATGCACCAGCAGGGATGCCCCGTCCCAGGCCCATCCGCAGGTAGGGGGGAGGCCCACGTCAACTGCACTCCTCCAACTGTGGACGTGGCGATCTGTGACAGGGTTGAGCCTGTTCTAATCGGTATCGTGTTGTGCACACGTGACATTTGTGATGATGTGCGTGCTTCCTGGGGGGACCACGCATGTCCTCACAAACAGATGTGTGCCAATGTGAGCCGGCTGGGAGGGCTCATGGTCGGGGGTAAGGGGCTGCCTGTGGGGCATGGTCAGGGGTGTAGGGGGGTCCACTGCGGTGTGGGCTGCCTGCGGGCCATGCTGAGGAGTGAGGGGCTGCCTGTGGGCCATGGTCAGGGGTGAGGGGCTGCCTGTGGGGCATGGTCAAGGGTTTAGGGGGGTCCCCTGTGGTGTGGGCTGCCTGTGGGCCATGGTCAGGGGTGAGGGGCTGCCTGTTGGGCATGGTCAGGGGTGAGAGGCTGACTGTGGGGCATGGTCAGGGGCGTAGGGGGTCCCCTGTGGTGTGGGCTGCCTGGAGGGGGTGCATTTGGCTCCTCACCATGCTGTGCCCGAATCAGGGGGTACACAAGAGTGCTTTTCACGCTATTTGGCCGGCACGCATGAGGTACGCGTATTCTGAGTGTATGTGTGGTGTTTTACATACGATTTGGCCAGTGCGAGTTGGGTACATGTATTCTGGGGGTGTGCATAGAGTTTTACAAGCGATCGGGCTGGCGCGAACAAGGTACGCGTATTCTGGGGTATGCAAGTGTGCTTTCCTTACGATTTGGCCGGTGCGAGCGGGGTACGTGTACTCCGGGGGTGCACGTGGAGTTTTGCATGCGATTGGGCTGGCGCGAGCAGTGTATGTGTATTTCAAGGGTGCGCAAGGAGTTTTTTCATGCAATTAGGCTCGTGCGTAAGGAGTGAGTGAGTGTTTTTATCGTGATTTCATTGTTGGGGGGCTTTATGCTGGTCCACTGGCATTTGCGCCATATAGGGAATTTGTGCGGCTGTTTTTGGTGCAAGGGGCAGGGTTAGGGGCATAACGGGCGCTGCTGCATGGTCGCTGCACCACGGCTGGATATGGATGTTGAAATCCCTGAATACGCGGTGCGTGGAAATGCGATTTAGCGCACGCGCTGGCGCACGCTCCCTCTCTGCACCAGCCACATGCGCTACTTCTGCACAGGAATCTATGAATTACCCCTTTAGACTGAGGGAGATTCATTTTCAAAACACTCAAGTCCCAGGCACCATATCAAATCTGTGAAAGAACAAGCTAATAGTAAGGGTACTCCCATAGAACATTTGATAATAAATCTTCTTCCAAATATGGAGTGGTTATCCACATTGATGATGTAAGAAATGTATTTTACCAAGGTCTTAGTCCTGGGTAGTGATGTGGTGGTCACATAGTTTTGTGACGTCACAGGGAAATTAGAATATACATATAGTTGTGCCACACATTAGGGAGTTGTCAGGTTGGGGGCTGTGCATAAAGACAGACATGCAGAGGGGTTGTTTTCAGAGGGAACTTGATTTAGTACACTTATATTGTTACGTAAAAAGGCAGGTAGGTGGGGCTTGGTTATAGTAAGTAGATTGAGCTGTATTAAGTAGAATTGTTAGTTGCTACAGGGAACAAGAGAACGGCTATATTGGAGCCGGTCCATGTTGAAAGTTGCAGAGTATCATGGTTTAGCTAAAGGCTGTGGTCTTTGTTTAATTGAATTTTAGTTATACAGTGGGGCAGAAGAGCGAGCTCATGGAGTGAAGGTCAGTATGGAAAGGGACGTCAAACAGAGCCCAATTAATTGTTGCAAAGTAGTACTTTCTCATGGGAAAGAAGTTGCTCTCCAGACAGAAGGTGCCTTCCAGGACGAAAAATGTATGAACACACAGTGATCGGCGAAGAGCTCAGAATGATACACAAGGGGACTCAGCTCATGACACTACCAAAATATATATCTATGATGGAAGCAGCAATAAAAGTGTGTGGTGGAACAAATAAATAGAAGGAATTAATTTCTAGCAGCAGGGCTGTGCACATGTTTTTTCCATGCAGCTGTTCATCATGAGAAGATAACTAGAAGGTTGTGTCCAGAGTTGGCAACATGCATCGACACAGGAGGTGAGGGGTGAGCAGCTGCAGGGGCCAAAGGGCTAAGGGATCCAATCAGAGATATCAGATTGCAGTGTTCTGGGGAAAGCAACAACGTTTTGCCCTTGCTGATTTCCATTCATAAGGTCACTGGTAATTCTAGGTGAGATGCTATTGTCTGACGCTGTCTCCAACATAACTGTCCAATCAGCACCTAGCATATTATCAACTTGTGATATGAACGATGCTAACCAATCAAGTATCACATTTTGTGCTGCTTACTGCATTAGGTAATGCTCAAGGGGTGGTATGTTTATTCACCATGAGAAAGTAAACCACCAGTTATATTTGTCAATGTATAGCATTCTTTAGGGAGCTGATTTCGAGTCACCAGTTAACCTGTTACTATTATACCCAATTGTTGTGATTTAAAATTTTAAAAGGTGCAGCACAGAAGCACGATGTTGAGAGAGGGTTTCCAGTTCAGTTCCACAGAAATGTCTGTTTTTTCACCTGTGTTTTTTCTTGCAATTTGTACACTCCATTGTTGACGACTTTTGGATTATTCCTTGGATTACTTGGGAAACCGCACCTTTACAATGGGAAATACAAAGACATTGGGCATCATTACGAGTTTGGAGGTAGCCGTGCCATTTTTACTGGCATGGCTACCTCCCAACTCGGGTCCGGGTCCCGCAAAAGGGGACTTACTGTGCCATTCTGACCTTGGAGGGTCTGGTAATTCCCTTTTGCAGGTCCCGGACCCGGTACATCCCCATTCCCATTTGAGCCCCCATAGGGCTCAATGGGAATGGGGAAGATGCTAACAACATGCCCGCTAATGACGGGCCCGTTGTTAGCATCCTGGTCTGCTAGCGGGTCCCGCTCTGCACGTCTGGTCTGACTAGGCATGCAGAGCGAGGCCCGCTGCAGACCTCGTAATGTGGTGGCCCGGAATGAACGGTGCCGTTCCCATACTGGCACCGTTCATTCTGTGACTGCTTTCCTCGTAATGAGGACCATTGTCTATTCGGCATACCTCCAGTGAGGATTAAGGCCAATAAATCAGCAGTTTCGCCACAATACTAAAGAAAGGAGAAGTCATATGATTCCCTGATCAGATCAAGGAAATTAAGGAACCAGTTATTTCAAAAGTATGTTTAACTTAAAAAGGAAGCTTTATTAATGAAAGATTGCTTAGTAAATTACAGAAGGACAAGGAAATTCCAACATTTAATCTGATAGCTAAATGGGGATCTGGACTTGATGAAATTGATTTAAAGCACCTAACTACTAGCAAGTTGGAAATAGAAATTGGAAACAAAATGATCAATCATAATTGTGGGGTAATAAGACATGTTATTTCTGATTCCTCGAACAGTAATGACATATTACATTGATTCACAATTAATTTCAAATTCATTAATTACCAAGTCCGGTTGAGAACAGGGGTCAGGGGGGCTGATGGACTTCAATGATCATGAGAAGGCTTTTAGATCTGCTCAATTACTGCTTTATGCTGCTGAAGTTCAAATAAAAGAAGTCATTATTCGAGGAAATACTTGACAATGCACTTTGCCAATAAAGATCAGAAATGGACAGACATTGTTTAATGAAGAATCTATAATTCATTTAAATGTCATTCTTCAGCAACAGGGCCTGTTTCTACACGCTGTTATGCAATAGAGCCAACCAGATGCCCAGTAATGAAAAATAGACAATTGGGCATCTGAGAGCTGTTTACATAAACTGAGCACAAGGTTTTCAAAATGTTATGTTATAATACCTATGCCTGGAAACCGACTGCACAAATATAATGAGTGATTGGAATCAACAGTACTTATGCAGAAAAGTACTTAATAATTGCCAATCTTAACTGGGGTGGTGACTGCCCCCTCCTCATCCAAACAGACCAATGCCTGGGTATTCTGGTGGAGACCTTTCAATATATTCACGAGCCATGGAGGGCAACCCCATGTAAGCAGCTTCCCATAATTGTGCCTGGTTATCCCAGTCGAACGCTGCTCTAACATCAACAAAGGCCAAGTACGGTGTCTGCCCACCTTGCTCCAGTGTCGCCCGTATCAGAGAGTCTAATGCGCTAAGGCTGTGTGTCGTGTACAGCCTGGCCAGAATTCAGTCTGCATACATTGCAGTAAGTGTAAGGATAGCTCCTCTGACTTGAGCTTTGTTAAATGTCAAGGGCCACCCTCCAATCAATCATATAGTCCGGAGGGGAAGGCAAGGTGCTTTCTCTACAACTTTCTCTACAACTGTCCTCCAAATACCTCACACAGACCAATTCCTGTATGGAATTCAGTATACATTTCTTACTGTCCCCTTCGGCCATAGCCAACATCCCCCAGATGTTCCTACGGCAGTTCCTTCGAAGTGCCATAATCATTTTTTGCCAACTCAAATTACGAATAGAAAACCACCATTGCTTTTTATCATTACACTTTTTTGTGCTACTTTGCTATAAGCCACACATGGCTTGTCATCCAAGCACCTGGCATTTAAATCGCCACCCAGGATAATCGGGCCCATCCCTGTTTCACCTTCAACTGTCAACAACATGTCTTAATTATTGGTGTATATCTCATCCAAAATCTGAGTCTGGGCTGGATGATCCTCGAAATATATATTTAATTAATGTCCCATATTGCTACAAGAAGAAATGGAATTAAAAAAAATAAGTTCACATGAATGAGAGAAGGCAGCCCCTACCCTTTTCATAATTGAAAATAAGATCAACCTACAAAGATTGGGAGTGTCAGACTATTGAGGAAGTCAATGGAAAGACTTGACCAATCAAAGATCTAATATCATCATGGTAAAGCATGGGAATATCTCACATGATGCAAAGGGAAAAAGACCTTCCCCTGCCAAGGAAAGGAAGATCTGTTCCAAATGGACGAGTGCTGAATTATGGATAATATCTGGAGATTACAGGCTTCGTCTGTGAGGGTGCCTGCAGCAGATCAACCCGAGGCAGATCTGCTTCCCTGCAAAAGGGAAAAAGAAACCAGGAGAGGCCACTGACTGGGAATTCTCTGAGAACACTTGGAGGTCTCTGCTGGCTGTGGGTCTTAAAGATTTATTTACACGTTATTATGAATCCTCTCAAAATGTAAATAGATGTGCCCCTTAGAATTATTCCTCTGCCAATTCCCTGTAGTGTGAGGGACCTGGGAAGATGATTTTCACTAAGGGAAACTCATTCCAAATAATATATGTGGATATTTTAATGCCAAATGCAACAGTACTTTCTCACTATATTTAAAGCCAAGTGACATTTCATTATTGTAGAAAACATAGCATTTGTCTGTGCACAGAGTGCAGGAGCTGATACATTTTTACTAACACCATGAAAATAGGATAGGTTAGCTTGTTAGTGTGAGTTAAATACTGCTTTCACTGTACTTAAGGATGAGATTACATTTAAATGAGAACACAAATTGTTTCACTGTGTTTTGTGCGCTGTTTAAATATAATAGCATGTTTATGCAGCTGAAGCATTCTTTTAAAAATGAATTCCAAATTGTAGCAAGTGTGATTTTACAGGTGTAGTCAACTAGTTAGGCTTTGATTCAAATTACAAAGTTCCATAGCCTATGAGTGAATCACTTGTTTAATTGTGATTTGTGGAAGTCATAGAGATGGTAAAAAAGCCACTAAGAGATGGTGGGTGGTTTAGCTGAGTCACTTCCATGCCCATAGAAAATCATGCCAATGTGATAGCATTCTCTGCTTTCTCTTGCCATTGCACAGTAGTGGAAGGGTTTTGCACTTGTGGGATCCGATTTGGGAAATGAAGTTCATTTGAAAAACATAAACCCATTTTCCTATGTTTGGTGGGTGAACCAATATCCTGTACATTCTAAATTGATAGTTCTCCTTCCCTAACACAAACCTGTAAAATCATTTTAGCCTTCATTCAAAATGCATGCACATCCTTTCACCCCTCAGGGCCATGTTTACAAAGGGAAATTGATTTCTATTGATGGGCAAAAATATTAGTCGTCATGCAAAGCTTCTCTAGTACCAACGCTTCTTCTTGTTACTGAAGAAAATGAAATTGTCCGAAATTACTGGATTAACTATAGGGAAAGTAATGTAACATCCATTCAGATCATTTAAATATAGTGGACAGTAAGCAGCAATGTAGTTATAGACTTAGATTGTGTTTTGAAGGTATATTCTTCTATTAGAAGTAGAACTCAAAGTCGTACAGATCTTTATTTATTTATTTATTCATTTATTACACACCCAGACCCTGGGGTATCATGGCGTAGTTACAAACATCTTGGTAATTGTTCATACATTTTAAGAAGAAGATAAGAAATAATAGGCGAACAGAGAGTACTTTACAGTCAGCAGATCATACAGAATTAACAACATAATTACAATCTTGGACATATATTGGTTGCTCTGGTACCTGTTCACAGATAACTAGTACTGGTTGAACAGCCAGGTTTTCAGCTGCTTTTTGAATCCTGGGATAGAGGTTGCTTTTTTGATGTTGATTGGGAGGGTGTTCCAATGTTTGGGCGCTAGGATGTGAAAGCTACTATCCCCTGCTCTAGTCTTATTGTAGCAGGGTGTCACTAGATTGTGATTGCCATTGGACCCGAGTGTTCTGATGTTTTCTTTTTTCTGAATAGCGTTATTAAGATAGATTGGTGTTTAGTTGGCAAAACATTTGTGTGTTATGCACAACATTTTAAAGATGATTCTGGCTTTGGTAGGTAGCCAGTGTGTATCCTTCCTGCTCTTAGAGATGTGGTTGTGCTTTTTTATCCCTAATGCTGCCCTTAAGGCTTTGTTTTGCAAGAGTAGCAATTTGCTGAGGTTTGTGTTAGAGGTTCCTAACAGCAGTGTGTTGCAACGGTCCAGCTTAGATAATATCAATGCTGTAGCCAAGGTGAGGCAGTTTGTCGGTGTCAGGAATTGTCGACTTAGTGCGATAAGTTTGGAGGTGTAAGCCATAGATGAGGAGAGCGTGCTAATGTTTTTGGTCATGGTGAGGTTGGCGTCTAAGTATATACCTAGTGTTTTAACTTGCTTGAGAACAGGAATTGACATGCTGTCAATGTTAATAGATGAGTAGTTTGGGTGCAGGACCGCTATTTTAATAGATGATCCGACAATGAGAACCTCTGTCTTCCCATCATTAAGACAGAGGCTGTTCAATGCCATCCAGTTTTGGATGATGGAGTATATTATGTTGATGTTGATGGTGTCCTGTTTATAGTTCCCTGTGATAGGTATAAGGATTTGGGTGTCATCTGCAAAGTTAGTGTCGATGACACCCATATTGTTTAGAGTAGAAAAGAGGAGTTTAGTGTATGCATTGTAGAGAGTGGGTGAGAGGCATGCACCCTGGGGTACTCCAATGGGTACTGGTATTGGATCAGCAGCTTCCTTCCCTATGGCCACTCTAGAAGTTCGATCAGCAAGAAAGGATTTCACCCACATGGTGGCGTTGTTAGACAAGTTGAAATCATTGGCTAGTGAGGTGCACAGTTTGTTGTGATCCACAAGGTCAAATGCTGCGGAAAGGTCTACAGCAGTAGTACACAGAATTTCCCAGAATCTCTAATATCGTCCATATATATTTTGAGATCGATTGCAGTTCTGAATTAAAATGCCGGATCTACTCTAAAGTCCCGCCCAACCGGGTAACGAAGGTCCTACCATATATATGTAGAGCAATTAAGGTTATTAAATGGGTGTGACAAGAGAACGTGCCTCTAAAAATAAAATTGATCGATGCAGAGAAAGTGTTTGACAGAATCAACTGGGTCTATCTTTTTTTTTAAATGATCATTATTAATATATGGTTGTGAAAAAACTCAACCTTTAATAATACATACATTAGTCAGACACAATAAAACATGAAAAAAGTCAGCATTAATATCAGTACATATGGGAAAAGATCTAGTTAAGTTATACAGGTCTAACTGAAAGAAGTATTACAAGAATTCGGTTTTGGTGCTACCTGTATAAAAAGGGTGTTGGTTAATTGTTTCCATTCATACATGGGATTGAAACTGAATGTGTGGCTTTCAGATCCAATTTCAATGATATGGGGGATTTACCAGGGATGCCAACTGTCTCCATTGCTATTCCCACTATCGATGGAACGCTTGGCAGAATGGGTTAGGACTAGTGGGTATATCCATGGGATAGAAATAGCACAACCTCACCACAAAATAGCATTATATGCAGATGATCTCTTAGTTTTCATGCGCAATTCAGAGACCACGCTACCAAACATAGTGTCCCTCTTAGAATAATTTTGCAAGGTATCTGGTTTTGAACTAAACTATCCAAAATCACATATGCTCAATATAATAGAACCACCTAGAATAGCCAATGCTACAAAGGCAAATTATATCTTTCAATGGACACTACATTCTCTGAAATATCTAAGGGTTTGTCTTTCCGCGAGGTATGATCTTTTAAAAGAAAATGCTATAGCCAACGGTTATGCAGGAATTTTAATGAAGATTTGTAACATTGGGGAAAAGCTGAAATTTCATGGTTGGGAAGTGTAGCAGTAGTAAAAATGACTGTCTTGTCAAGATTGTTGTACACTTTACAGACCCTACTTATAATAATCCCAAAGAAACCTGTGCTGGACCTACAGGGGCACATTTTCAAATCCATTTGGACAAAAAGGTTCCCTAGAGTTCTCTGTCACACAATTGTGGACACTAGAGAGAATAGTGACCTTAGGGTACCAGACCTGGAGAGCTACTTGTATGCAGCATAAATTGACCTGATTCTGGAAAGCAAAACACCTCATCCTGGTGGCTAACATTGGGTGCTAACAGAACGAACAAACAAATTTAGGGGTCCCCATGCATGAGTGTTTTTGCTATTCTCTAAAGGCCCAACAAGGCCTTAGCAAAATGTTCCGTACTATGGGGGAGACAATGTCATGATGGGATAGGGAGGAAGGAAATAGACTCTCACTACTTTCCCATCGCCACTTATAGCCATTGATCAGAAGGGGGTCCAGAACATTTGGGCCGATTGTATGAGGGAGTTAGACTGTTTTCTTTTGATAGCTGTAACGAGGCATTCCTTTTCTTGGGGGCTGACAAATATGGGTATAAACAACTCAAGCATTGGATTAGTAGCGCTAAAGTAACCTGAGGAGCTAACAGGGAAAAGACGAAGTTAGATACCTATTTATAAGCGACACATTGATCAGAAAGTTTTTGTCACTGTTAAGGTCCTAAATGTCTCAGTTCTTATGGATTTTGAATCAGACTAGGTCATATGCTTGTCTGTGTTTATGTTATGATGCTTGTTATAAATGGTTTGATTAATTCAAAATCAAAATATGTTTTCAGGTTTGCATATGAGTGAAGGAAGATCTTCCCTTTCTGAAAATATCCATTTGCAATTTGCAATGAACACAGTCTGACAGATTTCCATCTGCTAGGGGGAATATCCCAGCTTTTGTTTCAAATTTTGGGTGCACTAGTATTGTAAAAACTACTAATGTTGGTGGGTTTGTACCCAGATGGATTTGCCAGGCATTGGACATATAATTCAAGTTATCAACTTCCATATGTAAGACAGTATAACCTTCATTCATCAACAATGTTTTTCTCGATGGGATTTTGATATTTTTCCCCCCTGAAAAAACTCATCAGGATATATAGGGGGTTGTGGGTAAGGGTATATAAGGGGTTGGGTTCAGGAATCATGTAAAATTAATAGTGGAAGTTGAGTCAGAGGAGGAATCATCAAAAATAAAAAAATACATTCCGATGCGTTTAAAAATAAAGTTTTTCCACAACAAAAAAAACATCAAAAAACCCACTGTCGCTGAATGAACGTAGACCATCTAAGACACCCCTTGTATTGTATCTGCTGGGAATCAGTAATTGGCATGCCAGCAGCTGTCGAGGCACCCTATACCTAACATGAGGGTATACACGGAAGGAAATGTGCACAGCCTGAAGCGGACTAACAGTTGGCTCTTACAAACCTCTACCCAATATACAGCTGTCTATTGACACAATTCACGTTGTTAATCCAGGATTTGAGGTTAGGGAAAGTATGGTGTGGGTTTACAACCAACCTGATATAGTTACATCATTTTTGGTAGCACTGGGGTGACACTTTCAAAAGTGCTGCAGCCGATATGTTCATTTACAGTGCAACCCTGTTTTTGTTTGTCTAATCTGCTACAAATTAACCTTTGCTCGCACGTCTAGAGCCAATCAATGTTGTTCTCAATTTCACTTTGCTGTTTTTTTGGAATAAAAAAAGGGATTTCTTTGAAAATATGCAAACAGGTTTCACTTGTTAACTGTGAATCCCTGTGGCATGGTCGGAGATGGTTGAATATAAATAGAAATCTATATCCGGCTTAATGAAGTGGACATTATACAGTCATACACTGACAAAATCATCCGATTCCATTTATGCCATTATCAACTATTTGCCAGTAACATATGTAGAGTATTTGTGTATCGTGGGAGTGACAGTCACAAGAGAACATGAACCCAGTCAAGAGTGCACTTTGTTATTTGCTGGGAAAGCTTAGCACATCTGCATAGGAGCAGGACACACTTTCAGGTGGTAGAGTTGAGTCTGCTTCTGAAAAAAGGAAGTTGTGGTCAATCAAAGTGGGATGTTACCTAGGCTACATTTCCTTCTGGTACCCCCTCCCATCTACCTGCAGACAATCCTCTCTGGGAGCTAACATCAGAAGGCAAGACATGCGTTACCAAAAATAGGATTGCCCTCAAATAGTAGGCTTGAAATGAACCAATCCCATGTGGAGGAATTACTGTATAAACTGGTGAGACCCCACAATAAATGAATCATTTTGTATTTTTGTTGTTCTGGGGAAGTTTGCTGTTACCTTGCTAGAGGAGATCGATAGGTCCCCAACTAAGGTGCATTTGATGTCCTAACTTCCGGGTTACACCTATCAGTGTATCCACAGGTCAAAGCTGCTGCAGTCAGATACATGGTCATAACAATGTTTGTGGTTTGTGCAACTATTGACAAGTCTGAGCACATGGAACAGCCAGGAACATAACATCTGCCGATTTCTCTCCCTGAAATTCAGGACATATTTGGGAGCTTGTGATCTCGGCCACCAAAACAAAACCTACCTGTGCCAAGCATGTTGAAACCAAGAGACATTGTAACTTTCTGAGTTGCTGAATCACAGTGCATCAGCTCAACCCCTTTGAACGTGGTTTGATGCAGAAGAAAGTTCCCAGAGTGAAGATGTTAATACATCTTCCATGGTCCTGCTACCCTTTCCTTGTTGTATTGGCCTTAGTGACAATTAAGACCCCAATGCATACCTTTTTTTAAATACTCACTTAACATTCAAAATTGTTGCAAAGACAATTGCCTGCATAACCTTGTCTTCATACCCAAAGTTCCCATTTCAACCAAACATATGAATATTCTACGCATAGTGTTTTTATTAGTTTGTCTGTCTTTTTTCGTTTGATGAACGTTTTTCTATTGAATCTTGCTTGTTCATTTCTGTTATTCTAGTACTATTATTGTATTAGATGCTTCATTACTGGCTCACACCCCTCTGTAAGAGGACAGCCTGTCCGCAGCCCATGCAACATCAAACAGTGAATGATATGTACCAAGAATGTGGTGCCTGTTTCACATTTATGATTTAGATCACTACTGGGTTAGTAGTAGTGTAGGGTTGAGTTGGACTTTAGAAACCACAATGTATATGTGTACTTCAGCAAAGCAGTAGTCCTTTCATCACGCACAGGAATTATCTTCAATTCTCCCAGAGTGGGGTTAATTAGCTATTCATGGTCCTCTTGTTTAGTCTGGCTACAGTTCTGAGGTGATTCACTAAGGGGTTGATTCATGGAATTAATGTGCGTCGAAAATTCCCACGCAGAAGTGCCAAAATGTGCGATTCGCTGTAAAAGTGCGAAAATCGCAGTGCAAGTGCGAAAATCGCTGGGAAACCAGCGCACATCGATTCATGGAAGTCCGTGCGCGAGAAAAACATTGGATGTGCGCTGAAAATGTGTGCCGGCGTGCAGGTCATCCAACAGCGTGCGCCACGGCCACTGCGAAATCGCACATAGCGCGGCGCACATCACAAAAATAGGCAGAACACGGGGCGTAACACTCGGAATGGGGAACAACGCGTGAAAATATGGGCGTCATGGGGGAAGTACAGGAGGCAAGTGCACGGAACGCCCACACGCTCGCCTACAACCCGTATTCATGGAATCGAATAGGGCAAACCAGCGCACGGTCATAGACGCACACAGGGCCAAACAAGTACGCCACAAGAAAGCAGGTGGTAGCGTCCCTGCACCTGAAAAAAATGTGCGCCAAAATGTGCGATAACAAAAAGCACCCATATACAGCCATGATGAATGGTCCATACAGTGGCCCTCTAGGACAAATGAGGTGCAAAGGGGTACCGACAAACACGGACACCCGCTGTGTGAAAAATAGCGTGTGCTCCTGGGTGCGCGGGAAGTTCCACATGCGATTGGCCTGGGTACGTGTACTTCGGGATGCGCGGGAAGTTCCACACGCGATTGGCCTGGGTAGGTGTACTCCGGGGTGCCCGGGAAGTCCCACACGCGATTGGCCTGGGTACGTGTACTTTGGGGTGCACGGGAAGTCCCACACGCGATTAGCCTGGGTACGTGTACTACGGGGTGCGCGGGAAGTTCCACACGCGATTAGCCTGGGTACGTGTGTTTCGGGGTGCGCGGGAAGTTCCACACGCGATTGGCCTGGGTACGTGTACTTCGGGGTGCGTAGGAAGTTCCACACGCGTTTGGCCTGGGTACGTGTACTTTGGGGTGCACGGGAAGTCCCACACGCGATTAGCCTGGGTACGTGTACTACGGGGTGCGCGGGAAGTCCCACACGCGATTAGCCTGGGTACGTGTACTACGCGGTACACGGGAAGTCCCACACGCGATTAGCCTGGGTACGTGTGTTTCAGGGTGCGCGGGAAGTTCCACACGCGATTGGCTTGGGTACGTGTACTTCGGGGTGCGCGGGAAGTTCCACACGCGATTGGCCTGGGTATGTGTACTTCGGGGTGCGCGGGAAGTTCCACACACGATTGGCCTGGGTACGTGTACTTCGGGGTGCGCGGGAAGTCCCACACGCGATTAGCCTGGGTACGTGTACTACGGGGTGCGTGGGAAGTTCCACACGCGATTAGCCTGGGTACGTGTGTTTCGGGGTGCGCGGGAAGTTCCACACGCGATTGGCCTGGGTACGTGTACTTCAGGGTGCGCGGGAAGTTCCACACGCAATTGGCCTGGGTACGTGTATTCCGAGGTGAGCGGGAAGATTCACACACGATTTCAGCAGGGTACGTGTATTTCGGTGGTGCCGGGGAATGCTAAACGTGATTTGGCCGTGTGGGTCCTCCCAGGTGTTCCCTCTACACCCTCCACGGCCCCTGCAGGCAGCCCACACCACAGGGGACTACCCTGCACCCCTGCTCATGTCCCACAGGCAACCCATCAACCATGGCCATGCCCCCCAGCCAACCCACATGTCACCTTGCACTACTGATCACAAACACATGTCTACCAGCACCCCCACCCCCCAGCATCCAGGGGCACCCTCCACCAGGCCCCCACACATGTCTACTACCACCCCCACCCCCCAGCAGTGCAGGGGCAGCCTCCACCAGGCACCCACTCATGTCCCCCTGCACCCCCACCCCCCAGCATCCAGGGGCACCCTCCACCAGGCCCCCACACATGTCTACTACCACCCACACCCCCCAGCATCCAGGGGCACCCTCCACCAGGCCCCCACTCATGTCTACCACCACCCCCACCCCCCAGCATCCAGGGGCACCCTCCACCAGAACCCCACTCATGTCTCCCACCACCCCCACCCACCAGCAGTGCAGGGGCAGCCTCCACCAGGCCCCCACTCATGTCTCCCACCACCCCCACCCCCCAGCCACCAGGGGCACCCTCCACCAGGCCCCCACTCATGTCTACCATCACCCCCTCCCCCCAGCAGTGCAGGGGCAGCCTCCACCAGGCCCCCACTCATGTCCAACTCATGTCTCCCTGCACCCCCACCCCCCAGCAGTGCAGGTGCACCCTCCACCAGGCCCCCACTCATGTCTACCACCACCCCCACCCCCCAGCCACGAGGGTCACCCTCCACCAGGCCCACACTCATGTCTCCCACCACCCCCACCCCCCAGCAGTGCAGGGGCAGCCTCCACCAGGCCCCCACTCATGTCTCCCACCACCCCCACCCCCCAGCAGTGCAGGGGCAGCCTCCACCAGGACCCCACTCATGTCTCCCACCACCCCCACCCCCCAGCATCCAGGGGCACCCTCCACCAGGCCCCCACTCATGTCTACCATCACCCCCACGCCCCAGCATCAAGGGGCAGCCTCCACCAGGCCCCCACTCATGTCTACCACCACCCCCACCCCCCAGCCACCAGGGGCAGCCTCCACCAGGCCCCCACTCATGTCCCCCTGCACCCCCACCCCCCAGCATCCAGGGGCACCCTCCACCAGGCCCCCACTCATGTCCCCCTGCACCCCCACCCCCCAGCATCCAGGGGCACCCTCCATCAGGCCCCCACTCATGTCTACCACCACCCCCACCCCCCAGCCACCAGGGGCAGCCTCCACCAGGCCCCACTCATGTCCCCCTGCACCCCCACCCCCCAGCATCCAGGGGCAGCCTCCACCAGGCCCCCACTCATGTCTCCCACCACCCTCACCCACCAGCAGTGCAGGGGCAGCCTCCAACAGGCCCCCACTCATGTCTCCTACCACCCCCACCCCCCAGCATCCAGGGGCTCCCTCCACCAGGCCCCCACTCATGTCTACCACCACCCCCACCCCCCAGCATCCAGGGGCACCCTCCACCAGGCCCCCACTCATGTCCCCTATCACTCCCACCCCCCAGCATCCAGGGGCAGCTTCCACCAGGCCCCCACTCATGTCTCTCACCACCCCCACACACCAGCAGTGCAGGGGCAGCCTCCACCAGGCCCCTACTCATGTCTCCCACCTACCCCACTCCCCAGCCACCAGTGGCACCCTCCACCAGGCCCCCACTCATGTCTACCATCAACCCCACCCCCCAGCAGTGCAGGGGCAGCCTCCACCAGGCCCCCACTCATGTCCAACCCATGTCTCCGTGCACCCCCACCCCCCAGCAGTGCAGGTGCACCCTCCATCAGGCCCCCACTCATGTTTACCACCACCCCCAACCCCCGGCCACCAGGGGCACCCTCCACCAGGCCCCCACTCATGTCTCCCACCACCCCACCCCCCAGCAGTGCAGGGGCAGCCTCCACCAGGCCCCCACTCATGTCCCCCTGCACCCCCACCCCCCAGCAGTGCAGGGGCAGCCTCCACCAGTCCCCCACTCATGTCCCCCTGCACCCCCACCCCCCAGCATCCAGGGGCACCCTCCAGCAGGCCCCCACTCATGTCTCTCACCACCCCCACCCCCCAGCATCCAGGGGACCATCCACCAGGCCCCCACTCATGTCTCCCACCACCCCCACCCCCCAGCAGTGCAGGGGCAGCCTCCACCAGGCCCCCACTCATGTCTCACACCACCCCCACCCCCCAGCATCCAGGGGCACCCTCCACCAGGCCCCCACTCATGTCTCCCACCACCCCCACCCCCCAGCCACCAGGGGCACCCTCCACCAGGACCCCACTCATGTCTACCATCACCCCCAACCCCCAGCAGTGCAGGGGCAGCCTCCACCAGGCCCCCACTCATGTCTACCACCACCCACACCCCCCAGCCACCAGGGGCAGCCTCCACCAGGCCCCACTCATGTCCCCCTGCACCCCCACCCCCCAGCATCCAGGGGCACCTTCCACCAGGCCCCCACTCATGTCCCCCTGCACCCCCAACCGCCAGCATCCAGGGGCACCCTCCACCAGGCCCCCACTCATGTCTACCACCACCCCCACCCCCCAGCCACCAGGGGCAGCCTCCACCAGGCCCCCACTCATGTCCCCCTGCACCCCCACACCCCAGCATCTAGGGGCAGCCTCCACCAGGCCCCCACTCATGTCTACCACCACCCCCACCCCCCAGCAGTGCAGGGGCAGCCTCCACCAGGCCCCCACTCATGTCTCCCATCACCCCCACCCCCCAGCATCGAGGGGCACCCTCCACCAGGCCCCCACTCATGTCTACCACCACCCCCACCCCCCAGCATCCAGGGGCACCCTCCACCAGGCCCCCACTCATGTCCCCTATCACCCCCACCCCCCAGCATCCAGGGGCAGCCTCCACCAGGCCCCCACTCATGTCTCTCACCACCCCCACCCCCCAGCAGTGCAGGGGCAGTCTCCACCAGGCCCCCACTCATGTCTCCCACCACCCTCACCCCCCAGCCACCAGGGGCACCCTCCACCAGGCCCCCACTCATGTCTACCATCACCCCACCCCCCAGCAGTGCAGGGGCAGCCTCCACCAGGCCCCACTCATGTCCAACTCATGTCTCCCTGCACCCCCACCCCCCAGCAGTGCAGGTGCACCCTCCACCAGGCTCCCACTCATGTCTACCACCAACCCCACCCCCCAGCCACCAGGGGCACCCTCCACCAGGACCCCACTCATGTCTCCCACCACCCCCACCCCCCAGCAGTGCATGGGCAGCCTCCACCAGGCCCCCACTCATGTCCCCCTGCACCCCCACCCCCCAGCAGTGCAGGGGCAGCCTCCACCAGGCCCCCACTCATGTCTCCCTGCACCCCCACCCCCCAGCATCCAGGGGCACCCTCCACCAGGCCCCCACACATGTCTCCCACCACCCCCACCATCAGCAGTGCAGGGGCAGCCTCCACCAGGCCCCCACTCATGTCTCCCACCACCCCCACCCCCCAGCCACCAGGGGCACCCTCCACCAGGCCCCCACTCATGTCTACCATCACCCCCACCCCCCAGCAGTGCAGGGGCAGCCTCCACCAGGCCCCCACTCATGTCCAACTCATGTCTCCCTGCACCCCCACCCCCCAGCAATGCAGGTGCACCCTCCACCAGGCCCCCACTCATGTCTACCACCACCCCACCCCCCAGCATCCAGGGGCACCCTCCACCAGGCCCCCACTCATGTCTCCCACCACCCCCACCCCTCAGCAGTGCAGGGGCAGCCTCCACCAGGCCCCCACTCATGTCCCCCTGCACCCCCACCCCCCAGCATCCAGGGGCACCCTCCACCAGGCCCCCACTCATGTCTACCACCACCCCACCCCCCAGCCACCAGGGGCACCCTCCACCAGGCCCCCACTCATGTCTCCCACCACCTTTCGCCCAGCAGTGCAGGGGCAGCCTCCACCAGGCCCCCACTCATGTCCAACTCATGTCTCCCTGTACCTCCACCCCGCAGCAGTTCAGGGGCAGCCTCCACCAGGCCCCCACTCATGTCCCCCAGCCAACATGTCACCACAATGTAGATCCCTGGCCCTTATGGTCAGCCTCCAAATGCCAAACACCCACCCGAGTATTGCATCCACCCACTTAGAAATGGCAAAAACATGATAGAACCCCAATTGCAAGTTTGGAAATGAACACATCTCCCTCACATACACCCAATGGGTGTCAGTGAATGTCAAAACCCATATCATGATATGCATGAAACCAATGAGATGATACTACACATTGAACTTTGAAGAAAAAATATGTATTAAAAGCAGCATAAATTGAATCAAAAATAAACAAACAATAATAGAAATAAAAAAAAAAACAGCAGGTCCATGAAATAATGCAAAACCACAAATCATAATGCAAAGGAAAGGTGTCCAAAGTCACAGTCCACAAAAGTAAATCCAATGGAAATTTAAAATCGAAAACCATTGCTCCATGGGGAAATCATAAAAAAAATTGAAAATCCAAAAGTCAACTATATACAGATAAACAATCCAGGGTCCATGATCCCAACCAAAGAAATGAAACCTATCTAATAACCCTACCTAAAAAAAAAACTATATACAAAAATGTGGCCCATTGTCCAAAAGGTCCCAAAAAATGCTAAACCAAAGGAAACCTAACACTAACTACAGAACTATTTACAAGGGCAGCGGGCTAGTCCGACGGCTCACTTCGGGATGTTCCTGGCCAGGGCATCAACGAACTCCTGCTCAATGTCCCGGAGGCGGTCCTCCTCCATGGCCCCGAGGGTCCGCAGGGCCGTCCACATGTTCACCCCAAACTCCCTGCGGATTGCCTCGAGGCAATCGGCCTGCCTCAGGGCCCTCCGCATGGAGTTCTCTGCCCTGACCATCGTGAGCCGTGCCTCTTCCGCCCGCTGCCGCTCCGTATCTATGGCATGGCCGAACCGCTGCCACACGGAAGACACTTCCCGTCCTCCTGCCCTCCGGCCGATGCCTGCCACTCCGATGTGGAAGGCCCCGAGCCATCATGGCTCCCACCACGTTGCTGCTGCTGCTGCGCCTCTGCCCATGCACTGCCTCCTGCGGCCTGCACATCCTCCGCTGGCTGGGGTGCAGTCGTTGATGTGGCCAACCCTGCTGGACGTCCGACTCCCGACTGTGGCAGGGATGCCTGCTCCACCAGCCTGGCCGCACCGTCAGAGGCAGCTCAACAGGGCACCCAGGTGACTGATGGGTGGGAAGATGGCACGGAGGATGACTGGCACATAGGGGGTTCAGTTGAGGAGGGGGTCTTAGCAAGCCCCATCAAACGGAGGAATCCGGCCTGGGTGACCTGTCCCAGTAGGCCGACGCGGTCAACGAGCCATTCGAGATGACGTGCAGTCTCTTCATGAAAAGACTGCAGGTCACCTCGCATGGCCCGTTGACGCAACGCCACACCAGTCAGGACAGGCTCAGCCCGGACCCGGATAGCCACGTCCGCAGGCAGAGGAAGGCCAGTTGTCGTGAGCTCATCCCCTGCCTGAAAACGGGTCTGGACGTAGGCCTCCCTGCTGGTGCAAGATGATGCAGTGACAGGATCAGGGACACGATTGCACACAGGCACCTCCGCGGTGACCTGTGCTGCCTCCTGTCCCTGGTCCTGCACTGCACCACTAGCACCAGTGGAATCCCCACCTCCAGACCCCTTCTCTGTTGCTTGCACGGCCTCCTCCTCCACCAAACCCCCCACCAACCTGGATGACTCCGTGCCATCTTCCCCCGTTGGGCCCTGTGGGGTCCCAGCTGCCCCTTCTGCTGCCAAGGAGTCCAACTCCGACCTCTGCCTCTTGGACCTCCCTCCGGCAGCTGCAGCCTGGGACGCCGCACCGGACTCCTCACTCCCTGACGAGATGACAACCTGGGAGGGGAGCCGGACCTTGCGTCTCCGGCTGGTGGTGCGATCCCCGCCGCTGTGCTCCACAGCACCTTCTCCGCCCTCTTCATCAGTTGACGCTGCAGACAGGGAGAAATAAAACACAGGCATCAGGGCACTGTACAATGGACACATACACACATGACAGTTGCACATGAGTGGCATTGGCAAACCTCAGACATGGCATCACAAACGGCAACACACATGTCATTTCAACTTGCACACATGAGCCATACCACAGCCACATCGCAACTGCCAGCACCATCCATACACATACAACAGCATGAGCAGGCAAAGGTGAGCCAGACATCACATGCAACACAGGGAGTGCACTACACATGCACGCACACCACCACACTTGCATGCATGTGTACACCTCAGCCTACTGTAGCAGTGTTCCGATGGGCATCCATGTCACATCTGCCAATCAGGCTTCCACATCCCGCTGTCACATGCATCCATGTTGCATCACTGTTGCACCCTTGTCAAATACACACACATGCACATGTACACAGTGCTGATACATGCAGCTGAAAACAACATACATGCGTGACATCACGAACATGCCCACTTACATACACATTCATCCAAACATGTGTGCCCACACAACTGCATTTGGCATGCAAGCCTACACACACAAGCACCATCCATGTCTCACACATGACAGCCCTCGCATGTGTTAGCCTCACGGTCCTGTACACCCCCACCCATATTCGGCCCCATACAAACAGACGTGGTAAAACTGCACGTCCGAGTGTCATCGCGTGTAATCGGAGGGAAGTGAGCGTACACGCGATTGGCCTGGGTACGTGTATTTCTGGGGTGCGCAGGAAGTTTCACACGCGATTGGTGGAAATCCACGTGTGCTCTGTCATCACGTGTTATGAGGGAAGCACCCACACGCGTCACGTCACAGACGCGCTTATGCGCTAAGGGCCTTTGGTCCAATGAAATCGCATATGCGTGCTGACGTGCACATGCGCTAAGGGCCTTTCCTCGATTTACACGCAGACGTGCAGGATTTTCACGTGCAAAATCACTCCATATCAAGCTGGCTACACGTAAGCACACGGAAGACCACGCTCCTGCCCAGAAGGCCGAATTACTGCCCCCCAGAGCCCCGAGCACGCTCCCACCTGCCATCTGCTGCTGCCTGACTGCCTGCTGCCCATGTGCCCTGCCATTTGCTGCCTGCACATCAGCCAGGCGTGCTGTTGCTGTGACCACCCCTGCTGGAACAGAAGACTCCCAACTGGGATTCCATCGCTCCACAGCCCAGCCACAGGACCCAGTTGCCCACCCACTCCTGCCTCTGGGGTTGTCATGTCGGGCACTGCAACATCTGGCACCACTGACACCCCCGGCCAGAGAGGCAGAGGGGCACCAGCTTCAGTGCCAGGGAAGTTGGTGTCCTGGTGGAGCAAGTCCTGGGGCAGTATGATGCCCTCTACAGAAGTGTGCGCGCCGACAAGGAAGGACGGATTCAGATCTGGACCGACATCGTGACTGCCATCAACGCGGAGGGGGTGGCAGTCCGTGACTTCCAACATGTCAAGAAGCGCTGGGAGGACTGCAGGTCCAAGACCCTGAACAAGGCCGGGCGCCTCTTGAAGGCAGCGGATGCTAAGGGGCGCCGGGGCCACTTGTCGGAAGATCAGATGAGGGTCCTGGAACGCATATCCCCAGCGCTCCACGTCCAGGACCTTGAGAGGCAGACCCGTCTGGAGTCGAGCGGTAAGTGTACATGCATCATGATTGTAAGCTGTGCGTGTGGTGATGTGCCAGTAGTGTGCCGGTTGCACATCTGTTTGTATGGGGCCGAGTATGGGTGGGGGTGTACAGGACCGTGAGGCTAACACATGCGAGGGCTGTCATGTGTGAGACATGGATGGTGCTTGTGTGTGTAGGCTTGCATGCCAAATGCAGTTGTGTGGGCACACATGTTTGGATGAATGTGTATGTAAGTGGGCATGTTCGTGATGTCACGCATGTATGTTGTTTTCAGCTGCATGTATCAGCACTGTGTACATGTGCATGTGTGTGCATTTGACAAGGGTGCAACAGTGATGCAACATGGATGCACGTGACAGCGGGATGTGGAAGCCTGATTGGCAGATGTGACATGGATGCCCATCGGAACACTGCGACAGTTGGCTGAGGTGTACACATGCATGCAAGTGTGGTCGTGTGCGTGCATGTGTAGTGCACTCCCTGTGTTGCATGTGATGTCTGGCTCACCTTTGCCTGCTCATGCTGTTGCATGTGTATGGATGGTGCTAGCAGTTGCGATGTGGCTGTGGTATGGCTCATGTGTGCAAGTTGAAATGACATGTGTGTTGCTGATTGTGATGCCATGTCTGAGGTTTTCCAATGCCACTCATGTGCAACTGTCATGTGTGTATGTGTCCATTGTACAGTGCCCTGATGCCTGTGTTTTATTCCTCCCTGTCTGCAGCGTCAACTGATGAAGAGGGCGGAGAAGGTGCTGTGGAGCACAGCGGCGGGGATCGCACCGCCAGCTGGAGACGCAAGGCCCGGCTCCCCTCCCAGGTTGTGATCTCGTCGGGGAGTGAGGAGTCCGGTGCCGCGTCCCAGGCCGCAGCTGCCGGGGGGAGGTCCAAGAGGCGGAGGTCGGAGTTGGACTCCTCGGCAGCAGAAGGGGCAGCTGGGACCCCACAGAGCCCAACGGGGGAAGATGGCACGGAGTCATCCAGGTAGGTGGGGGGTTTGGTGGAGGAGGAGGCCGTGCATGAAACAGAGACAGGGTCTGGAGGTGGGGATTCCACTGGTGCTAGTGGTGCAGTGCAGGACCAGGGACAGGAGGCAGCACAGGTCGCCGCGGAGGTGCCTGTGTGCAATCCTGTCCCTGATCGTGTCACTGCATCATCTTGCACCAGCAGGGATGCCTACGTCCAGACCCGTTTTCAGGCAGGGGATAAGTTCACGACAACTGGCCTTCTTCTGCCTGCGGACATGGCTTTCCGGGTCCGGGTTGAGCCTGTCCTGACTGGTGTGGCGTTGCGTCAACGGGCCATGCGAGGTGACCTGCAGTCTTTTCATGAGGAGACTGCACGTCATCGCGAATGGCTCGTTGACCACGTCGGCCTACTGGGACAGATCACCCAGGCCGGATTCCTCCGTTTGATGGGGCTTGCTACGACCCCCTCCTCAACTGAACCCCCTATGCGCCAGTCGTCCTCCGTGCCATCTTCCCACCCATCAGTCACCTGGGTGCCCTGTGGAGTTGCCTCTGACGGTGCGGCCAGGCTGGTGGAGGAGGCACCCTGCCACAGTCGGGAGTCGGACGTCCAGCAGGGGTGGCCACATCAACGACTGCACCCCAGCCAGCGGAGGATGTGCAGGCAGCAGGAGGCAGTGCACAGGTAGAGGCGCAGCAGCAGCAGCAACGTGGTGGAAGCCATGATGGCTCGGGGCCTTCCACATCGGAGGGGCAGGCATCGGCCGGAGGGCAGGAGGACCCAGGACAGGAAGTGTCTTCCGTGTGGCAGCGGTTGGGCCACGCCATAGATGCGGAGCGGCAGCGGGTGGAAGAAGCACGGCTCACGATGGTCAGGACGGGGAAATCCATGTGGAGGGCCCTGAGGCGGGCCGAGTGCCTCGAGGCAATCCGCAGGGAGTTTGGGGTGAACATGTGGACGGCCCTGCGGACCCTCGGGGCCATGGAGGAGGACCGCCTCCGGGACATTGAGCAGGAGTTCGATGATGCCCTGGCCCGGAACATCCCGAAGGGAGCCGTCGGACTAGCCCGCTGCCCTTGTAATTAGTTCTATAGTTAGTGTTAGGTTTCCTTTGGTTTAGCATTTTTCTTGGACCTTTTGGACAATGGGCCACATTTTTGTATATATATTTTTTTTTTAGGTAGTGTTATTAGATAGGTTTCATTTCTTCGGTTGGGATCATGGACCCTGGATTGTTTATCTGTACATAGTTGACTTTTGGATTTTCAATTTTTTTTATGATTTCCCCATGGAGCAATGGTTTTCGATTTTAATTTTCCATTGGATTTACTTTTGTGGACTGTGTCTTTGGACACCTTTTCTTTGCATTATGATTTGTGGTTTTGCATTATTTCACGGACCTGCTGTTTTTTTTTTTTGTTTAATTTCTATTATTGTTTGTTTATTTTTAATTAAATTTATGTTGCTTTAAATACATATTTTTTCTTCAAAGTTCAATGTGTAGTATCATCTCATTGGTTTCATGCATATCATGATATGGGTTTTGACATTCACTGACACCCATTGGGTGTATGTGAGGGACATGTGTTCATTTCCAAACTAGCAATTGGGGTTCTATCATGTTTTTGACATTTCTAAGTGGGTGGATGCAATACTCGGGTGGGTGTTTGGCATTTGGAGGCTGACCATAAGGGCCAGGGATCTACATTGTGGTGACATGTTGGCTGGGGGACATGAGTGGGGGCCTGGTGGAGGCTGCCCCTGCACTGCTGGGGGGTGGGGGTGGTGGTAGACATGAGTGGGGGCCTGGTGGAGGGTGCCCCTGGATGCTGGGGGGTGGGGGTGGTGGCAGACATGAGTGGGGGCCTGGTGTAGGCTGCCCCTGCACTGCTGGGGGGTGGGGGTGGTGGGAGACATGAGTGGGGGCTTGGTGGAGGGTGCCCCTGGTGTCTGGGGGGTGGGGTGGTGGTAGACATGAGTGGGGGCCTGGTGGAGGCTGCCCCTGCACTGCTGGGGGGTGGGGGTGATGGGAGACATGAGTGGGGGCCTGGTGGAGGCTGCCCCTGGTGGCTGGGGGGTGGGGGTGGTGGGAGACATGAGTGGGGGCCTGGTGGAGGCTGCCCCTGGATGCTGGGGGTGGGGGTGATTGGAGACATGAGTGGGGGCCTGGTGGAGGCTGCACCTGGTGGCTGGGGAGTGGGGGTGGTGGGAGACATGAGTGGGGTCCTGGTGGAGGCTGCCCCTGGATGCTGGGGGGTGGGGGTGATGGGAGACATGAGTGGGGGCCTGGTGGAGGCTGCCCCTGGTGGCTGGGGGGTGGGGGTGGTGGGAGACATGAGTGGGGGCCTGGTGGAGGCTGCCGCTGGATGCTGGGGGTTGGGGGTGATGGGAGACATGGGTGGGGGCCTGGTGGAGGCTGCCCCTGCACTGCTGGGGGGTGGGGGTGATAGGGGACATGAGTGGGGGCCTGGTGGAGGCTGCCCCTGGTGGCTGGGGGTGGTGGTAGACATGAGTGGGGGCCTGGTGGAGGGTGCCCCTGGTGGCTGGGGGGTGGGGGTGCAGGGAAACATGAGTTGGACATGAGTGGGGGCCTGGTGGAGGCTGCCCCTGCCCTGCTGGGGGGTGGGGGTGCAGGGGGACATGAGTGGGGGCCTGGTGGAGGCTGCCCCTGCACTGCTGGGGGGTGGGGTTGGTGGGAGACATGAGTGGGGGCCTGGTGGAGGGAGCCCCTGCACTGCTGGGGGGTGGGGGTGGTGGTAGACATGAGTGGGGGCCTGGTGGAGGCTGCCCCTGGATGCTGGGGGGTTGGGGTGATGGGAGACATGAGTGGGGGCCTGGTGGAGGCTGCCCCTGCACTGCTGGGGGGTGGGGATGGTGGGAGACATGAGTGGGGGCCTGGTGGAGGGTGCCCCTGGTGGCTGGGGGTGGTGGTAGACATAAGTGGGGGCCTGGTGGAGGCCGCCCCTGCACTGCTGGGGGTGGGGGTGATGGGAGACATGAGTGGGTGCCTGGTGGAGTGTGCCCCTGGTGGCTGGGGGGTGGGGGTGCAGGGAGACATGAGTTGGACATGAGTGGGGGCCTGGTGGACGGTGCCCCTGCACTGCTGGGGGGTGGGGGTGATAGGGGACATGAGTGGGGGCCTGGTGTAGGCTGCCCCTGGTGGCTGAGGGGTGGGGGTGGTGGTAGACATGAGTGGGGGCCTGGTGGAGGGTGCCCCTGGTGGCTGGGGGGTGGGGGTGCAGGGAGAAATTATTTGGTCATGAGTGGGGGCCTGGTGGAGGCTGTCCCTGCACTGCTGGGGGGTGGGGTGATGGTAGACATGAGTGGGGGCCTGATGGAGGGTGCCCCTGGTGGCTGGGGGGTGGGGGTGGTGGGAGACATGAGTGCGGGCCTGGTGGAGGCTGCCCCTGCACTGCTGGGGGGTGGGGGGGTGGGAGACATGAGTGGGGGCCTGGTGGAGGGTGCCCCTGGTAGGTGTGGCGTGGGGGTGATGGAGGCTGCCCCTGCACTGCTGGGGGGTGGGGGTGATGGGAGACATGAGTGGGGCCCGGATGGAGGCTGCCCCTGGTGGCTGGGGGGTGGGGGTGGTGGGAGACATGAGTGGGGGCCTGCTGGAGGCTGCCCCTGAATGCTGGGGGGTGGGGTTGATGGGAGACATGAGTGGGGGCCTGGTGGAGGCTGCCCCTGCACTGCTGGGGGTTGGGGGTGATAGGGGACATGAGTGGGGGCCTGGTGGAGGCTGCCCCTGCACTGCTGGGGGGTGGGGGTGATTGGGGACATGAGTGGGGGCCTGGTGGAGGCTACCCCTGCACTGCTGGGGGGTGGGGGTGGTGGGAGACATGAGTGGGGGCCTGGTGGAGGGTGCCCCTGGTGGCTGGTGGCTGGGGGTGGTGGTTGACATGAGTGGGGGCCTGGTGGAGGCCGCCCCTGCACTGCTGGGGGATGGGGGTGATGGGAGACATGAGTGGGGGCCTGGTGGAGGGTGCCCCTGGTGGCTGGGGGTGGTGGTAGACATAAGTGGGGGCCTGGTGGAGGCCGCCCCTGCACTGCTGGGGGGTGGGGGTGATGGGAGACATGAGTGGGTGCCTGGTGGAGTGTGCCCCTGGTGGCTGGGGGGTGGGGGTGCAGGGAGACATGAGTTGGACATGAGTGGGGGCCTGGTGGACGGTGCCCCTGCACTGCTGGGGGGTGGGGGTGATAGGAGACATGGATGGGGGCCTGGTGTAGGCTGCCCCTGGTGGCTGAGGGGTGGGGGTGGTGGTAGACATGAGTGGGGGCCTGGTGGAGGGTGCCCCTGGTGGCTGGGGGGTGGGGGTGATGGTAGACATGAGTGGGGGCTTGATGGAGGGTGCCCCTGGTGGCTGGGGGGTGGGGGTGGTGGGAGACATGAGTGGGGTCCTGGTGGAGGCTGCCCCTGCACTGCCTGGGGGTGGGGGTGATGGGAGACATGAGTGGGGGCCTGGTGGAGGCTGCCCCTGGTGGCTGGGGGCTGGGGGTGGTGGGAGACATGAGTGGGGGCCTGGTGGAGGCTGCCCCTGGATGCTGGGGGGTGGGGGTGATGGGAGACATGAGTGGGGGCCTGGTGGAGGCTGCCCCTGCACTGCTGGGGGGTGGGGGTGATAGGGGACATGAGTGGGGGCCTGGTGGAGGCTGCCCCTGCACTGCTGGGGGGTGGGGGTGATAGGGGACATGAGTGGGGGCCTGGTGGAGGCTGCCCCTGCACTGCTGGGGGGTGGGGGTGGTGGGAGACATGAGTGGGTGCCTGGTGGAGGGTGCCCCTGCACTGCTGGGGGTGGGGGTGCAGGGAGGCATGAGTTGGACATGAGTGGGGGCCTGATGGAGGCTGCCCCTGGTGGCAGGGGGGTGGGGGTGGTGGGAGACATGAGTGGGGGCCTGGTGGAGGCTGCCCCTGCACTGCTGGGGGGTGGGGGTGATGGGAGACTAGAGGTATGAGATTCATCCAGGAGTGTATTAAATCCTCCTGTCCCTTAGTCTTGGGGGGGGCGAGTGTTAGGGAGAATTCTCTGTTTAGGCTGAATTTCCTAACCTAGTGAGTCCCCCAGCAGCTTTGCTGGATTTCGGGAGTTTGTTTTTTTCCATCCTGCCATAAGTGAGACTCTTTTCCTCCCACTCTTGGACATGTATGTGTGTAATTCCTTTGAATGTCAATGTGTTCTATGGGCTATGGGGTCTTTTACTCCATAGGGTCTCATATGTTTTTCTATGTGTGTTACACCGAACCCTATGTGCCGTAGCACTGGGGCGTCCTAGCGGACCCCCACCATAGACTCCATACCCGGGGACTGACTACTGTCTCCCCGGGCATGTAAAGTCACCATTGGCTTTACTAGACCTAAATTTACTAACAGGACTAGTACAAACCATCTTATTGTGGGTGTACTAGTAGGGGTAATTCGATTACTCCTGGATCTGTTACTCGAGGGGGCACTGTCCCGTCCCCCCTCGTTGAGTTTTGGCTGGTGGCAGTGGAAACTACTTGTTATGTTCGACCCCGAACATAACCCTATGGGATTCGTCCCATTATTGGAGATTGATACTTTTTCTCGTTATTCTCTAACGTACCACCGATCTACTTATCTTAAATAAGTTTATCGGAGGGTATTTTCTGCCAGAACTCGGTTTGTAAAATGGCGTCTGTGTTCGTCTCTGTGACTCCTAAACCAAAGGTCGAGCCCTTTGTTCCACTTTTGGCGGGCTCTGTACAGAGACCATCCAAAGTGGTGCCATTCTGTCTGGGTTACCACAGAGGTGTGGGAGGGGGTTTAGGCACCCTGGACCGAGTTGCCTTGCCAACTCCGGTCACACTCTGGAGTGATTGGCCAAAGTGGTGAGCCTTCCCGCTCACCACTTAGCATGTGTTGATTGACAGCTAGGCTGAATGAATGGGGGTTTTCTGCATAAAAGCAGGGCTTTTGGGACTGGATCTTCAGAAGTCGCCAAAGGACCTAAGAATCCGACGAGGGTAACGCTGAGCCGACCTTCCCGACGACAGAGGAGATCTCCCTGCCGGAGAGTCTCTTCCCCTGACTGGTGGGAACAACCAGTCCCCTTTGCTTTTTATTTGCCTCAGGACGAGTGGTCGAATTGCCCGTGCAACGCACCCCGGCAACCGGATAGCCACTACTCCTGTACCGCGACCAAAAGGTGGTGCCTTGTGACGGAGCACTCCGCGGCTGGTCTCTTCCCTGGTGGTGCACCGGACTTCACTTTTCTTCGACGACGAGAACCTCTCTACTCTTGGCAAAGACCCGACGTGCATCCACCACCAGGAACAACTGCCCCCGCCGGAGCTGCCCTCCACAACAAGGTACCGTGTCCGCCTGGCTTCCCTTTCGATCGGTTCGAGTGAGGTGTCTTAATCCTCTCCTTTCCATTGGGTCGCCTCCAAGCTTTTCTCATTTATTGTTCTGAACTGGTTCAATCTGCCGATAACAATTTGCTACAAAGACTTGAATGCATCTCCACTAGAGACTTTTTGGGACATATCGCCTTGCCTCTCTCCGAGTGGGCCTGGCCTCTGAACTCTATGATCTATTGTGGTTCTTGCCTTCTTACCGTACATTTTGCCCGTGAAGTATTGAACTGTGTTGATTTCGTAACCTGCCTATCTTTTTCTCTCCCGTCCTAACCAATATTAGAGTGCCATCTAGGTTGAGGTATACACCTCTGTCTGTAAATAAGTGGTGCCGGTAGAACCTAGACTTGTCGAAATATTGCTAGGGGGATTGATTGTTTCTTCTTCGTAGAGTAATTGTGTTTGATTTGTTTGCCGTGAAAGTGCCATAGTGTTTTTCATAGATGTTTCGTTATAAATAAATACCTTAATATCTTTACACTAAGCCTCGTTGCGTGTTTGCTTGTCTTGCTGGGAAGAATTGCCCTATTTTGTATACTCCACATACTGCTCAACTCTTCTTGAGGGAAGTCTGACTGCTCAGCCACAGCTACCAAGTGAATCTGTGTGGTACAGACTGCTACCAAGTGGGTTCACCGCCAAACATCTGTAGTCCTAAATCTTTTGCAGTGGTCCCAGAGGGAACTGCACAGGTTTCCGCCTAACACTGGTGTACAGCGGTGGGATTTGTATCGAGTATACAGGTTAGAGTGCTTTTCGACACTGTAGGATAACTAACCACAAAACTTTGCACAAAAAGCAACTTTCAAAAAACATGTCTACGATGGAAACTTACAGTCAAGAGTCCTTGTCAGGTGAAAATACTGAGAGTTTGCGAGCTCTCTGTAGGCAAGAGAATCTTTCTGTAAGAGGCAAGAAGTTAGAACTAATCGAGAGATTGCTGGCGAACCAAAGTCTGGGTACAGGTTCAGAGGAACCAAGCTCTCCAGCAAATGTAGATAACAGTAATGGTGTTGATCTAAATCATAATTCTGATGATAGCGATGAAGAGGCTGACGAGGACGGCGAGGCTAACGAAAATGTCTCCCCTGCTCCTCTACCCGCCTTACCAGCTGTGCCTACGGGGCCCATACCAGGTCCCACAAGTAAACCTGCTTATTTTGAACTTGAAAAAATGAAGCTCGAATTAGAATACAAACGGTTCTTGGCTCAATCTGAACGAAACCAAGAGCTAGAGTTCAGACGGATGAATGCCCAGGCTGAGCAGAAGCAAGCTGAGTTAAGACTCAGGGAAATAGAACTTAATCACGAGTTAGAGATGAAAAAGTTGTCTATGGAAAATGCTTCTCTCTCCTCTGGTTCCTCTAGGAGCTCCAGTCCCAAAAGACCCCGGATGCCGAAGGAATTAGTGGGTATGTATGAACCGAGATTGGATGTGTTGGATTGGCTGAAACTGTTTGAATACAATCATGGGCTCCAGGACATCACCGGGAATGCTTTACTTCCCTGGTTGTTCTCTAGGCTCCCTCCTGTTGCGACTGATGTGGTAATGGAGTTGGGGGAGGCGGATAAGACGGATTACGAAAGTGTGAAACTAGCTTTAATAGCTAGATTCGGGAAGACCCCTTCCCAGTATCTTAAGAGGTTTAGAACCCTCAAAAAGCATGATGGTACCCCTTGGGCTACCTGGGTGAGTGAAGGGTTGAAGAACTTAGAGGGATGGATTAAGGGTTACAAAGTGAACACTTATGAGGGTATGAGGAATCTTTTTATGTTGGAGTCTATTTATGATGCCTGTTCTCCTGAGCTCAGACAGCACTTGGCTGATTCGAAGGAATTGGATTCCCGGGAGCTAGCTAAGGCTGCTGACTTATGGGTTGCCAACCGGGCTACTCATAAGGATTCTGGGGCAACTCAGAAAAAGGATGAGGGAAAACAGCCTAAAAAAGACTCAAAAGAGAATTCTAATAACTCACATTCCAAAGAGGGCCCCAAACACAACCAGAAGGGTAAGCCACAAGGAAAACCAAAGCAGAATAGTGTGCCTTCTGGTGCCAAACCGGAAGGAGGTCAGAACAAGCCACCATTCCAGAAAGCATTCGGTAAATGCTTTGTTTGTGGCTCGACTGATCACGTGAAAGGAGATCCCAGATGTAAGGGTAAACCTTCAGGGGTCCAGCTTGTCTCCTTAGCCTTCGCTCCAGAGGAGGAAGTCCAAATGGCAAGTGGAAACTTTCTACTGCTGGCTGACGAACCCATTGGAGTCTCAAACAGCGTTTCTTTAGTATCTCTGGGGTTGTGGGAACAACAGAATTTAGATGTCTATAATTCTATTCCCGATAATACTAAAGAGTATTATAAGGACAGTGTCCAGGTGAATGGTCAGGAGACTCCTGCCATTAGGGACACTGGGGCCAGCATAACTGTGGTGGATAAATCATTATTTCAGGCTGAGGATGTTGCTAAGGCACCCAAACGCCTCACCAAGTTAGCTGGAGGGCATGTGCAGATGCTTCCCCAATTACCAGTTCTCATCCAGTGTAACGACATGACTGTGAAGATACCTGTCAGCATACAGAGTGAGGTACCAGGACGCGTACTGTTGGGTAACGATTTGAAAACTCTCGGAGTTGTATCGCATACTCCCAGACCTCCTAGTAAACGGTTACAGGAGCTAACCAGACCTGCAAGAGAGAGGACCATGCACAGTACTCTCCAGGAGATGATGAAGAAAGAAATCACTCCTGCTCCACTGGAATTGTCGGCCGCTGTTTCCAAGAAATCAGAAGCGAAAGGGAAACCTAAGGCTTCTATCCCGAAACCAACAGCCAGCATTCCAGTGCAGCCCACACGGACTTCCCCGCGGTTGTCCAAAGTTACACCCGTAACTCCACCTCCAGCCGAGGCTGAGAGGGAGGTACAACCCTGTGTGGTAGAATTAGACTCTGAGGAAGAGCTAATGGAGGGCCAGGAAGTCATTGGAGATCTGGATCCTGTTGACCATCCTGAGCTGCAGTCTTTACTGGCAGAAGGTGGACCCAGCAGGGCAGACTTCAGTAAGGGACAGAGAGAATGTCCAACTCTGGAAGGTCTTCGCCACCAGGCAGAAGCTCAGGCTGAAGGGCAAGAGCCTGGGAAATACAGGTTGCACTGGGAAGATGACATATGTCCTGGAACCATTGGTATCTGCTGCCCTGAAGATGGACTGAGATACAGTCCGAAACGCGTCGGCTAAGAAACTCTATTTAATTGGTACCTTTTGGGATTGATAAACTGCAAATTGCTGGATTTGGGCGTTGATGGACATTTAGAAAAAGGGCTGGGGAGTGTCTGGTCCACACAATATTGCTCCTTTGTAGGGAGAATTTGATACCGAACTTGATGCTCATAAGACTCTCAGAAAGAAGTGTCTTGGAGTATGTGCCAGCGTTTTTCGTCTTTTCTTCGTTAATTATGTGAATGTGGAATTTACCTGACATTATTTTGTCTAAATGGATTGTATTCATGCGTATACATTGAGAAATACTAATGACATATGTTTTCCCTTTTTGAAATCGAAAAAAGACTAGTAAAAGTTTGTTTTTCCTTTTTAAACAAATGGACTGTGGAATTCGTTTTTGATTTATTCATTGACCAATTTGAGATTACACTTTGTGTGTTATTTTGTTTTAAATTGTGAATTAGACTGTTTACTTTAATTAAACAATGATTGAATTTGATTTGGGGGGGTGTTCCTCCCATTGGAGTGCACTGTGGACAGACAGGTAGCAATACATGTCTCTTTTTCTTTTCTTGTTCCTCAGTCCCGAGTGGCCGCGTGACATAAGCCACAGTGCACCTGAAGCCTCACTTTAAACCCAAACCACTATTGTCCAAACTTAGTTAGACGAAACCATTGAAAATACCCTGACATAAATCTTTAGTGCCTCCTTTCCTAGCCCTCTATTGTTTCTCTTAAATCGGCCACACAATTTGGGAGAGCACATAGTCTCAGTTGTTTGAAGAGCTAGCCAAGTACACAAGGGCCCTCATTACGACCCAGGCGGTAAGGGGTTTACGCCGGCGTAAACTTCGCCGACCCTTACCGCCTGAGTACGAGTTCCCTCAGCGCCATGGCGGATTTAACACCTGCTTTTAGCAGGTGTTAAAATCCATGGCGCTAAGGGACCTCGTTGTTAATTACCCCACCGTAATTTACAGTGGCGTAATTAACGCCTTCCCCACTCCCATTATGCCCTATGGGGCAAAAATGGGAATGGGGAAGGGTAAATGGGGATTGGGGACTTACCGCCCCGCCAAGGTCGGAATGGGGCGGTAAGTCCGCCAACCACCATGGCGGAGTTGGCAGCTTAGCGCCATGGACCATGGTGCTAATAGCACCATGGTTCTCCGCCAAGGTCGTAATGAGGGCCAATGTCATTTACTAAGATTGAACAAACCACAGAAAACAGAGCGGAAACACTGGGCTTCACCGAAGAGGAAGCCAACAAGATTTTATCACTGATTAAATTAACTAGTGAAGATTTACCAACAGCAGAGAACCCGGAGGCACTCATTAGACAACTCGAATGGAAAATTTGTCGTGAGATTAATCTGAAACTACACGCTTCAACCCTAGCACGTTATTATAAAGCCCAGAGAATCCCCTGTGGTCTTCGTGTTAATCTCGAGCCCACTCTATGTAAAGAAAATCCAGCATTTGTGAAAAGGTGGCGTCAAATATTGAATAAATGCTCTCTTGATTTAATACTCCTCACTATAGAAGAGTTAGCCTACAATCTCAAATCTTTAAGCGAAGACGTGGATGTCCTCAAAGTAACATTGAGTAAGTGCTATACGGAAGATCAACTTAAAGAAGTACTGGACGATACTGACCAAAAGTTACAAAAATACAAACAAGAACTTGAGACCAAAAAAATACGCAAATTCACGAGAGATACGCTGGATTATAAATTGGAAATAGTATATACATGGCAAGAATATTATGGGCACTATCCGAACAAACCATACCAAGGACAGACACCGAAACCACCAAAACCACAGGGGGAAAACACAATGTCGGATGCCTCAAGCACGGAAATGGACCCTCACTTGACTTCGGAAGTAGCCCAGCCAACTGGCTCACGGGACAAATCCATACCAATAGAAGAAGTACCAACAGACAGAGTACCTTTTTTAGAAAAGGACCAACAAGAAGGGGACAGAAGAAGAAACACGCAGAGGAAAAAGACCCAGAAAAAAACTTAGTGATCAACATATCATCTTACACTTTGACCAATCATGAACTGAAGTTGCTACAGAAGGGACTGTCCTTTGTGCCTCAGAGCAACAGTACACTTTTGAAAGAAAAAATTGACTTCTTTAGGTTTCTAAGAAAAATGAAACTAAAGATATTTTTTGATGATCTCATGGAAGATCAGGAACAAGACGTGGCTGATATACATTTGGAACTCAGTCCTAAGAGTCAATTCAATCCACCGATTCAGAACCATGTTTTATCAACATTTGAAAAATCGATTCTTAAGGATCTCTCGAAACTCCAGTTCAAAAGTGCCGGATATGGCAATTTCAACAAGGGTGAAAGACAAACCTTGAAAAAACACTTGGACAACCAGGAAATAATTTTTAAACCAGCAGACAAACGGGGAGCACTGGTGTTAATGGATAAAAGTGATTATCTGGAGGAGATTGAAAGACAATTAGTTGATACGGAAACATATCAAGAAATATACTTTAATCCCACGAACCAGATTATGTCTTTAATTGAGGAAACCCTGGAGGAAGCTGAACATATGGGTAAAATCTCAGAGAAAACTCATAGATTCTTGAATAATAAATATCCGATTACACCGGTTCTTTACATATTACCAAAAATTCATAAGAGACTATGGAAGCCCCCTGGACGACCGATTATTGCAGCAACTAATAGTATCTTGGAACCGCTTGCACAATATTTGGATGAAGTATTGCAGCCACTAATCCAGAACACCGAGACGTATTTGAGGGACACAATGGATTTTCTAAGGAAACTACAAGGAGTGAAATTTGTTGAAAACCGTGACATCCTGTTCACTATGGATGTTACTTCCCTTTATACGAACATCACTCATGAAACTGGTTTGGAAGCAGTGGAATGGATGTTACTGAAAACAAGGGATTGTAAAGCAGATCGGGTGTTCGTCTTGACCCTTCTGAAAATCGTACTGATGAATAACTTCTTTAAGTTTGGGGAACATTACTTCCTTCAAATCTCAGGAACTAGCATGGGTGCGGCAATGGCCCCCTGCTATGCCAATATTTTCATGTACTTTTTAGAACATGAACATGTATTAACTTCCCCAACATGGTCACGACATCTGGCAATATACACAAGGTACATTGATGATATTTTTGGTATTTGGACTGGCTCCGATGAGGAACTTCAGCAATTTTTTGACATGATGAACAATATGAATCCACGGATTAAATTTACCACATCTACCAGTCAATCTAAAATTCATTTCTTAGATGTCGAAATCTATGTGAAGAATGGACAACTAGAAACACATATCTTTTTAAAAAAAACTGATAGAAACAGTTTGCTTTTGGCAACTAGTTTTCATCCCAAGAGAACACTGGACAGTGTTCCATTGAGCCAATTCTTAAGATACAAAAGGAACATCTCAGAGACCAGTGAATATACAAGACAATCATTGACCTTGGAAAACAAATTTATTGAAAGGGGATATAATAGAACTCTGATCACTGAAGTAAAGGAGAAAGTAAGTCGAATTGAGAGGAATACCTTGTTGACACCCAAACCCCCTAAGGATCAAGAGAAATTAGTGTATGTAACAACACACTCAACACAGAGCAACAGGATCAAAAGAATCATTCACAAACATTGGCACATGTTGAGTATGGACCCGAAACTCCAAAAGCTGTTTACAGATACTCCAGCATTTGCGTACAGGAACAATAGATCGCTACGGGGCAGTCTGGTGAGAGCAGACATCAGCACAACAAGAACCACAGCAACTACTTACAAGGGCACAGTCCCATGCTTAAATTGTCAACATTGCAGCAATGTGTTAAAAGGGAATAACATCAGACATCCACACACAGGAAAAAACATCGTATTGAAACACTCATGCACATGTGACTCGGCAAACGTGATTTATGGCTTGAAATGTCCATGTGGCTTGTTTTATGTAGGCATGACCTAGAAAAGCAAAAGTAAGATGGTCGGAGGATAAATCAAACATTAGAACTAAGAATCTGAAATCTCCTGTAGCCCTGCATTTTTTAGAGGCCAGACATTCAATAGCACAGATTAAATTCGTAATACTGGAACAGGTTAAACCTAAACCCAGAGGAGGTGACACGACAAGAACACTTCAACAAAGAGAAATGTGGTGGATTGAGGAACTTGACTGCCTTAGCCCTAGAGGAATGAATGTGGATTTTGACCTAATGTGCTACGTATGAAATGTTTTGATAAGTACTTCTGATGATTACCCTGGCAAATATGGGGATTGGGGCTTGAACCTGAGGCCCCGGTATGAAGACTTAGTGGTACCTAGCTCCAAGTAACCATGAAACAGAATGTGAACATCTATGCTAACATGATGGCAGAATGGTAGAGATTGTGAACGTTTATGGTTTACATGACGGCAGGATGGTGGAAGATATGTCATTCTTTGAGATTGCTTCTGAACATTAAAGTATCTACCATTGGTTCCACGACACATGTATCGCAGTTGGGCAGACATGGGGACCGGAGCAGACTAGTTCTGCGTGCTCCCCTTACAGCAGGACAGTGATACACTTTAACTCTTCTATCCCCAAGTATAGTGCTGATAATGTTTCATTAATTTTTTTATCAGTAAAATGTCACCTGTATATTGGCTCACTGGTCCATTTGATGGATCGGGTGTCTTTGACAACTCCAGCTTGAGTCTCTTGAATTAATACACAGCGCGACGCCTCCTATCCGCAGTCATTATACGAACGGAGCTATGCTCCGGTTGTTTTACAGGATCATGCTTGACCAGGTGAACTACGGGCACTGAAGCGCAGGGGCGGCATCCAATGCCTATCCCCTTTGCGCTTACACTAAAACTATTGAAAATTTCTGGACGATCGAGTAATACAGTGAGGCGACATGCGCAAAAGAGTAGCGCCTGATAGGTTGTATCGGCACTACTCGGCACGTAGAAACAGACATTAAGCCCCAGGACACGGATGTACTGTAGCACGCATGCGTGGGAGATCAGTAGTCGGCACTGAGTGCTTACACTGCTCTCACCGCGTGCTCAATGAGATCGGTCTGAGATCGAACCGCAGTACATGGTTGTACTGTTATGCGCATGCGAGGAAGAACAGCAGTCGGCACTAGGTGCCGACTCGGCTCTCCTTACGCATGCTCCATGAGTCTCCACGGGGGTATAAAATAGATTCCTCGAGTACCGGAGAAGTGAGATGCACTCCCTCGCCGGACTCAAGGAATTACGACGGATACACCGGACTAAGGGGTAAGGATGGACTCAAAGGTTGAGTAAATTGACCTGTTTGAGTAAGAAAGGTTGAATTTGGGATGCTTGACTCCTAGAACAGTTGGTTTTTACCAACTCAGTTAGGCTAATTTTATGGCTAGTGGTTATTTTGTAGTTTTAAGGTTTTTTCAACGGTCTTAGGGACCAGTATGTTAGGGAGGCTTTGCATACATTTATAACTCTTGGCTATTTTTCACTTAATATTGTAGAAATTTACTGAATGGAGGAGGTTACAAACAATTCCATTGTTGTTTGTTTTTTTCTTAGAACAAACTTTTTTCTTTGAAGTGGACCTGCCTTGGGAGGGCATTGGCGTTACCCATTCGGGTTATCCTGTGATCGTCTGCAGTGGCAGTGCAGCACCCACATTTAAGTTGGTTACTAAGTTTAGGAGCATAGACCCCGCCTCAGTGTTTACGAGGTTGGTTTTGGAATTGTTTTGTATAAGTTTCTTAAGCTCTATCAAATTGATCTTTTTTCATACAAATACTATGTGGATTTTGCCCTAATGGAGGGATTTTTCATTTTACCTTTCACCATAGGTTTTACAATTGCGAATGAACATATGTCCTGGAACCATTGGTATCTGCTGCCCTGAAGATGGACTGATTTACAGTCCGAAACGCGTCGGCTAAGAAACTCTATTTAATTGGTACCTTTTGGGATTGATAAACTACAAATTGCTGGATTTGGGCGTTGATGGACATTTAGAAAAAGGGCCGGGAGTGTCTGGTCCACACAATATTGCTCCTTTGTAGGGAGAATTTGATACCGAACTTGATGCTCATAAGACTCTCAGAAAGAAGTGTCTTGGAGTATGTGCCAGCGTTTTTCGTCTTTTCTTCGTTAATTATGTGAATGTGGAATTTACCTGACATTATTTTGTCTAAATGGATTGTATTCATGCATATACATTGAGAAATACTAATGACATATGTTTTCCCTTTTTGAAATCGAAAAAAGACTAGTAAAAGTTTGTTTTTCCTTTTTAAACAAATGGACTGTGGAATTCGTTTTTGATTTATTCATTGACCAATTTGCGATTACACTTTGTGTGTTATTTTGTTTTAAATTGTGAATTAGACTGTTTACTTTAATTAAACAACGATTGAATTTGATTTGGGGGGGTGTTCCTCCCATTGGAGTGCACTGTGGACAGACAGGTAGCAATACATGTCTCTTTTTCTTTTCTTGTTCCTCAGTCCCGAGTGGCCCCGTGACATAAGCCACAGTGCACCTGAAGCCTCACTTTAAACCCAAACCACTATTGTCCAACTTAGTTAGACGAAACCATTGAAAATACCCTGACATAAATCTTTAGTGCCTCCTTTCCTAGCCCTCTATTTTTTCTGCACTGGGAAGATGGCCTCTTCTACAGTGAACCGACTGAGTCTGCACCTGGAGACTACAAACGACTGGTAGTACCCCAAGAGAACAGACCACAGTTCTTGCAGTTAGCCCACGAGATTCCTTTGGCTGGTCACTTGAGTTTCAAGAAGACTAAGGAAAGGCTCTCTCTCTACTTCTATTGGCCGAAGATGGGGGCCGAAGTAGAAAAACACTGCAGGAGCTGCCACACCTGCCAGATCTCTGGTAAGGTTGGCTCCAAGAATGTGGCACCTTTAGTGCCTCTCCCAGTTGTGGGAGTCCCATTTGAGAGAGTAGGGAATGACATTGTTGGTCCCCTTGATCCTCCAACCTCCTCAGGCAACAGGTTTATACTTGTAGTAGACCATGCTACTAGGTATCCTGAGGCAATTCCTATGAGGACTGTTACAGCTCCGGCTGTGGCTAAGGCCCTCCTTGGTATTTTTACTAGGGTCGGGTTTCCTAAGGAAGTAATCTCTGTCAGGGGGTCAAACTTTATGTCCAACTACATGAAAGCCATGTGGAAAACCTGTGGAGTTACTTACAAGTTCTCAACAGCTTACCACCCACAAACCAATGGGTTGGTAGAACGGTTCAACCGAACCATGAAGAGCATGATAGGTGCTTTAGAGGAACCCCTTAAACGTAAGTGGGACCTTCTACTGCCATGCCTTTTCTTTGCTTATAGAGAAGTCCCTCAGGAGGGCGTAGGTTACTCGCCCTTCGAACTAC